>NC_134271.1:99142696-99475196 GCF_031893055.1 Leptodactylus fuscus
AATCAGAGCTTGTTGACCACATTTCTATACACAGCACAAGCATGTCCTTTTCTGTCGCCTTTAAGCTTTATTTTTATTTGGAGATCCCCTTTAAGAAATGTACAGTAATGCTTCTTGATTTGTAATGAACTCCCTGTCATACCTTGTTTGGCTGAACGCTGTGATACTGTAGGTTCGGCCTGACACTATTTTCTTCCCAGCTATTTCTACTGAGAATTTTCCATAAAAGTCAAACTGTACATCTACCATGGTTATTGTCTTACCATAGTGATTTCTTCTTCTTGTGTGGACACCATGTTCCTGGATTATTTTATAGACATGTAGCAGAACTGAATTTGTTATGTAATATGTTCCGGTTGTACATATTGTGCACATATTATCATCAATGTGTAAAGATGATATATTTATTAAGATTAGCGTTTTGTACTCCAGATTTAATAAAGGTCCTGACAAGTGTAAGGTACCACTGACTTATCTGCAGGTTCTCGGCCTCTTAGTAAATCAGATGTGCACCAAAATGGAAGTGTACACCAGTCAGGACCTGGCATAGATTTCCTATATAAGGGTGCGTTCACACGATGTAAAATGGAGCGCAAGCTGGCACGTATACGCGTGTCAGCATTCTGCGCGCTCAAAAAGTTCCCATTGATTTCAATGAGAGTTACGAGCGTGAACGCCGCGTTATTTGGGCGCAAAATTACGCGGCGTATACACTCGTAACTACCAGTGAAATCAATGGGATCTTTTTGAGCGCGCAAAATGCTGACACGTGTATACGTGCCAGCTTGCGCTCCATTTTACATTGTGTGAACGCACCCTAACTCTCTCCAATAAACTAGCATGAGTTCTAATAAATATGTCAGGCCCATGTGTCTCTGCTCTGGCTCAATCCACTTTCCCCATATTCACAGAAAGTGCTGAGCTAAGCAAAGATTGAGGGCTGTGTCGCATCTTTGGCACAAGAGAAGACATTGTGCCACATTATCACACATTTATGGCAGATATCTGGCAGAGCTCTGTTTATGAATTGCCCCATTACATTTACCTGTAGCTCCAGGAAAAAGCACTAAAACTCATATTGTGATACCAATGTAATGTGTGAAATACAATTTAACCCATTTACATATGACAAAATGGATGTTACAAATGAACTATGTACAAAATTCAGCCCTGCTTTATCTGACAAATTCAACACTGCTACATCTGACTCACTCAGCTCTGCTACACCTGTAAGGCCTTTTGCAGACGACCATGGTGTGAGTCAGTGTGCGTGTATTTCATGGAGAGCACATTGACCCATTCTTTTCTATGGGTCCGTACATATGACCATGATTTTCACGGTACCGTGTGTGGGCCAACAGTCCGGGCGGTATCAGATAGGACTGGTCCTATTCCTGTCCTATTTTGCGGCCTATGCTTCCATGGCTCCTATTCATTTAATGAAAGGAACCACGGAAGCACCGCTGTACACAGACGACACTCGGAGACATCCCTGTGTCCCCCGTGTGCAGCCTGTTCTTTTAAATCACGACAGGCACAGTCATCTGCAACCGGCCTAATTCTCAGCACTGCTATACCTGACAAGTTCAGCTCTGCTTTGACATAGTTCTTCTATTACCACACTCAACCTGCTACATCTGTAATACTCAGCTCTGTTACATCTCTATATCAGCTTTTACCACAAGATGAGGTCGTTTGAGTGTACGAAAACGCAGAACATGCAATTAATAAACAGTTCCAATCAATGACCATTATCATAAAGGATTCGGCAAAAACAACCATTATCTCGATGGACATCTATTATTTTAAAGATATGAAAGGTAGCGAAAACCTGGTAATATGATATAATGTATGTATTAGGAAGGTTGCAGATGACCGTGAAAATCACTGTCATGTGTACGGACTAATAGAAAAGAATGGGTCAGTGTGGTCTCTGTGAAATACACGGAAAGCACACTGACCCACAGTATGGTTGTCTGCAATCGGCCTTGCCTGTATAAAAGTAGCAGAGCTGAGTTTGTAATTTGACTATATTTTGTTTTGGAAACCAGACTACCTTCACACATTGTTTTTCAGAAAAATATGCACAGCAGACACGCTTTGATTTCCAAAGCTATCGTGATTTTGGAAATCGCAGCATGTCAATTATACCTACAGAAACGCCATCGGTTTCCCTATAGGTATAATTGAAACAAAAAGTCCTTAGAGGAAACCTCTGTATACTTTCTACGAAAAGCACTGCAGGAAAAAAAATGTGATGCATTTCCGCCGTGGTTTTTCCCACAGCGCTTTTTTACTGCGGAGCGCTATGTGGGCCTTAGCCTTAAAGATGCTTGTGGCTATTGCTGCATTGGGAAATCAGCGCCATTGTTGCTGCCCTATGTACAACCGGACGTAACACATTGTCATATCACACTCAGCCTTGCTATATCTAATACAAGAATAGCTGAAGAATTATCTCATTATCTAAGAGGTTCTGCAGGAGCCACATTATTTTCCTTCTATACCTTTAAGATATCCTGTAGTCATTATAGTTGTCCCAGCCACTATGGATTACATGCCCGTCTTCATAAATCCTTTCGCTTTTTGAAGAGATATTGCAATATAGCCTTTTCAGCGGAGGGATGAGGCCACATGACAGGAGGACATCCCTGGAGATTACAGTAAAGGAGCTTTCACCTTTAACAGAGAAAGGAGTTCTTCACAATAAGGGCAGTGGAGGCCTAGAAATCATTACCCAGGGTGGCAGGAACTATAGGATCTTTAAGAAGAGGTTAGGCACCCTTTCAGAGAAATAGGACACCAGGGTGATGCCAATTAATCTAAGGAAACTTGATTCAGGGAGGAAACCGACTGTCATCCCGGGGTCACCAGGAGATGTTTTCTTTCTCGGGGACTGAGAAAATGAATGTCTTCTCTCAGACTTACTTGGTTTTAAATGCATTTTATTCTGGTAGAACTTGCCAAATGCGGCTCTTTTATTCCAATGTCACCAACTTCCACTAAGGGTGTAAAACTTCTTTCCATTTCTCAAGTTATTACAATTATTTCCTGACCTAGCTCGCGAACTTTACAGTAAAAAAAAATTTTGTACTAAACTTTCTCTTTTGCAAACTATTGTAAGGTCAGTTACTGTGAGAAAATTCTGAGTTTCATCGAGGGTAATCTTGTATGAATTTAGAAATTCTGTCTGCTTTCTTTCAGAAACAGCACCACCCTTCTTCATGGACTGAATATGGAAGTGCAGCTCAGTACTATATACACACTTGCTTTAAAGGGGTTATCCGGAATAACGTGAAATCCCTACACCAATCTAACCCCCCTCCCCCCTCCTACTTTCTAAATAGCATAATTAATCAAAAATGTATATTTACTCATATCCCTGGAGTGGTCATGTGACTGCCCCAGGGACATTTTATGATTATCTGGTGACAATCCGTTTTCCCATTTCCAGAAACAAATCGCCACGACTACTTCCCCCCCATCCACCTCATTACACTTCTTCCTGCAAGACGTCTCCTTTCTCTGTACTGATTCTTCAAGGTGTGCACGTTTCTCCTGTTCTCCAAGCACTGTGCGCACTGCTGCCGATAGTTTCCCCCTTACTGCACGGTCACGCAAGGTGGATCATCGCTGGAGGAGAAGAACACGCACAGACAGAATCAGTACAGAAGGAGGAGGGGCCGTCTCACAGGAAGAAGAGTGGAGGGTAAGTATATAATATGAGTCGAGGGTTGGGCTGAGGTAGGGAAGGGCGGGAAAGCTACAGAGACAGGGAGGGGGATGTATGTGAGTGAGAGAGGAAGGAGGGAGGAGTAATGTGAGATGGGGTAGGGGGTATTCACACTAATGTTGGTGACCATCAGCAGTGTCCGTGGCTATTGCCCATCACAAGATTTTAGCAACAGACACTAGCTAAACCTCAGAAATTTCCATTCATTTCAATGAGATTTTATCTTGTGTCCGTTAGTGTACGTCTACACCCAAGTCTGTTTTTTTTTTTCCAGTAGACAAAAAAATCCTAAAGGAAGAGCTTTTCTCTCCGTTTTTTTCTAACATTGAAGTCTATAGCCAACGGATTTATAACGGACAGTAATTGAAAGCCATCAGTTACTGTCCATTATGATAGGTGTCTGTTTTTGTTTTTTAATTGAACGGACACCTTCATAACAGAATTCAATGGTAATGTGAACCCTGCCTTAGTGAGGAAGCTACATAGCAGGAAATAGAAGCATGTACAGAAATGCAGGGTATACCAGGAGCTCCCAGAGACACCCAGAAATCACTCAAAACATGGCTAAAGGTATATGGGTGCATTTATTAACTCATTAAGAGTACTAACAGACATTTTAAAAAAACAAACATGTTTTATCCGGAAAGTCCTTATAGACAGCCTATAGACAAAAATGACTCTGGAAAACGAAAACAGCCAGGTTTTATAATCTTATTCACACTCCTTATGGCTATGGCCTCATGCAGTGTCTCGCAGCACTTTTCACAGTAATGCTAGGTTCACACTAGCGCTCGGCAGTCCGTTCTGTGGTTTCCATCTTCTGCATGAAACCTGTCAGACCGGGTCCGGACGTGAGCGGCGGTGAGCGTTTTATGCTCTCCGATGCGAAACCGTTTTTTTTTTTAATCTGACACAGAGTACTGCATGTCCAACTCTGTGTCCGATTTAAAAAAAAACGGTTTCGCGGCGGAGAGCATAAAACGCTCATCGGCGCTCACGGCCGGACATCTTTCAAACCCATTCAAATGAATGGGCTTGAAACATGCCGGCAGGTTTCCGTCTCCTGCCTCTGTTTTGCACAGGAAACGGAAACCTGTAGAACGGAGACCAGGCACAGATGTGAACGAGCCCTAAGCTTGCAGAGATTTACTCTGAAGACTTTCTCCTTCCATTATATCTATAGGGAAACCGCTGCTGCATCCATAGGTATAACTGACATGCTGCAATTTCCAAAACGTTGTTGAAAATCATAGCATGTCGGTTATATGTATTTTACCGCACTCTGGGGATAGCCTTCACAGGAATCTCGTCCATTACACAGTGACTGTAAAATGCCACGTTTTTTTCCGCAGCGTTTCTACCTCGGGCAATCCACAGCACTTTACAACACATGAGTACTCAGCCTATTAAAGGTCCTTCCTGGAACTACATATAAGTAACCTATCCTTAGAGTAGTTTATCAGTATGTAACCAATGGGGTCTGACACCCAGGACCCCCACAAATCAGCTAAATAAAGAGGCTGCAGCATTCAGATAGTGCCACAGATACAGCACCGCACATTGCATAGAGGTCTTGCTTGGTATTGCAGTTCAGCTCTGTTCACTTGAATGTGATGTTATCGGTACAGGGAAGATACTGAAGTTTCCTGAGTGGTGCAGCTTCTTCAAATAGCTCATCAGCAGGGGTGCTGGAGTAGCACCCACACCAATGACATATTGATAACCTATCTCTTTAATTCCACTATATTTCACTAGGAGGTATTCTATGTGAAAGCTTCACAACAGGAAAATCTAGATATATCCGTGCTTCCTCAAGTCAATATTAGGATCAAAACAGAAGTTCATTGGAGAGGCCAGTGTTTACTCACTTCTCGTTCTCCTCTTCTTTTTATACTCTCCGGTCTGAAAAGACCCCAAACCTGACATTTTTGGAAAATTCATAACAAATCTGTGTTGTTACCAGCCAGTTTGTTCATCCCTACTTGTTAGAACTTTTTCACTTTAGCTGTCATTCATTCCATCATCTATTTCTGACTTTAAAGCACACCTCCCGTTATAAACAATTTTTCATAAATGAATAATGCAGGTTACCGTATATACCCGAGTATAAGCCGACCCGAATATAAGCCGAGGCGCCTAATTTTACCACAAAAAAACTGGGAAAACTTATTGACTCGAGTATAAGCCGAGGGGGGGGGGGGAATGCAGCAGCTGCTGGAGAATTCCTAAAATTAAAATGGTCTGAGTTTTTGGGTGCAGTAGTTGCTGGGTGTTGGGAAAGGGGAGGGGGTGTTTTGTTTGTCTGTCTGCCCCTTCCCTGAGCTTGAGGACTGGGTTTTTTTTTCCCCACTTGGAATTCAGCCTGGCTGGCTATAGGGTATCTGCAGTGCTCCTGTTAACCCCTTCCCGACGGAACAGGAGTACTGCAGATACCCTATATTCAGTAGACCGGGCACTTTCAGACACAGGGATACCTAATGTGTATGTGTTTCATAGTAATATTTTACTTTTATATGTATTCTAGGGAAAGGATGATTTAGAACTTTTATTTATTTATTTATTTTTTTAAAGCTTCCTTTTTTCACTATTTTATAGGAGATTCTATACATTACTATTGCGACTGGTCATAGACCCCCCCACCAAAAAAAACCCCATAATAATATATATATTTTTTTTATTGCTTGACTCGAGTATAAGCTGAGAGGGGCTTCTTCAGCACAAAAACTGTGCTGAAAAACTAGGCTTATACTCGAGTATATACGGTAATATATGAAACTTTGTAATATATTTTAATAAGAAATCTGTTTTCTTCTCCATTTTTAAATCAGTCACTTTCTCCATGAAAAGAGGAGGGGCAATTAGAAAAGTCACTCAAATAATTGCTGCTGTTACATTCTGCTCTTGCTTGCTTTTTTTAATGCTGCTAAGTTGTAGGTAAGAGGCCGTGAGGTCATAAAATAAGGCAATAAATCAATCAACCAACCAGATGGCAGCATAATCTTACTCCTCCCTCCTCCATATTTTTCTGTGTGTGAGGCTGAATATGGGAACAATATATACATCAGACTGAAGATAAAGAGCAAGAGAACAGCTTAATAGGTGGAGAAGGAAATAGATTGCTGTAATAAGATTTATCACAAAGGTTATTATTTTCGCCTGTACTATTTCTTACTGAAAAGTTGTTTATAACTTAAGATACATGACCGAATGAGCAGTCTAAGGGTCTTCCGATGTGTGTTCTGATGCTCCATTACATTCCAATATGTATAGAGCATGTCCTAAAAAATAACACAATGGAACATTGGAAGACCCTTGGACTGCACACTTTGTCATGTACATGAAGCCTAAAGACTGGATTCTAGCTCACTACCAAAGATTGCTATTACACGCCCATAAGGGCTGTCACATAAATTGAAAAGAACTGTTTATTTTACAAATGCTCTATCCTATTGATCTAATTTTCACAGTTTAACCCTTTAAGGGCGCCAATAGTTTGTATGTTAATTTTTCATAGTTTCCTTCCCTGCTTTCCAAAATTCCTAACTTTATTTTTCTGTCGGCATAGCTGTGTGAGGGCTTATTGTTTGCATCATGAGCTGTACTTTCATTTAGCACTGTTGGGGTACCTACAATGTTTTGATTATCTTTTAGTAATTTTTTGGGGGTGGAGTCCATGTGAAAAAAAAGCTACAATTTTATTACCATTTTTCGTATTTTCTTTTTACGACATTTAAATGACATGGTAGATTTGTCCGGCAGGTCATTTCGATTATGGTGATACCATATTTACATTAGTTTTCTTATGTTTTACAACTTTTTCACTATTTAAAAATGAACAATTTTCCCGTATTCTAAAATCCTATTGTAACATCTCTGCCTGTTCGGGCCTCTGCGCCACCCTCTGCTCGCATGCTGCGGCGCAGGAGGCGTGTGCAGTTTGATAATCTGCTTAAAGTTTTTAGTTGCATTGTGTGAACACGGCTCTAGTCCTTAATTGGATTTGCACCACACCCATCTTCTGCCAAGGTTGCCTCTGTTCATTTAGTATTTGATTTTGTCTTGCCTATGATTGACAGCTTTCCTTCCTATCAGGTTCAGGGCGGGTTCTTCCTCCCCTATTTAGTCTTGGCTCACAGTCACACTGGTGCCGGTTATTGCCCTTGCTTTCTGGTATCTCTTGCTGTTATTTACTTGTATACTAATCCTTGACCTCTGGCTTTCCTACTGACTATTCTCTTGACTCCGATTTGGCACTGCATCGCTCTCTTGTTACCGAACCCTGGCTACCTGACCTCCCTTTGTTGTTGTACGTCTTGTCTGCGTTTTGTGTTTCACGTATTCAGGGAGGGATTGTCTTCGTGGTTGTCACCTATTACCTAGGATAGGGTCTGGCAATAGGAAGGGCAAGCGGGGGGCTTCAGTTTAGGGCTCACTGTCCCTTGTGCCCCTCCCTCCAGGGTTCACCAGCAGCTTCTGGGGAATTATCATCTGGCTATTCCCTAACACCTATAACTTTTTTTACTGTTTCTTGACAGATCTATGTATGGGCTGTTTATTTGTGAGGCAAGTTGTTATTTTTTATTGGTACCAATGTTTGGTATGTATGACTTTTTGATAATATTTTATTGCAAATTTTAGGGGAAAGCGAGGTGAAAGAAATACGTTATTTTGCACAATGTGGTATTGTGGTGTTCACTGCATGGGAATAAGTAACACTATTTTTGGATAGTGGGGACTTATACACATATGGGGATACCTAAAAAAATTTTTTTTAACATTGTGTTTTTTAAAATGTAAAGGCGGTTTTCATTATTTGTTTATTTATTTATTTATTTTTACTTTTTCCCTGTCCCACAAGGGAATTTGGAACTCTGATCTTTAGTGCAATGTACTGCAATACATAGTATTGCAACTCACCTCACCTAGGCTCACTATGTGGAATGTGCACAGACAGCCCCTTGGACCTTGCATTGCTACCGCAGGGGATCCAAGGAGTGGTGGGCGGATCTTGCCCCCGTGACTCCTGGATGTCACGATCGCTATTGATACTCTGACTCCAGTCTTGGGCCTCAGTTGTCTAACACAGTCGAGTGCTGGAAGTAATGCCGCAGGTACAGCTCCTGCACCCACACCATTACATCACCATACTATTACAGTGCTATATGCTCAGCACAACATCATGGTATGGTGCAGAGTGGTAAGGGTTAAGAGACAGAGATAGTACTCTCAGATGAGCAATAAATAAGCCTAAAGAAATAAAATCACAGACTCACCTGGTGTAAGGAGGATGTCTTGAATCACTAGACATCGACCATTACATCTACAGGCAAGGTTAGCTATCAAAGAATCCAATAAAATCTGTCTCAGAGAACATCCGAGGTGCAGATCACTGGTGTAAGCCCAATTCTAAAAGGTGCTTGGTTGGGGTAAATAGCAGCAAATAAAAAAAATATATATCTAAATTTATAGATAGCATTACATTCTAAAGATAACAATGTAAAACCAATATAAAGGGTGAATAAATCCACTTCATTGACTTACCCTCAAGGTCAGTTTGTCTAGTCATCCATATTAAAGATCGAAAACCAATGGGTAGGACCTTAGTGCTCCATCAAAGTCCTGCCGATGCATCAGTATATCTACTGAATATTTTAGTTTATAACATAAAAGCCCTTGTATCTTGTGTCAAGGGTAAAGATGCTCTCCTTTATCCATATCATTATCATCATATCATTACATATCCATAAAAGGGGTAAGCTGATGTGTCAAGTAGAGCATATCCTTTTATTAGTTTTTACAATTGTACTTAAAGGGGTTTTCTGGCCTGAAATTGATTTTTCATATTGGTGAATATTTGATCTGTTGGGTTCCGATACCTGGATCATGCACAAATCAGATATTGCAGCAGCCTACGGGTCCTGAGAGCTACTGCAGGGGATGGGTAGAGCGTGCAGTACCGTTCCTATTCAAGTAATCGGAGCAGCGCTGCAACTCCCCAAAATTTCTCAATACGTGTAAGCAGTGACATCAAGGAACGATAAGAAAGGGGCCACCACATACCAGATAAATGTTGTTGCTCTGATTTAAATATTACTGTACATGAAATACTAGGTGTAAGATCCTGTTGGTAATTCAGTTAAAGTTGGAATGTCATCCACCTCCTCCAATATTGGACCTTCCCTTAGTGAGGGACTTCTGGTCCCCAGATCATGATATCATCAGCTTCTGCACATAGCAGTAACAATGTTCTTATGTTCTTATCACTCTTTGCACAATGTTCTTTTGCCTAGATATTGCAATTTTCAGCAGATGAATGAAGAGGAAGGACCGGAAACCCCTGGAGACCTCCAATCAAGCTCATAGATACCATAACGATAGCTATTGTCACTAGAGAAGGAAGGTCCATTACAATCTGCTCTTGTGCCAATTTTCATGAGACCCACAGAGGGATTGGGTCTCAATATAGGCTATAATGTTAGTAATAGGGGATAATATAGGTCTACAAAAATTTTGAAAATAGGATGGAGTCATCTGGACCTCTCTTCGCCGGTGGTTAGGGATGTGGTGGTGCCCTCTGAAAGGGGCTTCATTTTTATCTTTGCTATGTGGTTCTTTATGTCACTTTACATTGCTTCTATAATCATTCTGTCCTTGCAGTAATAAAACAATAAGTTTATGTACTGAATTTGATGTGAACTTATGTTATGTGCTTATATACACAGTACCTAGCAGGAAGAGCAAATCTGAAATATAAGGCATAAAAATCTCTAGGAAGGAAGTTCAGAGCAAACTGTCTTAGTGATACCCGAGAGAATTAAGATGTACAGCAGCATAAAAACGTGAGAAGCAAATACAGTAGGTCCACAAGACTAAACTGCAGATCCTTCTTAGGCCTTATGTACAGAGCAATGAAAAAAGGCCATATTACAGGTGTTTATATACTGTATGGTACAGGGACATACATAGAGGTAAAGGGGTCTCAAAAATGTAGTCTAAATGCCCCCCTCATGCTGTTGGGTGATGCCAACTAGGATAGTCGAGATTGGTACTAGGTTGCCCTCCAATTTTGCAAAACCCTTATCTCCTTCTTTTGTTTGGCACATTTCAGTGACAGATTTCCATTAGTAACTGGGGTTGGAACTTCTCCATAACAAGTTCATGATCCTTCTCCATGGTATGTAAGACCTTGAATCGTGATTTGAGTCATATCAGTCCTGATTCCCCTCCACTCTATTGGATGGGAGACTTAGGCATTCATGGTATATTCAATCAATATTATTACATGAATGTCTATATAGAAGAACATACTGAACGGAAACCATTTCGTGGTCCAGCATATATTTTGGCCAAATCTTCATTGGAAACCACAAAGTGTAAATCTTGTCGGCAAATCTTTTTCTTTCCACTTCATCACGAAGGTCAGTGGTGCTTGGAAAGCAGTCTCAATGTACAATGATGATTTTACTATGGAGTGATTCATCCTCATCAGCTATTACTAGACCTTCTCATTCTCAGGTTTCATGTTTGTTTATGCAGATTCCCTCAGTGCTCATCCAACTGTGTTGAATAAACGTGTAATAAATTGCAGACAAATAAAGCGCAGACCCTGCACTGAACAACCAGCTGATGTACTATCTGATTGCCAGATACAGGACTGGCATGACTGCCAATGCATTACCATGGAACCACGCTTTGTCTATCATAACTGTATAAGACCGAAATAATAATATATAAGCCACATACTGTATGCTTTGCATTGTGTTTGTATCACAGTCTTGCTCCTGCTGCCATTATATGATAAATATATCTCAGTGATCCTATACAGTACACATTACAGTATAATGCAGAAGACAGATCATCTTCCCATCTACCTTACAGAGGACCTTTCATCTGTCACTGGCAGCAATATATACCGCTAGAAAGCTGATTGAATTCCGTTTTGGCACTGATATTTCTCCACTGTCATAAGGGTGAGCCGTACTTCTCAGTGAAGGGATCATTCTTCGCTGCACAGCAATGTTATTGAGCTGTGAGGCCCACACTTCTGACAGTGGAGAGATACCAGTGCCGAAGCTAATGACACCGATAACGCTGGCACAGGGGCATATACTAGCAAAGCTGACAGTGCACTGAATTCAGTGTACTGTCAACTCTTTAGTGGCACATAATACCGTGACTGGTCTTCTTTAAGTTGTTAACGCCATTATGATGAACGCTTTACCTGATGTTACAATTTTCAACATACTGTTTTATAACTGAGTTCAAGGTATTAATAGTATGCAGCAAACTCCAATGCACCCCCTAATGGTGACCAGAAGCAGCTTGATTTTTATCATTTAAAGGGAACCTGTTATATGGAAAATGCCGAGCCAGAAGAGCTTAGCAGATTGATCTATAGATTTGTGGAAAAAGATTTAGTGTAACCATTGAAATCTTTGCTATTTTTATGGTAAAAAAATCCAGTAGGCGGTCCTATCAGTGACTGTACGTACAGATATAGCTGTCAGTCACAGATAGGATCGCCTCCTTGACTTCTCAGCACAGAAAGGGCAGAGAGTTCAATGGGTAAATATCAGGATATATTGAATATTTCCCCATAAACTTTATATGATATGATATGTGATTTGATATGATTTGCTTAGTTCCCTTTGCTCTATATCATGCTACCAGCAGATTGGACTGCATTGCCTATGTAACAGGTTCCCCTTAACAATATGGCTTTTATTTATTACTCACGTTATGCCATTTTTTACCTTAGAAAGTTCCACAGGTCAGTCATATTTGTACAGATCTGCGAAATGCTGATAAAAGTAGGTGTGGCTTATAGGAAGTGGGTGTGGTTTTTATGATTTATTAAAACAAGAAAAAAGCCAGAAAATGATGCAATGTCATAAACATCTACAGGGAAATACCTTGTGTATATTCATTTGTGAATCAACATTGACTTAGCAATATCAAGCCCTTATTAACGCCCTTTTTTATTGTACTTTATTGGATGGACCTCAACTGAGTGGGCGCAGCAAGAGGAAAAAAAGAGTGTAAAATTATAGAGGGAATGAAAAGGAGAGAGAAGAAGCAAAGGAGAGAGAAAGAATAGGAGAGTGTAGAAATGAGGTCTGAGAGCTGCTGCCTAATACGCTGTCACTGGACACACATGACAAGGTTTACCATGGTGCATTGTGGTTCCAGAGTTATAACTGATGACATGTGCCGGATAATATACGCCTGTTCTCGCAGCGAGTCACAGCCGCAGTCGGTGTATTAGTAACTTGATCCTTTGGCTGTGAACCATAACTTTATCCAAATGGAAAAAATATTGAAATTTCATACAATGGTTTTGATTTACATAGCAATGACTGCATACATTTCACACTGAATTTCCAATAGGCTACCCAAGCAAATTGTGCTAATTTTATTCTTCATCCAATTAATTTTACTATCTACTGGCGGTGAAGTTGCAGAGAAAAAAGTGTTGTGATCCTTCAGTATACTAAAGCGTTTACATTGGGAAAACTATGCACCTTGGTCATATGGGCACCTTAGGGCTAGTTCACATGGAGAATCTGTCTCAAAATCTGCCTGGAAAAAAAGCTCCCATTCATTTCAATGGGAGCCGCTCACTTCTTTTTCCCTCTAGTGATTTTTTTCAGTTAGTGGGAAAAGAAGCAATATGCCCTACCTGCCCGTGGACTCCGCAGCTGAGACAGCCGCAGCGTCTGCGTTGCAAGACTCACACCCGATTAGACCCATTTATTTGGGCCTAATCAGATGCAGGATGCCATGACAGGAAGCCAATGCAGTTCACCGGCAACCCATCACTGCACTGTATTGGCATCCCGTCGCGGCTAGCCATGCAGAGAGTTCACACGGCGGAAAAGGTTTCCGCCATGTGAACATACCCTTTGATCCCTCATTCTTTTGATTGTTGGGGTTCCCAGCGGTAGGACCTCTAGTTACCAAACAGTTGTCTCCTATCATGTGAATAGTGGACAAATGTCATTAACAGGGAAAACCCATTTAAGATACAAGATTGTGAATCGTAGTTGGCTAGTCTTCTATATTCTTTTATAATAGAGGGTGATACAACGTAAGATATATAAAGAAAAAAAGTGATAGAGCAGTACAGAGCACAAGAAGAGAAATAGAGAGTGTATGAAAGAGAGAATAAGAAAAGGATATAGGGAAATATAAAAAAAAAGCAAGAGAGAGAGGGAGAAAATGTAATACCAGGAATGAGTGACAGCAAGGGAGGTCAAAAGGAAAAATGAGACAATAGTAGAGAGAATAACGAGCAATAGAGAGCAAATGATAAGATGACATAGTAATCTATGTTCACATTTGCGCCAGAGTCTCCAATGTCTGTCTGAAAACCAGTGGAAGAAAACTTTTTCCTCCACCAGGTTCAGTTTTAAAATGACCAATTCCATTATAATCAATGGGGTCAGTCAGAATCAATGGGTTACTGCTATTTTAGTAGTGGTCACCTCTCCATAGTTCTGGTCCTCCAGCGGACCAGAACATCAGAGAGGCAACGTTAGTGTGAACCTACTGTTAGAAATAAAGCGCAATAATGACATAAACAAAATGAGGCAGAGCGTACAAAAGAGAGCATAAAAGAAACAATAAGAAGAGGGTGAAAGTAGTAGATTGCAATAGAGAGATAGAACCATACTATAAATGACAAAGATAAAAGCAGGAAAGAGAATAAGAAAGATAAACTGCAAGAATAATAAAAAAAAAATGAGAAAATGCAATGGAGAGCAAGTGATAATGAGAGAGAGCAAGAAGGAAACAAAAAGGGAGACAGTGAGAAAGAAATGGAGAGAGAAAGCGAGAGCATGAGACTGCACAAACAGGGAAATTCTGTTATCTGGCATGTGTGAGGCAAGAACGTGTGATAATCCAATGCTTGGTTCTGAGACAAGATGCCATGATAAGATTCCCAGAAAGAGATTCCTTAGATTATACGCAAAAAATCAAGGAATCGCAAACTAAGGAATGTCTCCAGTACACAGTCTGCCGTGTTTTTATTTTACTTTATTTTATTCTCTCCTTACAGAGAAGACTTACATGACTAGTCAAATCTGACACATAGTGAATGTTTTTAAACCTTGTGAGAATACAAATTTTTTCTCTTTTTTGTGTCTCGATTTTCCCTCACTATCTTCTATGAGCCACAACTTTTTACAAAAATTTTCTGACAATATAGCATGATTTTTCAGGACACCATACTTCCTAATGGTACCATTTAAAATTCTATATGATGCACTGGGGAACTGGAAACAAAATGTGAATGGGGTGTGAAACAAAGCACAGTGGCACTATTTTCTTACAAGTTTTGCTTTTATATTGTTCAATGTGCCGTAAAAATAACAAGTCATTGACTTTATTCTATGGGTCAGTACCATCGCAATAAAAGCAAATTTATATTGTTTTTGGAGTGTTTTTATGCCTTTAAAAATGTAAAACATTGCTCTTTTTTTAATGTAGATTGTGAGCCCCATATAGGGATCACAATGTACATTTTTTTTCCTATCAGTATGTCTTTGTAGAATGGGAGGAAATCCACACAAACATGGGGAGAACATACAAACTCCTTGTAGATGTTGTTCCTGACTGTATTCGAACCCAGGACTCCAACGCTGCAAGGCTGCAGTGCTAACCACTGAGCCACCGTGTTGCCAAAACATTGCTCTTATATCCATATGTAGTGGGACAGCAGTTTCCCAACTTATTTTTAATGTTACTCGAATTGCTATCTCTATGTCGGCCCCACTGGGTCTTGTGCTTTGTGGGCCTAGAATCCAGAGGTGATTTATATATTTATCTGTTTATTTTATATTTTAAAAAAACTTTTAACAACTTTATCCCCCCCCCACCTTCCTCCATGTGACCTTGAGCATTCAATGATTGCTTATACCATGGATTGCAGTTCTACAATATTGCAGACTATGGGAAAGTGTCATGTTTTTATTGAGCCCCCCTGTTGCCCTAGTAACTAAATAGCCCCCCAATCTCTCCATGGGGAGCAGTTTGGTTGCTGGAAATAAAAGTGAAAGTGACCACTCACATCTGACCTTGGCATCTAAGGTGTTATTGGTTTGCAATTGGAGTTGCCGAGTCCTTGCCGTGTAAAACAGAGAATCCACAAGTATGGTGCCCACTGAGCTCCTTAGCGGGCACCATCTATAAGTATATGACATGTCACATATGGTTAAGTAAGCCAGACAATATTAGGTGAAAAAGATGAAAATGTATTGAGTAGTGAATAGAGTTGAGCGAGTATTGTTCTGATCAGCCGATCTGAACAGCACGCATGCATTGAAATGAATGGAAGCACCTGGTGCTTCCGGTTTGACGGCAGTCGGCCGCTTAACCCGCCGCGTGCCGGCTGCGTGCATTGATTTCAATGCGTGCGTGCTGTTCGGATCGGCTGATCCGAACAGTACTCGCTCAACTCTAGTAGTGAACAAAACAATAGTAGGATCAGCAATAGGCCTATTGAAGGTTTTCTTGAAGACTCCCACTACGTCTTTCACATTCTTGAGAGGCAGGACTTGGATGGTTTTGACTTCACAATTATATCTTTGCTTAAAGGTGTTGTCCAAGATTAGAAAAAGATGTGTTTTTTTTTTCATTAAAGGATTAAAGTGGTTATCCTGTTTGTAAAATTGATAGTCTCATTTTAGGATAAGCCATCAATGTTAGATTGTGGGGTCTGATACCCAGTACCCCCACAGATCACCTGTACCAAGAGAGCGGATCTTGATAATGTTTACCTTACCATAAACCATGCTGCTCACCTGCTGTATAATGTATAGCGGCAAGTGTGGGCTCCTCAGCAATGTCCTATTGAAGTTTATGGGACAGCGCTGCAACACCTACGCTCACCACTACAGCTAGTATGGCAAGTTTGCAGTGCGGTTCGTAGTAGATAAACATTATCAAGAGCTGCATTGTCTTAGTACATCTGATCTGCAGAGGTCCCAGGTGTCGGACCCTAGCAGATATAATATTGATGGTCTATCCTAATGATAGGACATCGATCCCAGAAACCTGGTAATGCCTTTAAACTGTACTAAACCTATCCATGGATTGTGTCTGGTATTGCCACTCAGCTCAACCAAAGTAAAAGTTACTGAGCTGCAGCACTACCCACAACTTATACATAGGTGTGGTGTTTTATGAAAGCAATAGCCATGTTTTTAAAATTTTGGAAATTCCATTTAATACCAGAGTTTCTTATAATTTTGCATTACAGTCTTACATGCATCCATACTAGTTTTCACCATTAAATTAGCTTCATCTAGGAAAAGCATATTACTATTCAGTGATACTAGTAACAGGGACAGAGGCTGTGACAACGTCAAATGAATCATTCAAGGAACAGAGAACATAATAAAACTTAGCTCACCTGGATGAAAAACACCTGCCTGATTGTACGCTGTACCATTGTATTATTTGAGAACTATATGGTACACCATACGGAGGGGGCACCAATATTAGATATTGCACAGGGCACAGTCAACATAAGTTTGGTCGTGCCATCCATAACTCATAGGTCTCATAGGTCAAGTCTTCCTGCCCTGTTCTCTCCCAGGACCTGCTGTGAATAATAGTCTGTGACTGATCATCATGGGTGGACTGTTAAGAGACTGACCTCTGTAGTCACTCGGACAGGAAGTGATGTCAGATGTTATTTGAAACAGAAGGTAGGTTCGTAAAATAAAAATGTCTGCCATCGTCTTTCATAGCATGTTACATAAATTTTATCAACTTTCAGATGTCCACTTTATTTTTTTGGAGACATTGACATGTAATTGTTTGTGTCTACCCTGTTATACTCTTTTTATAGTACCATCCCTTAAAGAAGTTGTCCAAGAGTAGACTGTAATACCAGACACAACCCATAGATACAGGTGGTGGTCTTCTGTATTGTTTCACACCGATATGCATTTCTTCAATGACTTCTATCCTCATCATTCAGAATTTATAATGTATAGTTACTCCTTATTTACTGAGTAAGAAGGTTCATATAGTATTTACTTGTGTTTGTTACATTCACCACAGGTATAAAATGACTCACATTCTAATTCAGTTTTAATTGAATACCATTTTTTGGGCAATGTGGACAGCCAAGCAACAATGCTCGCCAAGCTGAAAGTCAGGAAGTGCTTATGTAATACAATTACTGTATATCAGCCAGAATGCAATTTACAGTGCAAAGATATCTAATGAAAATGTAAATGGGCAGCTTCTATTCTCTGAAACACTCTTCAGTGCTATTTATTGCTTTTTTCAAGGTCTGAATAGATATTTTCACAAATTCCAGTACCTGCGCTTACATACCTCCATTATAATTAATAGCCTTAGATATATAGGTAGGTAGATAGACAGATAGCTTCAGCTTCTGTCCATTTTCATTTTTATTTTTAAATTCTTTATTTTGTATTTTAAACAGTTCTTCGCAAACAAAACCTAAAGAAATAACATAAGAGGCTCCCCAAAGCAGGTATAGATAATACAAAGTACCAATAGGAACAGGGAACATCATTGTTATCCATCATCAACCATATTGTGTTTGAATACAAGCAGTTCAAGGATATATAGGAAAGATATAGGAAAACCCCTTTTTTTTTTTTTTTTAAATGTAGATTGTGAGCCCCACATAGAGCTCACAATGTACATTTTTCCCTACCAGTATGTCTTTTTTTTTTTTTGAATATGGGATGGAAATCCATGCAAACACGGGGAGAACATACAAACTCCTTGCAGATGGTTTTCTGTCCTTGGTGGGATTTGAACACCAGGACTCCAGCGCTGCAAGGCTGCAGTGCTAACCACTGAGCCACCGTGTGGCCCCGAAAACCCATTTTTTTTAACTGAAAAAATTCCAGCAACTCCTTACTAAGGCGGGTTGCAGATGACAGTGCTGAAACTGGCCTGCTATGAATTAAAAGCATGGGCTGCACACAGGGGACACGGGGATGTCCCCCTGTGCATGGGCCATGCCTCCATGGCTCCTTTCGTTAAATGAATAGGAGCCACGGAAGCACAGGCCACAAAATAGGACAGGGATAGAATCTGTCTTATCTGACGCGGCCCAGACTAATTGTGGAAATCATGGTTTTGTGTACAGGTCCATAGAAAAGAATGGGTCAGTGTGCTTTCTGTAAAATACATAGATAGAACACTGACCCACACCACATTCGTATGCCAGGGGCCTTAATCTGTCCATTTCCCTGTGTCAGGATCTTGTTTTGTTGAACTCTTTTTTGCCAGCAGTCAAGATGGAGTTTTGCGTTTCCTGCTTGTGACTTACCCTGGTTTCCTGATTCTTGATTATTTAGCATGTGTGTCGTGATTACCCTGTTGCCTGAGTATTGGTTTCAGAAGTCTGTCTTCTGCCAAGGTCCTCAAGCTCTAACTGACTGTTCCAAGTTGGTTGCTACCTGTAACTACTACCCCCAGCGAGTCCTCCTGCTACCAAAGACTTGCCATCCACCTGGTTCATAGTAGCCGTGGAACTACTGGCCCCAGCAAGTCCTCCTTCTACTAAAAGACTTTGTTATCCACCTGGTCCATAGGAGCTGTGGAACCACTGCCTCCAGCAAGTCCTCCTGCTGATAATAGGACCGCTGCTTCCGGCCAAGCCTACCTGCCTTCCATTAAACGGACTGTAAGTCTATCTGTGTATTGCAATTGTTATACTCCCTGTTTCCAGCCATTGGTCTCTAGCAAACTAGTAAGGGTATTGTGACACCCTGGAAGACCTTCCAACCCAAACTCTTTTCCATTTACTGTATTTGCTCTGGGATGTAAATGGAACCCCAGTCCAGCACAACTCACAAAAGAAATAAAGACCTTAGCCCATGCAAACATTCAGTTCCTTCTGTTACCAACTTCTGTAACTTTTTACTTTCTGTAACTTTAATAACTGCAGCTGTTTGCACAACAGGACTTTCCTATGTACTGAATTCCTCTCATATTCGTTCAGGGGCTCTGTATATATTTAGGGTGGCTAGGATTTTTTTTTTTTAAATAAAAAATTTAATTCAATTTTATGTATTTGCTTGAGAAACAGGACTAGCATTGAAACCAGATAAAACTGGGCGCTCTCATAGGACAGTGTTTTCTGGCAACTGCACTGTTTAGTTTTTCTAACATAGGATTTATGGGGGTGGGTGTCTGTCCTTCTTGGGGCTCTCACAGTGCTGGGGACTTTTCTACAGTCTGTACTGTTAAACCCAAGATTTGTTATATGGCATCATGAACACTACCAGTGAGATACGTCTACACGTCTACAGTGTGAACAGATGGGAAGTAGGATCCAGAGCATACTCTACTTAAAGGGATCCGATCATTTAAACATGTTTTTCTGGTTGACACGTAGGAATAGTCTTAAGAAAGGCTATTCGTCTCCTACCTGTAGATGTATTCTCCAGGCCACTGTTTGCCTTGAAATCCCAGTTTTTGCCGATATGCAAATGAGATCTATTGCAGCACTGGGGGCGGTCCTCAGCACTTAAACAGCACTGGGATCATCCCCAATGCTGTGAGAGAACTCTCCAGCACCGCCTCCATCTTCTTCACGACAGGGTCTTGACGTGTCTTCTTCTGGAGGTTGGCTTCAAACTTCTAGGCCTCAGGCCTAGGACAAAGCCGACTGTGTATGCCCACTGGCCGCAAGAAAATGGCCGTTTACAATACGTGTTAACCAGAAAAAAAATTGTTTAAATGATAGGATCCCTTTAAATAACCTTAAATCTCCCCAAGGCTTTTTAAGTAGAGTATGCTCTGGATCCTAATTCCCATGTGTTCACACTGTAGACCTGTTCTGGGTCTGGGAGAGGTGTGTTTATTGCCCTGTGTTCACACTGTAGACTCATATTTGGGTCCAAGAGAGGTATTAGTGTACTGTAGGGTCCTACCTTAATGAGGTTGCCTTGTCTGTGAAGGTTCACTTCCTACTGTTTGATCAAATATGTACAACAAAGAACCTCAAATGTATATATTTAGTCTGTAGACCATGATAGTATTTTTTATAGCCGCAATGCAGTTTTATCTCTGTTCTTTATAGCCTTTGTGCTGTGTCAGAGGGCTGCTATACTTTCGTTGTTTTTATAGATAGATAGATAGATAGATAGATGTTAGATTGTCTTTTGCATTCACTTTACGTTTGCTGTAATATAAAATGGGAGATGTTTAGAATTGTCTGGGCAGAAAATTCATACATATTGAAGGTAAAGCCATTTTATGTAAGTTTGTATAGGAAAATCTCACAAACAGCAACTATTTAGACATTGAAGTGAATGTCACAATTGCCATTCTCTGCTCTAGAATTCTCCACATCTAAGTGGAATGGAATATGCAATTTGTTGAAATGACATGTTATTGCAGTGTTTCAGTATGGCTGTCTAGGGATGCACACATTCAAAGTGTTAGATTCTGACTAGATTTCACACCTAAATATTCAGCATTAAAATGTCTGCTACATGTGGAGAAAACATGGGCTTCAGGATAAACAGTTCTTGCCATGTCTGCTAGAATTTCCATCACAAAGATATATCGTATTTTTTGGCGTATACAGTAAGATGACTTTTTAACCCCCTGAAAATTTTCTCCAAAGTCAGGGGTCGTCTTATGCGCCGGGTATATGGTATACTGCAAATGTTTTGGCGAGGGAGGGGGGGGGGGGGTGAAGGAGCATGATTGCAACATCGCCACACTCCTGCTGCCACTAGCTTCCTGCAACTGCAGGTATGGGCTGATGCTGCGGGCCATAGCAGCGCTAACCCTCCCTGGGGCACCTGCTGTACTATTACAGTGGATGCCGGGTATGTAAAGCTAGAGGCGGTTGCTCTGCTGCAGAGCGCTTGCCATAGCAACTGGGTCCCCCGCTGTAATGTACAGTGGAGACACCAGAGCTAACGCCTGTGATCAGAGTTCACTCTGATCGTGGTCATTAATACTGCAAAGACCCCCTCCCAAAATGTCAGAATACCTCCCCCATACCTGTAAAGTTACAAACTGGCTCCTGCACGGTGAGGTGGCAGGAACCAACCTGTTACTGTGACAGCCGGGAACCTACTGAAGGCTACCAGGCCTGTCACAGTAATATTACTATTGCGGCTAGTCTATGACAGACAGACACAATTTTTTGTGTTAACATCGAGTTCTATGTACGTGTGCAAGTTCAGAGCAAACATTGAGTTAGAATGATGCTATTTATACTGTGAAGCAACAGAATTGTAAATCCAGCACTGAGCTATACTCCATACTGTAAAAGGATGAGCTATTGTCAAGTATATCTGGCGTGGACTCACTGCATAACTAAAGAATTTGTTTGAGGCTAAGCCTAGCAGTGGAAACTAATGGATTTCCTGCCATTCACCCCTCCCCGCTCTGCACCATACTATTAGGGGGCATTCACACTACCATCGTTCCCCGATGGCTAGTGTCCGCGCAAAATCTTGTGCGGACATTAGCATCGAACACTAGCTGTGTCTGTGACATTTTGCATTGATTTAAATGGACATCGGGTGCGTTCTTTTACTGTCCATGGGTGTCCTTAATTGTCCGTTCCCAAAGATGTCCGACTTTTCAAGCGGACAGCAAAACCCGACATGATTCATTTTCCCCTATCAGTATGTCTTTTTGAAATATGGGATGGCAATCCATGCAAACACGACGAGAACATACAAACTCCTTGCAGATGTTTTTTTGCCCTTGGTGGGATTTAAACACCAGGACCCAGCACTGCAAGGCTACAGTGCTAACCACTGAGCCACTGTGTGGCCCCAAAAATCATTTGTTTTCAAAAAGTGACGTTATTTGTAAAAGCGGTAAAATGCAATAAAATCCATTATAAATATGGTATCACCTTTATCATAATGACCAAAGATGTCATATCATTTTTAATGCAGAGTCAATACCGTAAAAACAAAATGCAAAAAATTATGATAGAATTGTGTGCCATTTCACATGAGCCCCCCAAAACCTAAATAAAAGCTAATCAAAACATTATATGTGCCCCTAAATGGTGGCAAATGAAGGTACAAGTCGTCACACAAAGAATAACCCCCGCATAGCTATGTAGACAGAAAAAATTTAAAAATATATGAATTTTGGAAGATGGGGAGGGAAAATATGAAAAACGTCATTGAGTATTAACGAAAAAACTACCCTGCGTACTTACAGGGTTAATCTCTATAAAAGGATCTGGACTTCGCTGCAGAGAATCTGCGAATCCTCAGGTCATTGGCACAGCTGTGCCCTTCATTAGGATTACTTGGGCATGGCTCAGAATTAGTAGGCAATGCCATAGGTATGCAGTGGTCAGGGCAGGTAGAGTTCTGACAACATAATAGACAAGCAGAATGTCAGGCCTGAATGTGGACACAAAATGTGGTCAGATTTAGGAGAAAGAAAACAAAAGCATACTTAGCGAGTGGAGGATCTGAGTCTCATTATAGAAAACTGTGGCGTGGCTGGAGAAATTGGGTTGGTGCTCACAAGCCCTTTAAGACAGGCAGAGCAAGCACTTGTATGCCTCAGGGACTGCACTGCAGGTGGCACCCAGCTGACATATGTGGTGGCTGGACAAGATGCCAGACAGGTCAATCAAAGCAGCAGGGGCACCCATGGGGGTGCCAGGCAGCAGTACAGAAGGCAAGAACGGGCACTGGCTCAGCTGCAAACCATAACAGATAAGACAATGTACAGTATGTAAAGCAATATACTTTTTCATATAGGGTATTTCTATATGTTCCGTATCTGAAGTGCTTTATTTTCAGAGTCGCATCCATTTGCGCAGGGATATTCTGACAACAATGCCGAGCAACCGTGGCCTAATGCCTTTATTCCAGAACAGTGAATTTGCCTGCTGTTGCCCTGCTCAGTTGTTAGATAAAGAGCAAATCCGATAATAGAAGTCTATTAGGGATCTTCTGCACATGCTGTCATCTACCACAGGTGTAACGTACAGCATCTAGGTCCCTATGCACCATTTTCAACAGATTTCCATGTGCCATTTATAATACCTGTGCCTTCTTATGTGGCAGAGGGACCTTTGAACCCTCTCAGGTACTATATAATTTCAGTTTCACGTTTCTTCCAACATTTTAAATCCATTTTCCTTTTGTCTTTTGACCCCCAAAACTTTCATCATTATATTTAGCTAGGATTTGACTTATCTCTGGAGTATATTACAGCCCAGAGTCTTATACATTGCTGCAGATCAGTACAGCGGTAATAGAATCCTGTGCACACTGAAACCCTAAGGCTTCTTTAAACAGAAAGCTGTCTAATCTAGTTAGAAGTTGTAGACAAGCACAATTACTGTTCTATCAACAACCACTGGCATTGATTAGTGGTATAGTGGTTACACTGACAAGAGGACACACTTCACATATCAAAACGACATTCCACTTTCTATTTTAGCACTTAGTCATATGTCAGCCGCAGTGCAGAGAGAAGCGTGAACAGAGGTCTGCTCGCAATCATTCCCCCCAATCAGGTCTAATTATTTACATCTGGGCACTGGAGGGTTAAATCATTGTTAAAACCGGTCTAGCACTGAAATGTATTTTATTTTTTGGAGCTCTAAATTTTATCACAGATATGGGACCCTTAAACCCAACAATTCCAGGCAAAAATCACCCAAATGACAAAATTGTAAAATTCCAAATAAATACAAAAAATTTTTGTATGGATATTAAATGGATACAATTTTATTAGAATTGCATGACTGTCTTGGAGTAGCAGTTATATGATTAGGTTGGTCAAACACCATGTGGTATTCCAGGTCTGAGGTATACAGCAAACAATGGCCTACTATGTTTTGTCAAGTTAATCTATAGTAGGAGCACCTTCATTTTCTAGGCCTTCCCATTTGAGTTCAATTCTCACTCCATAATTTCAAGTTGCCCAGCAAATTGATGAATTACATGAACTACTTATTGATTTTAATTTGCTCTATGTAATGCTTCTTTTCAGCTGTGGGGGCACTGCAACGAGCAGAATTTATCACTTTCGGCCACAGATTATAGCTTATTGTTGGGGTCCTAGTGGTGAGACTCTCTGTAATGACTTTTTATCGACGCAGGATCCTTTTTTACAAAAAGGGATTGTACATTGTCCAAAGTTGACATCACCTTTAATGTTCATTACTAAAACTATTACCATATTTGTCAGACTTATCATCTCCAAAACTTTACTTTTTCACAAATATAATGCCAAGGCTACATAGAGTCTTTGGCCAACACTCTCATTGCATAGCCAAAGATTCCTAGGTCTCAATATGGCAATACTGTATATGTAGGATTATACAACACCCATTTAAGTGCATATGCTATCAGGTGATACATGGTTGAGCGAGATGCAACAGAGCTCAAGAATTTACTTTATCATGTCCATTTACCATATAAAGGTAGATGGAAAGGTGTTGGCTTGGTGTGGCTTCAGAAGCCCCTGATTGCTAGCTATTACCATCTGAGGATGGTGCTGTTGGCCATACATATGTGTATCATAATTTGGTACCCATTATGTAATTGTCCAATTATGTAGGATGTCAATGAGCCAGATCTACCATAGCTGAGGTCCTTACTCTATGAAGCCTTTAAAAAGAGTTGTGTTATGAAGACATATAGACATCGTAGAGGAGATTCCATGCTTAGGATCCTCCTTCATGACCCAGTGGCATGGGAAATCCATGTATTATATGGAACACCATTGATATGTTTTGCCATCATGTGATACATTTTTTCAGTAATAATGACAGCTGGTTAGAGGTGGCTCCAGTATGAAAGGGTTTACTCATGACGGGACAACTCATTTAACCATAAAAAGTTACTGAAATCTGTTGGCAGACCCTTTCCTTCATTTTTAGTTTAAATATATTGAATGCCATAAAACAAAAATTATGTGAAAGATACCTAGAAAAACTCAAAATGATGCCAAGTACATAAAGTTTAATTGTGACAGCTGAAATTATATGTATAATTTTGCCCATAATGAAAAAGCAATGAAAATGGTAGACAGACGATGCTCCGGATCATTTGCTCGCTCTTAATATATGTCTGTTGATGTCAGCTGTTGATGGACATTTCTGCGCAGGTTGAACCGGTGTCACAATTAATCATGTATTTTCTCTACTTGTTGAATGTTGATTGTAATATACATCACTGCCGAGACCCTGACAAAGGCCTTGATTTGTGTTGGGTACGTTATGATTATGGATGTGAAAAATGATTTATTTTTTGCAAATTAATCTTGTAGCGTTGCAAGATTTCTGTCAATTTGTATTTTATCATTTCAGAGCAAAGTCTACAGAGGCAGAGATCATGTATAAAGTTGAGCAGAACATGTATCATGCCACAGCATGCTGCATTTATTATAGTAAGCTATGGCATTTCATTGCCAAGGACCAAATAGCGACCCATACAGCTGCTCTGGGGCCCATTACAAAAAAGCCCCATCACTGGCTAATCCTATATTAGTTTATTTGCCATTGGGGTTTGAAAATGGGATTCTGAATACTCTGTTCAAAGTGCCTACAATGTCAGCAACCAAGCAGGTACTGAATTGGTCTTTTGGAGATGCCTTCAGCGCTTTTCACCATTATCAATACTAGAACCTTGATAGAATCCCAACATACCCCAATACATTGTGGCTGGACATCTGTTATGCTATATACATATCTCTAGTCCTACAGATGGGACCTTTGCTATGTCGCTTCTTGCCTTGACATGACCAGATATGTTTTAACAAGATAATTAGTCTTTAAAGACAACATTGTTTTGTCATATTGTAGCACAAAGCAATACCTATGTGTCTTTGTGTGGCCACCCATTGTTTGTGTTCTGAATTGCAACCTATCAGGGGTCTTGTTAGCATACTGCAATGTTGTTTTTTATTGGTTTCCTGAAAAATTGCAATCAGGAATATTCCTACCTCTACATTGAAAATTAAACTTGTATCACAAGCTAACTGACGTGTTTTACCCAATACATTGTTTTATTGTGCTCCATTTGTCAGATACAGCTGAATACAGTATGTTTATTCACTGTTTACAGCTCATTGCCTAGTTTAAAGACCTCCCCTCTTATCTATTTCTAGTGGTCAGGCTGTTGACTTAGTTCCTGTTCCCTGTTTTCTATATTTTCTTCTTTTTCTCTCTCTGCAAATTATTCTGAGCTGCTGAGCCCTAATAAGAGCTAGAACATTGCTTCATCAGTGCCTGTTATCTCTGTATGTAAATCCAGAGATAACTGAGTGGTTTACAACAAGCACACTGTCAGTAGTATGCTGCTGGCCTGAGCAGAAAACCAGGAATTGGAGGGAAGAGGAGACAGGAGGGCAGGTGAGATGTTAAGATGGAAAAAAAAAATAAAATTGAACTAAGATAAGGGTAGGCACTTTGGTATTATTTTACCTAATTTTCATCCTCTTAATCTTGAAATCTAAAATGTATTTTCTAAATTTCTCTGCATGACCTAATATTTAAACTCATGTGACTATTAAGGGTTCCATAAAAGGTAACCAAGGTGGGGAAAACTCTCATGGTGGCAAAAGGTACAGTTTCTGAAAGCAGCATCACGAAAGCTACTGGATGGGCAACCGTGCATTTCCGTTGCCCATATCTCTTCCCCACAATTTTCTAGTATTATCTACAAAACTTAACCCACCCTCAGTACTACACTATCTGCGTACCAATTGTCGTGGCTCTGAAGGTAATAGGCCTGTCTCACGCTTGCCTGTTCTTCGTTAGCATGGACCTTGTGAACTTATATAAGGTCCTCCAGTTCATAAGCACAACAGCATAAGCGACTACGGTGGTTGTAGGATCAGACTGACTGTGAGCCTTTCTGGCAATTAGATCTTAGACACTATAAATAATGACTTAACAGTCCATCTGCTGCTGTGGTTTAGGATCGGAAACGACACTGAGAGGTAAATCCCATTTTGCTTCTTTTTTTTTTCAACTAGAAAAAATTGAGATGATTTGTTCATGAAAGCCAAACTTTCTGAAACTTCTTATGGAAAAATGTCACAAACCTAACTGAACAACATGTTGCTGTCACGTTAAAATCCACATCCAAAGATTAATATCTGCCCGTTCTGGTATTGAATGAGTCAGTGAGCAACAAAAAAAGTTTTTGTAAAGTTTGAGAAGAGGCAATGTCTATGAATAGAATGCGAAAGTGCAGTCAGCTCCCTGGGGGGCCTTGCAGAGCAGTTTTATTACAAACTATAGCAGTATTCAGATGTATTCAAGAAATTAACATATAAACAGCTTGCTTGTCTTCCGTGGATTTTATTGCTCAATCACATCTGTAGCAAATAGGTTGTACAACTGTATTTCTAAAACATCGAATAGTGCTGGTGCTAAGAAGCATCGTACATGCCCGTATTTCTTAAATGTGAAATATCAAGATGCTCTGTGGAATGAGTCCTCTGTGCACACGGTTAATGAACAATCTGGGAATGGCCATGGGAACAATAGGGGCCAGATACTGTGCATGGCATATAACCAGATGTGTCAGCTTGTAAACACTGTTTATTCTGATTTTTGTAAACAGAGTGGATGTAAAATAAGAGTCTTCCAATTAGATCCCTACCAGGGGCATCATGTGCAAGTGTTTTACGCTAAAATAAAAGGAAATAAAATAATTTTGTCCCGGTCTTGACGTTTACGTTTACTCTGTGTGTTTTCTCTCCTGTTCCTAGTAAATAATTGTCCATAGTTGTATCGGTTTCTGAAACTACAGAGTGACAACCAGTTTGGTCATTATGACCATATTGACTTGGAATCCAGTGATGCCTCCAATCCTAATTTCAGATATAATGCATTACATTTTAGGGTCTATAAGCTTGGATTCCAAATGGTTCAACTGAACTATACCAGAGAGTTTTATAACTGTTCACATTGGCATCGTGGCAGTGGTGTAAGAACCAGGGTAGCATCAGTAGAGGCTGCCACACGGTTTGGAACCTTAGGGGGCTAATGCTTTTTTTTGTTATGGTTTAGTTTTAATAGTCCCTATTTACTTACCTATCCCTGCTCCTTCTCACAGCCGTCTTTGCTTCCCCTTCTGCATCCCATATCATGTCACTGGGGCCACCTAGAGGGCAGAATCCAGCTGTGAGCAGGAGCGAGGGATGGGTAAGTAAGGTCGCAAGCCTGCAAACTCCCAAAAATACTACTGCTATTATACTCACCTCTTCTGGGATCTCACATGACTCCCAGCAGTAGGTCATTATAATGTGTGCAGGGACCGCTATGGGACATTATACTGTGTGGAGGGGCTGCTATGGGTACAGTAGACTGTGTGGAGGGGCTGACCGTATACTGTGCGGACGGGCTGCTATGAGACATTATACTGTGTGGAAGGGCCACATTGGAACATTATAGTGTGTATAAATGTGGAGTTATACTATGCGGGGGCAAGGAAAGGGGGCATTATGATGTGTGTGGGGGGGTACCCAAGTCAAAGGTTTGCTAGAAGACCCTGTCTTTTCTAGTTACGTCCCTGCTTCATGGCTTCTGTTTATAACTGTAACATGACTATTGTTACGGATCTATCTTCGAATAATCCCATGATGGACCTCATTGACTCTTACAGGGTCCATTTTGGTTCTGTTATTGTCTACTGCAAGAATAGTTTTAGACTGCGCTGTTCTTCTGGTCAAAAATACTAAAAACCTTAGTGAAAACTGATGGTGATCTAAGTTGCACCCCCACCACTAACCTTAATATGTTGGCCTTATGGTGAAATACTATCTACACTTCATTATGACAGTGAATCAGGTTATAGGTAAGGGTCATTTGTAGTCTGTTACCATGGAGACGCATAGGCTCACATAAGAGTTGTATGCACAAAACAGTATCTAAACTGTATTTTTTTTTATTTGGATGAATATGTGCAATACAACATAATTGGAACAGTAACGCATATTAGTTCCTAGCATTTTATATTTACAGTCCATATGCTAAATGATAACGGTCTTGCATCACTCAGATCTGACGCTTTCGCTGTCTTGTTTGAATAGCTGCAGTGTTAAAGCTCTTCCAATAAGCATTACAATTATAATATCGAACAGCTATTTTCTCACTGACGTCCATCCTCGACATAGTAAATATCTCAGCAATACAGCTGAGAGATTGACCTGCTGGAAATGAGATGCGCATATTGATAGAGCCGGTCTGGTAACTGTCGGGAAATAACAAATGAAAGTTTAGCGTGAGAGAAGCGTGCAGTGCTGTCTATCATTGACGAATTGGATTTAGACTCATTCTTACACCAGCATACGGTCCTGTCCCACAGCTTATAAATAGTAATGCCAGGCTACAGCTGCAAATAAGTCCAGGTTTTTCAATCTCACGTTTCTTTCAGGCAAATATTGTTGGAACTCTGCTTGTCATAACAATTTCAGAATGCTGGTTGCATATAGGGACGACAGATGTTGTTGCATGCTGTACAATCATGTACAATCATTTCCCTTGCTCTATAATGAAGGGCGTATATAGCATCATGGAAGCCTCTGGCAGGCTATAAATTAATAAGGCAACTCAGGTTGGACCTATCCAGTGTATCGCAGTCAGTGGTTTACAATGAAGGAGACCGCTCATTTTGGTGCCAGATTTTTCCATTGAAGACTGAAGGGCCTGTTATACCTACACATTCTATGGCTCTTGGGCAATGTATAGCAATAATAATGTAGATAATGTAGATCCCTTGAAGAGGGGCATTAAGCTCAGGTTCTTCATGCCTGAAAGTAAAAAAGAAGAAACTAGACCAATTGCAAAGCTTGAAATTCATGAAAAGGTTCATACTCTTCTGCATAGACTGTGTGAATCAAATTTTTTGGACACCATCACGTCATAATAAAATGGGGAGGATACTAGCCGTAGGATCTGGCCACCCATCTCTGCTCTGAATTGTGAGAAGGGAGTAAGATAAAAACATGCCAAATAAAATTATTCTGGGATGGCGGAGGTAGACCAGAATCATTACCCTCATTGGAGCCTATCCCCATACTGATATTTATTGGGGCCATTATATATATCTCAAGGAGTTACTGTGGAAGAAAATTATTTAACCCTTTGTTCATTGGTTATTGAGAAGACTGGAGTATATCAAACCTTACATCAACATGTAATACAATAGTAATTGTGGGTCAGAATACTCTCTAGAAATAGCCATCCAGTTGATCGCTATGGATATGATCAGAAGTTTTATCTGGTCCTCATTTTTGTAATGGAAACTACAGGAGGTATAATATTGGATTTATCCAAATGAATGATCTACCATATAATATGTGGTGAGTCCATGTATTATAAAAGCAGAAGTTGTTCTCACATAGTGGCACTCCGATTTATTCTAATCCGGTCTAACACTATCCCTAGTAGAGAGTAGGAAGCGTTGTCATTTTCTTATAGTAGTAGCCCATTATCCTTGTATCATACCCATTGCACTTTATAGGGCTTGTATTCCATCCCTTGTATCTTCAGTTTTTATCCCTGACCATAAAGATTTTCAGGATGGGAAGGTTTCCTCAGCAATAGAACACTAAGACTAAAAACTATAAAAGCAAACTACAGTACAGGTTTCCTTTTATGACATGATTGGAAACTCATGGGATCAGAAAAGAAAAGCAGACGATAAAAAACCTTTTTTTTTTTTTTTTTTGATTGTAGACAAATAATCGCATTTCCATTATAGCAGCGTACGTATACTTAATTCAAGCCTGGAAATCAATAAAGGCTTCAGCATGCTCTCCTCATCTACATTCAAAGCATGGACGGACAAAGTGGCAGAACGTTGTATCCCTCTGCTGCCTTTTTCTTGCAGATATGAATGGTAACTGCTTCTGATTATACCTGGATTGAAATTCTGGATCATTATCTTCTTTCTTCTGCTGAAATCCACAGTTTGGTGCAGTCTGCACTTTACAACGCGCTGCTTAGAGCGAGTTACAATGTTAACCAGCAGTTGTACCATGGAAGGAACACAATCCCTTGTTTCTATGTATACATGTCTGTCCTTGATTTAAAGGGTATGTTCACAATATTGTTTACGTCTAATTGTTGATATGTTGCTTGCCTGCGGTTTGGCTCCTTTTGTCTTCCAGTACCAATAATGTTCTGCACAAGTTGGTAGGTGTCAAGTAACTGGGGGCAAAAATTGTCTTCATGTCAGCAAATAAATGGAAGAGATGTGGGGGATGTTATATACAAAGATAAAGAAAAGCACATGTTTGTTTATGAGACGTGTGCGACGGCTTGTATACAACAAACATACGGTGCACGCTGTGCCTAAGAAAACAAGAAACAATCTCGCAGGTTGTATTGGTGTCCTAAATAGAAGAACGTACATTTTAACAGAATGCTAAATATTCCATCGCTGATAAATACCTATAACAAAGACGTGGCACCCAGTTTCGTGCTATAACCCTTTTACTGATTCACTAGGCCAAGCAGGGCTGTTTGTTGGTAGCCCAATTGGCAACCTGTTCTTGGGGCACATGTCCTACCATAGTGGTGTGATTCAGGTACTAACATTTATAGAATAGGATGAAGATTTTGTGATTGGGAGGTGTTAATCCCTTTTTGAGAAGACCTGGATGTTTGATGTTCCCCAAAGCAGACAGACTTCCAAAGAGGCCATCAAGAGTCACAGCCTAGTCTCCGACCAAGAATATCGTGGCAAATATTGCTTTAAGGCTATGTCCACCAATGTCTTCATTGAAAATCCCTAATGATTTTTTTTTTGTGGGCCCTGGGCAGAGATTTGTGTCTCCATGGTCACAGACTACCTAAAAACCTTATGCCAACTCTTTCTGCAGCTTTGTGTTCTTCTCTTTTATCTATCCCCTTACTTTTTACTAGCCTATTGAATTTTACACATCTCTAGTCACCATGTCTGATGGAGATGTCATGTAGAACTGGCAAGCAAACAGCTAAGGAGGACAGTTGTTAGTCAGATGAGATCCTCATAGTGTGTGAATATATTGATTTTGTTCTTTAGACTTGGGCCGCAGAGACACTTGATGCTCTTTAATTCACTCATTGAACTTCTAAGCAGAGCAGATGAAAGACTTGGTCCTTCTAACAGCAGAAAGTCAACATTTGCATAGAATGGGACTCTTTCTACATTTTTCTCATCTCACTTTAACCATATTGGCTTCACGTTTGCATCCACGTAGTTGCAACCATTTCAACGCAGTCTTTAGAGGAGAAGTATCACCAATTTATATGTATTTATTAAAAGCAGATAATGACATATGTTGTAGATTTTTATTTTTTTTTATTCTATTTGCTGTACAAAGTTATGGGATTTGCCATCGTGCCTGTGCTTCTCCTCTGCTCTGTTACCAACACTTAGTGCTATGCTTTATGGCAGATTCATGGCCATAGGCTGCAATAGACTGGAGCTGAATTATTCTATGGGATAGTTTTTAGACATGGTAGTTAGTCTGTAGTATTCTCTGTAGTGGGTATAATGATGGATCAGGGGTGTAATCCTATATTAATGTAAAAAAAAATAATCAACAAACCAAAATGACTAAAGTAATACAACCCCTGTGGAAGTTGGCAAGATGGCCAAATTATAAGAGATACAGCTTTTAGATAACTTGGATTTACAAGGAATTACATTCACTTTTAACTCACTTTTAGTCTGTGGCATTATTTTAGGTGCAGTATTGACCAGTCTTTTTTCCATTATTTAAACAATTCTTCAAATTGTTGTTCAGAAAAAAAAAAAAAATCTGTACTGCACCCTGATGCCAAACTTTAACCAAGACACCCCCATCCCCACTATTACTGTATTTCCCATTTATTTTCTGTATCTCTTTTCATATACACCACATATTGTGGCTCCATGCAGTCATTATATTGCACAGAAAGAAATGCATGATCCCCGAGCGTGCTTCCATATACCTATGATATCATACTAAACCATATAATTCAAATTAATCTAACAGTTGGGACATATATATATATATATATATATATATATATATATATATATATATATATATATATATATATATATATATGTTTTTTTTTTAAATGTAGATTGTGAGCCCCACATAGAGCTCACAATGTACATTTTTTTTCCTATCGGTATGTCTTCTTGGAATATGGGATGGAAATCCATGCAAACACGGGGAGAACATACAAACTCCTTGCAGATGGTTTTTTGCCCTTGGTGGGATTTGAACACCATGACTCCAGCGCTGCAAGGCTGCAGTGCTAACCACTGAGCCACCGTGTGGCCCCTTAGTTGGGACATATTTTCTATTAGAAACATTACTTTGTATCTGTGCAATACAGTGGCATTAGGAGGAACTACATAGCGTTATTCCTTAGTGTGGAACCTAATGCTTCATGTCATGTGCTACAATAGAGGGTCCTTGTGCATAGAGCTCCAGAAACCAAGTCTAACTGTGTATAGATAGTTGTATACAGCAAAATATGGCAGCACATGGATTGCCCATGGCACTTTGCAGCAAGTAAGTCATTTGCATGACTTCCTATGTGGCAGAGAATACCCTCAAGCACCAGGAAACAGGTAGAGGAACTGAAATCTCTAGGTTCTAGTTTCCCATATTTATTCTATGCAAAAACACAAGATAAAAATTATTTAAGTAGACCATACATACGCATTAAACAAAGTGTAAAACAAAGTCATACTCCTCTCTCCCCAGCAGCTAATTCTTGTATGGTACTACTTCCCTTTCCTTCTTTTTGGCTGGACTGGAAGCAGAGGTCTTCACATGACCTGGCGTCAATGGTTGCTGGAGAAGTACTGGTGATGTCACTCACATACATCACCGGCTCCTTACCTGCGACCACTTAATCCCAATAAGTCCTGGTATGGCATTGTTTTACACCCACCCCTGAGTCTCTAATAATTCCTGGAAACCCCTTTAAGTGAAAGTTGGCCAAACCCACCAACAGTCATCTAAAAATCTAAGGCATATAGAAGCATTCTGACTGTCAGGACAAAAAAGAATAAGACATGCTGGATTTCAAGATGTCTGATCTTTTGTACCCTTGGAAGATAAGGAATGTTGGACTGAACCTTTATCTTCTCTCCATTGAAATAATCATGCAAGCTCAGCCGGACCCAAGTATATATCTTTATGAGGCTCCAGTTAAATACTGTAGCTGTCAGCTGAACAAGGATTTAGCCATCATCTATTTCAATGTGTATGGCCAGCTTTAGTATCACTGTCTAAAGAATCAAGAGTCTCTAATGTTATAACTTGGGATCCATAGTCTTTTTCCTATATATATATACAGTGATATATATATATCACTGTGGCATACCCCCCCATGTACACCCCCGCTTCATTTATTCTGTCTCGTTTGCATCTGTAATATCCTCATTACTAATCATTTCTCCTCTCCCTTTTCTACATGTTCCTTATAATGTGTTTCAGTATTATGAACCTTGAAATAAAATGCATTTTTTTTCTATTTGCTTCTCTCTTTTTTTTTTTTTTTTTTCTTTTATTGTGAATACAAGGCGGAACAAGTCAGGCATAGTAAATCTTAGCGCCTGTAGTGTTTCTAATCTATTGCAGGTACCCAAGGCATAGAGAGATAAAGTGACTTATCCTGCATCACTTGAAGTGTTCTGCGGAAACCGGACAAGGCTGGATCACACTCTGCTGCCGATCCATCCTCACCAACATCCTTTATTCTTGAGCCGATGTTAGGAAAAAAAAAAAGATAATTACCATAATTGTGATGGGAAGTCGTGTATTCACAGTCTTCTGGACATATACAATGCTCAGTTCTTGATAACATTAAAGTCTCTGACTGTAATGAAGAATAACAGAGACCTGCTGTGATACGCGGTATGTCAAGCTGTGTTTCTGCTTCTAACAAGCGTAAGATGACACAATCACCATCCACGGGATTGCTCAACATTCTTCTCTGTGCTATATATTGCTAGGGACTTGTAACATCTTCTCTACGCTTAACAAGTCTTAGTCAACCACTTATTTTACGGATCATGTTAAAGACACACAGTGTTAGGGAACATGTGATTTCTCCTGCTCAGCCTTGATGTTTCCCTGACATTGCTCTACGTAGAAGATCTTCTCTAAGACATTTTATTACATAAATAACTTTAGTAATATTTGGCTAAAATGTTGATAAAGCTTTTGTAAGAGCTTGGCATCTTTCTGTTACTGCAATGCATGCTGACTTCAATGGGAGGCGCACTGCACAGGCCCTGGAGGTGTCTCCATACAGATAATCATTCTAGGAGTCGGGGGTCGGACCCTATCAATCATAATTTTTTTGTCCAGGCCATAAAAAAAATTAAGCCCCTTTTAAAGGGGAACTCTCACCAAAATGTCCATTTTTTTTCTTGGTCTACCTATGAAGCTGGTTGAAATGTTGATATAGTTTTTATACCAATGTGATGATATATTAAGGATGATCGCCAAACTTTTTTGAGTGAGGGTGGCATGGTTCCTTCAATAGTATTGAAAGAAAATGGTATAATTTTTTGATCCATTTTGCAAAGAAATCAACTAAACAGATGATCTCACTCATTGCTGTATAATTGTGGTCCTCTGCCTTGTACTGGTAGATCTTCTGGCTTGACTGTTGGACTAATACACAACCCTATCTGCAGTTAGTCACTTACCCTTACCCCCTCCATTTCATATTATAACACTATCACATGTGGATCTGTCCATGCTCTATATGGATATAGTCATGTCATTGGGTAGTCCCGAGGAAGCCCAGCCGAATACTGGTTTCCTTCTGCAGTCAGGATGAGGACAACTAGAATGGAGAAACGGAACATAGCAGGCTTAGTTACAGGCTTAGTTACTTCAAAATGTCAGAAATTGAAGATGATGTTATAGAAACCCTACCCAATTTGCTATGAGGGTCTTCTTCCATCCCTGGTACATCTTTAGGATCTAGTATTACAGTGGTATACGAATGATGAAGCTTTTTAGGACATCCTTGAGTTTGAGCCTTTTTAGGCAAAACACTGGCTTTAGGGCTTTATTCTATGTAATGGTGCTGTGCTTTGTCTACAAGGTTTTTTTTCATGTAGTCCATGCTGGATTATACCAATAGACTTCTGACCTATCTACTTTTTGAGTATTTGTCTCCTGGTTTTGGCCCTCTGGCCATATTCACACATCTATAATTTATCCAGTAATCCTACAACTGTGAAATATTTCAGTAAATATAAAAAATCAATAGAAAAAGATTGTCAAGTGGTGGATCCATGGGGTTAAAGGCTTGGAAATAATTAGTTACATTTGCATTCTAAGTGACAAGCCTTGTTGAGGAAACCTCAGGTGACTCCATAGTGTGTCAGGGTGGGATGGAAAACTGGCCGAAGTCTAATGAGAAGGACTCTCTCATGATGCAGAACAAAGACGTTGTGATTGACTAGTCCTTCCCTCAGTCTGACCCCTGATCTGCATTTATCTGGTAGACAATTGGACTGAGTGCTAATAAACTGCAAGGATAAACAGAGGAAAGCTCTCATAAAGGGAGCAAAGTCTGTTTTTCCTGAGCATTCTGTTTGTTGCCTATTAATTGGTTGCTAATTAATGAATCGTGCGGCACTGGAGTTATTATTTTTTATAATAATCTAACCAGCAACGGCAAAGAGTTTATTCTGTCTCCTGAGTAGAAATATCCATGTAAAGTGGTAACAGGGAAGGGAAGCTTTACCTGCTATTAAACCAATCATTATCTGGCTGTCATTAATTGTATATACTTTCCTTTTACTTTTATTACATATCTTTTATTGACATCTGTGTAAATAATATTTGTATAAACATTACATTCTTATGTCAAAAACCTGACAAAGAGATAAGCAGTATTTCATATACACTACTTTCTATTCTAGAAGGAAAAGTCTTTTGCAATTTGTTTTCTTTCTGTGACAATCTTCAAGTAATTGACAAGTAGTGCTTTCTCTTTTGCTTCTGTAGTTGCATGTCTATCATATCTATCTATCTATTTTACTATCTATCTATCTATCGATCTAATATCTATCTCTATATCCATCTACCTATATGTCTGTTATTCTGCTCATCATTCTAACTATCTCTACATATCTATAGCTTTTTACCACTCTATCTATCTATCTATCTATCTATCTATCTATCTATCTATCTATCTATCTATCTATCTCTATCTGTATCTATCTATATATTGGTCTGTGCATTGATTTTTCTTTCTATCTTCCATTCTCTGCTTATCGCTGGTAATTTAGTATTTGTATGTACTGTTTTCCTTTATATATTTCCTGTGATTTTTGGTGCTGTGCTGGAACACGTGTTCTGACTTGTTGCAAGCAAACCTGAACTGAATACAAATAAGCAGAAAGTGATGTAGATTTTTTGACCTTGCTTTCTCAGTGTAAGCATCTCAGTATTTACTTCCCGTGTAGGAGTCTGTGGGCAGACAGTGGGAAAGCAGATGGCAGTGTTGTCTAATGAGGAAAGCCGTACATTAATTTGAGGGTCAACACTGTCTTGCCGTTAGGAGTTGTGTGGCCATAGCGAAAGCATAAATAAATTAAATTGTAACAGTCTTTAGAAAGCAGCGCTTGCAGAAAACTTGTCTTAGACTTGGCTTTGATAATTATTCATTCACATTATTCATATAATAGCATTTCTTGAAACTTTTAGACCCCATTATGGAATTATGACAATGGCCTACCGCCTGCTATGTGCCTCAAATATTATGATCTAGTCTGGTGGCACCAGGGAAGGTAAGAAGATAACTTGGTCGTATACTTCAAATTTTACGAATTTGTCAGACAACTCAATCTTATTTAATGTGCATGTGATTCTGCACCAAAATTTAATGCATTTTATTTAAAACAATAGCTATTGTCAACCTGAAAATCTCTCGAAAGTTCCTGCACATCTATCGGATTATGGTAGGATCTCACATGTGCTTGGGTTTCTGTTCTTCTTTTGAAATCCCAATCTGCCTAAAAAGCGGTTACCTGCTGAAACCCATGGACCACATAGATTATAATGGGATTCACAGTGTTTCCGCTTGGTTTATACCCGAAAAATATGGAGACAAAGCCCAGTTTAGCATAACTTTTCTCTCCACAATTTCTCTTCCACATTTTCAAGTGGAATGGGGAACGGAATCCCCAGAAGGTAAGCGAGCACTGGTGTGAACCCAGCCTTATAATGGAAGAAAAACAGAAGAAGAAGAATACAGTGCTATACAGTGTACCAGTAGGGTCATTTTTGAAGCAGTTTTCGTATCCTCGGTAAGAGGGTGACTGACCCATTTTTCAACCCTCTTACACAGCTCTCCTGCATAAATGCTGTACATGTATACATGTTCACTAAAAACAACCCAATCACCTGCTATTATCATTCAATGGGCCATTTACCTTTCCCTACTACTCAGTATTGTTGTCAAGTCTCTCCACTAGTCATCCGGTCTATTACATCCTTTTATTCATTCAAGGCCTTTTAGATTAAAATGTGCTCTTTAGATAGCTAAGATAATATTACGTGACCTGTAGCTTCTAAGGTTACCCTGCATAATTTGAAGCCTACGCTAGATACTCTGGTAGTCATAGCTTGTGGGATCAGTAGATGGATACATTTCTGTGTGGTCCATTGTGATGGCATTACTATGGAATTTACTAACTGTAGATTCCCAGGATTAAGGCTCATAGCTTGCAACAGGGACATAGCTATAGAGTGTGCAGAGGTAGCAAACAAATCCTTCTCTTGTGCCTTAGTGGCCGGATGTGACACCAGTATTGTAAATGGCACATGGTAGGTGATAGTCCTATTATAGATTTTACTTTGAGTCCCAAGGGCTTTATTTCACACCTCTGACTTGTGTCCTTATGATCACATAACTCCATATACCCTCTTCATTGGTGTGGTATCTATATACCTGAACTTGAGACTTTGCTTTTAAATCCCAACCCCCTCTAAAAACCCGCTATGTAACTCTACAAAAGACATAATTACACGCGCTCTCATCCAGCGCCACTTCCATACATTCGCTTGATGATTCATCCAGATGAAAACAAACCAGGTGGCTTCTCAGAAGCATCTGTAGTTTCTAATGTAATCTTCAAATTCAATGTAAATGTGTGAGCAGACTATTATGTAAGTGCAAAATCCCGTCTCACATATTCTTATTATTAGCTCTGCTAATCTCTCTGTAGACATAATTGCTGAAATAACAGGACTTTTTCTTCTAGAAACTGCATTCTGGTTAAGTGAGGGAACCAAAAATGGCAGAGCTGGGGCTTTTACTGTAGAAACTCCTAAATGGATACAAATCTTATGTGGTAGAACCAAGGTTTGTATAAGAAACCCATAGGCACTGTATGTTACACCCTGTAAAATTAGTTTTCAAGCCATTTAGAAGAAGGCAACCTCAATGAAGCTGAATTTAGAGCCCAACACTTTCCATTGGTGTCTATGACTTACTGGTGGTTTATAAGCCTTTGTGTTCTGTATAGATGAACTTTGACCCCTTAGAATAATTTTTTTCTGTGGGCTCAAGGTATCCCTATCTAACAATGGGTCTAGGTGACAGTTTCTGTGCATTCAGGTAGTATATCCTTTGACAGGTTTCTTAATAGTGTATTCATGACTCTTGTTATTGTATCCATCCTACTGGTAATACAGGTATCTCCGGGTCCCCTGACGAAACCTGTCAAGTACAGGTGAAACACGCGTCAGGTCCCTTTACTGTTGGTATGTATGGAGGCTAATCTTGGATCATCCTATGTGGGCAGTCTCATAGCTATCTGTGGGTTATTACACTGATTATTTGTTGTTTTCATTTACAACACTTTATTATTAGACACTTTCAGTTTTAGCTATGGTTGAGCCCTTTGTACTATGATATTAGTGTTGCCATCCAGTGTACATTCCATGGCTGACAAGTTGGTATTTGTAGCATTGTCTACCCCTATATGATTTTGTTTTGTTTGTTTATATATTTTGTATGTATATATGTTGCTACACCTTTTTAGGAGCACTCAATAAAAGTTAATTTTTATTCATATATTTTGTGTGGCTGGTTCACTTTGTTGCTAAGGTATCTCCATGTCAAGTAGTATGAAATACTAAGATAACAATAAGACAATAGTAACAATAAGACTATACTGTAGAAAAGGTCTAACACTAAAAGGTCAGGTTGATATTCTATTTGTCCTCTTTTCTTACGTTCCACTTGTTCAGGTTGGCTGTTGCATGTAAGTACAAGACCACCGCACCATTAGAACTAAGATTAAATGATTATTTCGTACACCAGCCACCTTTGAAGAGCATATTATCCAGTTGCTGCCACACATTTGGTGAGCCTAAGGTTTCACAGATCCATTGTATGATAAAATTTACAAATTTTGGCACTCAGAAATTTTGCACCAAGATTTGGCACACTTGGGCCCCACACACCACTTTTCTTACTAGTGGCAGTGACGTGCATTAATGGGAGGAGGTATGGCCTCTCATAACGTAGGCTTCTTAATGAATTAGAAGTAACTACACTTCTACACAGAGGTTTAAGACTGGCATATGAAATGGCACTCTTGGTACCCTTGGTATTCCTCAGAATACAAGACTGAGGCATGTACTACTTTTACATGTTTTTAAGACTCACAATATATAATACAGCGACAGTTAATAGCTACAAAGTCTAAGCATGCATTAAAGATTTGGAACAGTAGTCAACATCTACATAATGCCTATCTGAGCATCATCAAATGTAACTCTTTAGCCGAGCCTACAGCCATAATGCTAATGAATGTATAATTTAATTTCGACTGCTTCAGTCACTAACCTCAGTATATTTCTCACTGAAGAAGATTGATTAAGGTGTTAAGAAAGCCAATAGCTTAAGAGCATTAGGGATAATCTATTGGCATCTTGGTCATAGGCAGAGCCATGCTCTGCAGAGGGTTTTACACTATATCAGGTACTATATTTTGACATTAAGGCAATAATTGCCAATTTTCAAAAATGTTGAAGATTCTCCTAAATCCAAACAGAGTGGGAGATTACATTAATATAAATGGGGCCAAAAGGGGCTCTACACTAATAAAACTGAAGCAGGCCCATGGGCAAATCTACTTGTCAGCAGTCCTACTGCCCATCAAATGGAACTGAAGATCTGCCTTGAAAAGGGCATTTCTTGTCAATGTTTGGGTTGTTCCTGAGGAGAACAGGACAGAACTATGGTGTGGGAGTACATTGTTGAAAACCATGGACAGGCCAATTTTGGTTGGGGGTTAGTATGCCTTGGAAGAGCCTGCTCAACACCATTCTGGGATCATCAGTATTGAACAGAGTTGGATTGAAGCTCCTTTATTCCACTACTGTATACAAAATTATTCTGGAGGTCCACCCTCCAAGCCCCCCTGTGAAATAGACCATAGTACCCTTTAAATTTGTGTTTTCTACTAGACCATTATTGTGATAAAGTCTGGGCCTTCCAGAGGATCCTCTGGTTCTCTGGTGGGCCCATCCACTACCGGAGTTGAGATCTATAGCCTTGTAGAAGGAAGTTACTGTATTTATGTTCATTTTTCTTTAAAAGCGAATTTCTGGATAAATTGGGTGGGACTAAAAATGTCTCAGGGTAACAGGTTTCCAATTTAGATTTAATTTTCTGATCTAGTCCTATTTCTAAACATCCTGGCCAAGGTATAGCATATTGGTAGTGCCCTTTGCCAAAGCTATACCCTTGTACATGCCTAGCAGGTTCACTTTAGGCTAGGGAAGAGGGCCATCCCACCATGGCTTTGAGACCAAATATAAATATGTATATGCAAACGTTTTCAATATTTACCGAAACAACTATCATAATTATTTCCTTAGCATGCTCACTGCATTGTTGGCAACAGTAGTCTAGCATACTGTGCCAGATTTCACAGTGTTTATTCTATGAATGATTATTTTGGACATGCATTTTTCCAGCGTAATAGTTTGAGCAAATTCTTCCCTAATATAACTGTGTTCTAGCCAAAGTCATCAAAGTAGGCTTGTCTGTGACACATTACACTAATATATCATCGATGTGCTGCACAGCAAGCTCCTTGATGAATAGTCCCCATAAATCATCCAAGTAGATTTACTGGTAAAGGCATTATCTGTTTAACAGGGTCCCCAAAGGCAAGCATTACTACAATTATAGGACTACAAACAGGAAGCTTGGACACAGTAACAATAAGCCGACAGAACCCCTGGAAAGACACGTTTACGAAAGAGTAGACGGTGGATTCAATCCTTGTTCTTTGAATGAAAATGTTTGGCAGAATTGCCACTGCCTATTCAGTAATGATAAATAAAGGAAATATGGAACGTGGTAAAATCTGTTGATTCATGGTTATAGGTCAATATTCCAGAAAATCAATTTCCTATTAAAATAAAGTATTCTCCCCAAATCACCACCGATCTGGTAGAGCACATTCACTTTAGTATCTGGCACAGTGACATCCATACAACTGTGGCTGTACCTGGTAGTGCAGCTCACCCAAATAAAGTGATTGGGGCTGAGCTGCTGTACCATGAATATCTACAGTTATGTGGATATCATTCATGTGCAAGGGCTCTGCTGACAAGTGTTGATAAACTAATGTTATACTGAACAACCCCTTTAAGTACTTGTTTCCCTTCAAACATTGCTTAAATAGGACTAAGTTGGCATGTTATAAACCACTACAAAGTTAACATTGAGCTGAATTCAGCACTCTACCTATCAGTATCTTCCCCCATTACAGAGATATTGGTGCTGTTAGTTACAGGTACTGATATCACTATACTGTAAGATGGGCCAGCATTCAGTGTCATTGCAGGGTGGTGGAGAACACTACCTAAACAGAAGTTTTGCATGGCTTTATACTGTGAAGGGGCAGTTACTCAACACCCAATGATGACAATGAGTGCTAATATCTCTACAGGACTGGATCAAGGTTGGTGGAGGCCTTGTGGCAAAAATTAGCCAGGGGCCCGATCCCAATTGTATGTTCAATTGGAGACCAGTTTGTTCAAAAGCTGTTTATATCTCTCTCCATGCTGCAATAAAACATATCCTCAATCAACGTATTCCTTACAGCTAGCATAGTAGGAAAATTGGGCATCGGAGGCCCAAAATTTTGGATTTTTATTTTTTTTTGTAAAAGGTGCCAAATCATCTAAGTATTATAGCGTTCCAGGTACTCTATTACTTCATGCCCACACTGTGGAAGCCTGCAGGGAGTCAGGTAACCCTTGGTACTGTAGTAAAGGCTTTTTTTTTTTTGTACAAATATCCCTTATAGCATCTGTATATTCTGTCCATGAAACTATAATGCAGAATATAGGACCTGAAAAGATTATGGCGACCATATAATTTACAACTAGGGTACATTACAACTGGTGGTTGTAGTAAAACACCACAACATATCAAAATGTGCCCTGTTCTCTTGTTCCTTTTAGCTATGCCCTTTTAGTAAACACTTTTAAAAAATTGGGGTAGGATTAAAAAATATCAAAAGCACATATTCATTTAGCTCTTATGAAAATTGCGTAATGTAGCCGCCATTCAACTTAAATGTGAAGCGGCCGTGCTCGGCAAAGTAGTAAATGCAGATACTATGAAATACACATTTGTTAATGTGACAAATGTTGGTTTGGTGACGGCTACATCTGTATTCTCATTTCTAGCCCCAATTGGGACTTTCTGGCAAATTTTTCTTAGTAAACAATCCTCAAACCAGCCATATGTTCATGTGTAAAATGGGAGGAACTATAGATTATTTTTTCATCTATTAAAATCATCATAAAACTTTTCATCAAAGAAAAAAAGTCTCCAAAGTAAAACAATATTTAGGATCCGGGAGCTGAGATGCATTTGACATCTGTCTAGAACCAGCAGGGAATCATCACGTTATAGTGAAAATGAAGAGTTATTAGATGTAATGCGATTTTGTCAAAACCTGTGACAAGTGGCATGGAATACTGACTCCTTACAAGTTTGGCACTACAGCGGGCACAAATTAAAATCATACACAGAACAGAAGCTTGTTTAAGCTGCCCAAGGATCACTGTGCAGAGTATAAGAAGGAGAAGGTCACTGGCAAGGAAAGGAGATATGGAGGGGGGATGTTCTTCACACCTGAGACTCTCGAGTCCTGTTAACATCCATTCTGCAGCTCTACTAACTAAAGAAAAATACTAACACAATAAAGTTTATCAATTTTTTTTTGTATTCATTTTTTTTTTTCTTTTTTCTCAACTTTAATCTTTTGTTTTTATATAGCTTTTAACATTTTGGGCAACAATAGGAATTTTCCTTTTTTTTTTTTTTTTTTTTTTTTTATTATTGCAGAGAGGTGACTAATATATACCCTAATACAAGCAATTTCCCGTCTGATGATGGTAGTATGATGATGATGATGATGATTATTATTATTATTATTTATTATTATTATTACTTCAGTTGCCAAATTAAACATGATATAAACCAAATTGGAACAAATAATTTATGCCTATTCTTTAAAAAAGTACATCCTTATTAGACAAGGTAAAATATTATACAAATAAACAGATACAAATAGAGGATTCTACTCTAAATGTAGCATTGGAACCAAAATAACCAGAATTATTAAGAGTGCAGTAAATATTACCTGTGTGTAAACGTAATCATTAAAGATAGGAAAGACATACTAGCCGATATACAGCGAAAACCTACATGTAGGATTTTTCTGTCCGCTTGAAAAATCGGACATCTTTGTGAACGGACACTTAAGGACAGACACGGACTGTAAAAGAACGCACATGATCTCCTATAAAATTAATGTAAAGTGTAACGGACACAGCTAGTGTCCGATGCTAGTGTTCGCGCATCGAACATTAGCATCGCACAGTAGCTGTCGGACAACGATGCTAGTATGAACGCCAAAAATTAGAGAAATAGCTAATTCAGTTTTTCTGTGGGTTTTAAAATATTCCCACAGAAGTGAAACCATGTATTAGTCAGTCCTTTCTCCTTCCCCTTTTGTTTTGGAATTTGAACACTTGGGTGGTTGTTTTTTGTTTTTTGAATTATTTACTTTTAATAGATATTAATAAAGTTTTAATATGTCCAAATAGACTACTCATCTATTTCTCTAATTACTGTATTAGTGGCAAGTATACCTTGCATTATTTACCATCAGTACTATAGTATGAACGCCACCTAAGGGTGCACAAAGGCTTGAAATCTCCAGCAGGTCAGAGTGAGATCATATGATATTATAATTGGAATAAAAGGAAACAGATAATTAGAGAGAATTTTTTAAGGTAATACTGAATTATGCATATTAGGGGAATAGGTGCATAATGAAGTAAGAACTTGTATTGCTTTAATGTAATTAGAATCATTAAAAAAAGTTTTGTATTTAGATATTGCTGTTACATAGTTTTTCTGATGCACAACGTTGTTTTTCTGATTCCCTCTCAGACCATCTATACAGTGAAATTTTTTTTGCTGGGTTCTATCAAATACCACTTTTGGACATATTGTTTCTCCATGGAATAATACCTTATGCTACCATAGGAACTCATATAGTATGTACCGCCATGTGGGCTCAGTGCACATGGTTCTGCTACTTACATATCCCTTCAAAGGAATTGTCTTTCAAATGAATGATAAAACTTTTCTGACTGGACAACCACTTAAACACCTTCAGGGATATGTAACATTACAATCTGACAATGTAATGTATGGAGAAGAAGGAACCAACAAGAAAGGGAGCTGCTCCTGTATATTGGCTCTCCGTCCTGGTTTTGGGGTGTCTATGTACCCTAAAAAGGTCATGAGATAATTCCTTTAAATAAATCAGAAAATGGTCTGAAATGAGACCGTTTGTAATATTTTCTACCAGATACTGTTATGAGACATTTAAAGGGGTCATTCGACTGACAATCCGAATTTCCAACAACATATTCTCACCAGAGGAAAATCATTACACCGCAGACTGTTCTCAGTGCAGCAAATAACAGGCTATACAGTAACTAGGGCAGATTTCAGAGATAACACCTGCACCTGTCTGCGGATTTTATGTATCTTCTTCGAGTCTATTTTTACCTGGCACAGAACACAAAAAGCAATCTTCAAAATACAGCCTGTGATTCCATTCTGTTATAAAATGTGACTTATACCAGTGGCCTAAATCCTCCTATTCTGAACCTCCAGTTGCTGCATCTCCAATAATTGCTGTAAATACCCTTGCTTTTATATAGTGTGGAGAGGCATCCAAGGAAAGAGTGGAGAACATTCTCCCATGTAGACCTCCTGAAATGTTTTTGTCTTATATTACGCTGTAGTTGAATTATTTGTCAGAGGAAAGAATGGAGGGTTTTTCTCAGAGAATGAGTACCTTGCAGCGTAGACTTGTCCCTTATAACTGTTCTGGGCTGCAAGTGCTCCTAAGTGATTGAAAAGTATCTGCTGTCAGCCACAAGAGAAGAAATGGTATTGAGCGCATCTGAGCCCTATCCAAGCTGCCCCGCCGCCTATTCTAGCAGCAACACTGTCATGGTATGCATAATTATAGTTATACAGCTATGAATAACTATAAAAGTTATAATAAATGTTTTCTTTTATAATATTGTTGGAAAAACAGTAAATTATATATATATATATATATATATATATATATATATATATATATATATATAAAAAAACATTTAATTTAATTCAGATCATTCAATCTCAATTAATTTACGGCAACTCACGTTAAAAACAAGCAAAACAACTGCAGAGAGCCTGTATGGTGGTGTATCTGCTAAGGACGTCACTAATGAAGGTAAAAGAAAATCTCCATGGTCATTGAGGCCTTAAGGGTAAGTTCACATGGACTATTTTGGTCCGGAACCTGAGGCGGAGGCGGAAGCAGTTCTGGACCAAAAGCATGGTAGCTGCGACTGAAAGCCGCTGCACTGCACTGGCATCCAGCCACGCACTCCGCTCCGGATTAATCCCAATGAATGGGCCTAGTCTGGAGGAGGGTGTGTCTTCAGGACGAATCGCGAGGTGAAATGAAGAATGATCATGTCGCTTCTTTTTGTGCGGGGAACTGTGAAAAGAATGAAGCACTAAAATACCATTGGAGCCTCCTTCGTTATCAGAATCATGGGGTCCCAATGGCCATACCTCATCGTAGTAATAGGCCATAACTTTGTGCCATCAGATTAACCCTTAAGGTCAAGGGCATGTATAGAAGTAGAAGGGAAATGTATAGAAGTAGAAGTATATATAGCAAATATAGTAATTCCTATAGGACTTAACTTCTAGCTAAATTACCAGGCCTCCCTAGGATATGTGATGGTCAAGGGTGTAATTATTAGAATAGCAGTCTATGTGACCCGATAATTACCTTGAATTTCCATTGACTTTGAGAGTAATGGATTGAGCCTAGGGGGCGTTCACGCTACCGTCGGTGTCTGACAGCTAGTGTCCGCTGCTAATATCCGTGAAAAATCTTATGCGGACATTAGCATCGGACACTAGCTGTGTCTGTGACATTTTGTATTGATTTATATGGACATCGGGTGCGTTCTTTTATTGTACGTGGGTGTCCTTAACTGTCAGTTCCCAAAGATTTCTGACTTTTCAAGCGGACAGCAAAACCCGACATGTAGGTTTTTGCTGTCCGCTTGAAAAGTCAGACATCTTTGGGAACGGACAGTTAAGGACACCCACGGACAGTAAAAGAACACACCCGATGTCCATTTAAATCAATGCAAAATGTCACGGACACAGCTAGTGTCCAATACTAATATCCGCACAAGATTTTGCACGGACATTAGCAGCGGACACTAGCTGTCGGACACCGATGGTAGTGTGAACGCCCCCTTACTGTAAAACCATATCCAGCAAAACTATTGTTATAGCATGGTCCATTAACAGAAGTTGGTGTAAAGTACAGTCATTGAGTATTTTCTTTCAAAAAGTGATAACTATGAAAAATTGGTGAATCAGACACTTATATTGGTGCTTTTCTGTTTTGATGTTGGGACCATTTTTGCAGAAGTAACACCAAGAAGTGCGACCATATTAACCATATTAATATCAGCTATTCTAAGAGCAGTCATTTCATTAACAATTTTCTGGGTACAAGTCCTGTTCTTATGGGGGAAAACATAGCAAAACATAGAATGGACCCTCAGCCAGGACAGGTAAGCCATCCCCTATCTTGTTTGAATACAATGTAGTTCCTCGGGGGTGGGCAGTCCTGCATAGATTTTCCAGTAGCACAATAGATAAACATCTGGAATGTATCCCAAACTGTAACATAACATTAATCTGACTTTATGGTATGTATGCCTATGTATTTTTTTTTTTCAAAAATGTGATCTAAACATTCATGGGAAAGTTCTTCTGAAATAGGAAATCATTTTTGGACCATGGATTTGATTCAACATCAAGTTTACAATCCATTCTAAAAGACCTTTAGCTGAATAATATTTCCATCTAGCTAAATACCTTTTACTGGAAACTGCTTATTTATCCTATTTATGGTTTGCACAGCAGATGTGATATCAGGACAGTTTAATCCAGATTATAGTCACAGATTAAGACCAGGGATGATAGAGTGGAGCACAGGTGGTCACCGGATGACATAGATTTTTTTTTTTTTTTTTGCTTTCCATTCATTGATTTTATTTTCCTCTATGCCACTCTTAATGCACTTTTGTAATCTGTCTATGGGATTGCTAAAAGTCTCTGGAGGTTCAATTCACTTACCATGTCCAACACAGAAGGCTAGATGCTTAAAATGTAATATTATATTAAGGAGATATTCCATAATGGAGTCATGGCCTAGTACTGCACATAACTGGAAAAGAACATCACAAAAAGTGGGAGATGAGACCATTACAAGTCATTAACAAAGTATTTTATGTATTATCTCACTTCTTAAGCCACTTTAAACCTTGAAGACATGCAGATTTAAAAGCAATTCCCTGCCAATATGAGAAATGAAGCTGTCAATGGAAAATTCAAAAAGAGGTCAGCCTTGAAAAGCCAGAAATTCAGGTAGACATTGTGAGACCAAGAGATTTAGACATTGAAATAGGAGAGCTCTGCCAACTCTGTACTCATCCTATTACTGTAACCGGGAAAGAAAACCAACTGGAGGAATCAAGCATGAAGAAACTCATACTCAAAATGATTCAGATCGCAGTGAAGATGTTTTGCCTATTCACTGCCACATTTGTTTGATTTTATTTTTAACTTCACTTTCAGTCATAATAAATTCTCCACAGTTGTTTTAGTATTATCTACTGTGTTCCATTTATAGGGCACCATATATGACCACTTTAGGCTGAAGCCCCACGTTGCGAAAACGAAATGTTGTTGCCGCTGCAGAAACAACATGGAAAAACAAACAAACATGTTTTGCAAAGTGAATGGGATTTGCACCGTTGTGTTTTTGTATATCGCAGCATGCCTATTATACCTACGGAAATGCTGACGTATAGGTATTATAGGGATAGAAAGTCAGCAGAGGAAAATTCTGCAGACTTTCTGTGAAAAATGGGGCCTTAGCAGCGGAAAATCTGCACTTTCAAAAAAGTTTTTGACAATTGCAGCATGTCAATTATACCTGTGGAAACGCTGGTGTTTTCCGTATAAGTATAATAAGGGAAGAAAGTCCGCAGACTCTATGAAAACGCAATGAAAAACGCTGTGGAAAAAAAGTCATGTCTTTCTGCCGCAAAGCGTTTTTTTGATGCATTTCACTATGTGGTCTTATAGCCTTAAGCCCACTTTGTATCCCAAACTATGGGAATGTTGAATTGTGAATGCCAAGCACATAACACTAGAACCATTTTATTGAAACAGACAGTTGTCACTTAGAATTGATTTGGTTTTACTGAGCTGTGCCCCTCATGAAATCTTATTACTGAGCAGCTCATAATGGCATGTTTGGGATTCATTTAATTAATGTGATATTATTTGTTGCATTTTATATCAATACACAGTTAAAGTTTATTGGAACAAAGCAATAAATCTGTCACTGTTCTATGTATAGTCTTACCATCTGCTGGGAGACACAGCTTCATACACACATTGCCTATAACCCGCATTATACAGCCTTATAATTAGGAGAACTAGGAATACATTAGGTAACTTTCTTATTTAATATAACTGCTTATCCTTACATATGTGTGATCATAAATTGAATATTTATTAGAGATGAGCGAGTAGGTATTCGATCGAATACTACGGTATTTTAAATACTTGTACTCGATCGAGTACCACTCACTATTCGAATGTAAAAGTTCGATGCAGAACCAGCATTGATTGGCCGAATGCTATACAGTCGGCCAATCAACGCTGGTTCTTCTCCTACCTTTAGAAGTCTTCTCCGTGCAGCTTCCCCACGGCGTCTTCCGGCACTGAATTCACTCTGCCAGGCATCAGGCCTGGGCCAAGCCAACTGCACATGTCCATTATAGTGCGGGCATGCGAAGTCGGCTCTGCCCAGGCCCGATGCCTGGCAGAGTGAATTCAGAGCCAAAAGATGCCACAGGGAGGCTGCACGGAGAAGACTACTCGGAGGATCCAGCCCGACCCTCACTCGTGGTAAGTATAATTTGATCGAATATTGCCTACCTCTGAAACGAGCATTTTCCCCCCCATAGAGTATAATAGGGTTTGATATTCGATTCGAGTAGTTGAATATTGAGGGGCTACTCGAAACGAATATCGAACCTCGGACATTTTACTGTTCGCTCATCTCTAATATTTATCACTACCTTTGCTTGTTGCCTAGATTTGCCAGTCTATGAAATTATGTCGGTTTTTCAAAATGGCACACATGGCATAATATATTTAGCACCGTTTGCTAGGCATGTTAGACACTTATGTCATTCACATTGTGAAATAAAATTTACCCTTTTTGTATGCACTTTTTAGAACCCAAAGGTAAGAAAAATTCTTGATAATGCAAATCCTTTGACTTTGGTTTTCCAACCTGGTGATCATACCTAGCTGTCAGTTAGGGTATGTGCACATTAAGTTTGATGCCAGACAGAAAAAAATTGCTTCAGGTTTTTCAAGTAGGTTTTGGAAGTGTTTTGAAACCCTTTTTTTTTTTTTTTTTTTTAATAACAGTTCTTGAAGGGGTTACCTAAAGGACAGAATCCACCTAGAGATAGGCCACTGCCTCCCATTAAAATGAATATTAAGGAGATTTGATGTGTTTTCTTAAAACAGTTTTTGAGATATGTGAACATACCTTAAAAATGGCACTCCAATTTATAGTCAAAGAACTAATGGGTAAGACTATAGAGATACTACTTTATTAATGACTAGACCCATATTAAATTGACTCTAGTGAATCTTTAGTGATTGACTCCAAACACCCCCCCAAATGGGGTTGTCTTCTGCTAGCTCATTAGGTTATTATGTAACAATCTGGATGTAACATCTTCGTCTGTCCTGGCTTTGGCGTCATCCTCCACCTGCATGCTGCGGCACTGAAGACGTGTCCGGCTGTGGTTTCTTCTTTGGGTTCTTCTTGTATTGGCTGAACACTGTCCTATTCCCTCACCTTGGTAATTGATTTTCCACCACACCCATCTCCTTCACCATGGCTTACCTCTGCTCCTCTAATAGTTAATTTTAGCCTTACCTGGGAGGCTGACAGCCTATCTTCCTATTAAATCCAGGGCGCGTTCTTCCTCCCTATTTACTCTTGTCTCACATTCACATTGGTGCTTGCTATTGCCTTGTGCATGCTGGTGTTACTCTTGCTTATCTGTTACCTGAACTTTTATTATTGATCTTTGGCTTTTCCTTTGGCTATTCTCTTGGATTACAATTTTGTACTGCGTTGCTCGACTGTTATTGGACCCTTGGCTAGCTGACCTCCCTTTGTTGTTGTTTGTCTTGTCTGCGTTCTGTGTTGTCACATATATATATATATATATATATATATATATATATATATATATAGGGCTTGTCGACCAGCTGTCGCCTGTTGCTTAGGACAGGATTGGTAAGCAGAAAGGGACAATGGGGGGGGGAGTTCATCTTAGGGCTCACTGTCTTGTTGTGCCCCTCCCCCAGGCTTCACCAGCAGCTACTAGGGAATTGCTTTTCTAGCAATTTCCTTACACTGGACCAGAGGATCCTAATATTCCAGTCTGTCTTGGATTGCTGAATTGTTCAGAAGAATGTTCAGTAAATTGAACCCATAAAAGGTTTGAGGAGACTTTGTAGGACTTAAAACATGACCTTCTCTATATCCTTCTTTGACCATATTTTTGTAAAAATAAAGTTATGTGGAGAACCTTTCTAAACGTTTCACATCCCCCCCCTTACTATGGAACTAAATCTCACAAAAGTTTAAAGATCAACTATGGCTGTCATTATTAATCCAGCACATTATTCGTCTAAACGCTGGAGCTCCAGTGAAATGGAGAGAATTAGAGATTAGATGAAAACTGAGCTGGGTGTTTGTTCTGCTTGCTGAAGATATGATACACTAGGTCAAAGGATTGTTCTGGTGTTTTGACAGTATTTTCTCCAGAGAAATCTTCAATACAGTTATATCCAGCTGACCTCCCGGGAAGATGTCGCTTGTTGAATTTCATTTTGTGATTGAAAACAACACAAAAACACATTGAGGGACATTTATTAAAACAAGTGCCCAGAAAACAGACGGCAAATAAAGCAATCAGAAATTAATGGGACAAAATACACAATGTGAGCTGTAAATGTCCACTAAATGGAACTCTATACTTAGCTGAAACATGATTTTGTCTGTAGTAGAGGGAGCAACATGACAAGCTCTGGTATGGTGCAAGCATTCAGAATGTTCCACCTCCATCCTCAATTTCACACTTATCGACTGGCAAATTTATTCCACCAGTCCCTAATGTTCTTATTTGTAAGTTTCCATCCCATCACTAATCTCCATGATAAGTTTTTTTTTTTTTCTTTAATTCCTAAGTTGTTCCTCCATACTCATTGGTACCATTGCCAGCCACACATATGGCCTACCCCTCGTCCTTACCCTGAGTAGTATTTTCAGATTGTAACTAGTTCTATATGAATGTTATAAAGGCTTGGGTCCCTTGCTGTTAGCCAAAATGTAGAAACACTTCCTGGTGCAAAAACTCAGCTTTGGGCCCCCTTTCAACTTCCCTCACAACCACCAGCCATCTTTACATTTTAGCAACATTTCCATTTCCTTTTCCTTCTCTATCTGAGCCCAGACCATCATGGAAAGCTATTCACAAAATGTATCTACACGCAAGCTTCCCTTCATTCCTCTACCATCAGTGCTCCCCACTCTCTGCTGCTGACTGCTGTTTTTGCTATGAAATGGTTAATCTTCATCTTTCTGAAAGTAAAAGACTGTCATAAATGTTCATGTGTCTCACTCCAAGGCTCCAGACGCATTGGTCATAAATTTACAATCGACATACTGCCAGCCATCAAAGAAAACCAGAAAGGAGATCAAAGAAGTTTATCCAGTCCTGGTTTGTTAAGGGTGACCTGTGGGGTCCCTTAGCTTTACTGTGACCACTGTGACCCCTATAGTTATGCCAGTGGTTGCTTCCATCTATTTTTACCATGTTTTGCTACAATGGGCGTCAAGTTATCTTACATTTGCCTATTGACAACTAACTTTGCACTTTGCAAATTTATCTTCTTCGACCCTACTTCTTTTTTTGTTGATTGTGCACCCAATAATTATTGTATATACCAAAACGCATTGAGACTACATACATACATACAACAGTCTTCTTAAGAATAATGGAAGACTCTGGGTATATTTAAAGGTCCATTTTTTTTTTTACTTGTTCACTTGTCATCAGTATGAAAAATACTTTTTGGGCCAGAAAACTTCTTGACTTAGAATTTTGAAAATTCACTATATAGTAAGTTCAATACATATGATATGAATAGAGTTTATTAAAATCCCATACACACATAGCACGCGTATTAGAATGTGTTGCAGATTCGCAATGGATTTTCACAAAGGATTCCAGCACTCAATGGAATGCAGTTATTAAATTAAATAAGTAAAATTTGCAACACATCGAGTCAGAAATGCATGTAATATACAGTCTGAACTTGCCCTAAAACAATTTTTATTGCCGTAGCGTAAAATTTTACTATCAACAGTAATGGAACGAAAAAAAACTAATAAAGTGGCACATGTCAAGAAAAGAACAGAGATGTGCAAGAAAGTACGAAGATAACAGTAATCAGGAGGAATTATAACCGAATATGACACTTACAGAAGGAAAAACATCATTTTTATAGGTCATTGTGTCTCTTGGGGCAATTTAACTTATATACCGTGCTCTACAGATGTAACTATAAGAAAGGAAAATGAAGAGAGATGGACCCAAACAAACAGACTCTATCCCCGACGAATGTTTCATCTCCTGGATACGCCAGCATTTATAATGTTATACATAGATGATTCTCATACAAGGTAGCATTGAATATATTATCAAGGGGAGCAAGATTCAGTTCTTCATTGATATATTTAGCATTTAAAGCTGTCAGTCGTCAACTTGCTCGATTTTCTAAAGTCATCTTGGAGCACACGGCTGCTCAGATTGTCATGTCATTCATTGAGAGAGACATATGGGGCCCTGTTAGAGGCAGCTTTTTCTCTTACCTACAATTATAGACATGTATCAAACGATAGCAAGTCCGCTCAGATTCGGGCTGAAGAAAGTCTGTTTTTATATATTCATGCAAAAACTAGAATGATAATTTGTGGCATGAATTCCCCAAGTAAAGGTAGATGACTCTGTGTTCTTACAAAACTTATGGATTTTAAAACCTTAATTTTGTAAAATAAATGTGGACCCTAGACCAATACATAAATATGTCCGAAATTTTGTGTTGATTAATTTCTACGTATATCTTAATAGATGTAAGGGTTGCATTTTTCAGATACACTGCAGGGACATAAGAATTAAATTGTAAAATTCTGGCTTATAAAAGCCACCACTAGAGGGAGCTTAAGAGCTTACTGCATACAGTTCATATTTTGAATGCAAAAACAAGTCAGTATATCTTAAGCTCCCTCTAATGGTGAATGCAGGCAGACAGAAGATTATGTTTTAACTGTAGAGGATTTGGCAGGAAAAATTAACTCCAGTCACTATTACTATTAAAAAAATGAATCAGTACAGAATGCTATGGCTAAAAGTTTTCTCACCTAGTATGTAAAAAAGAAAACCCATGCAACAGTTGTGTCAATGTAGCTGTATAAAGCACCGTCTGTCACTCTACAATGTTGCACTATAGTAAATTGTGCAGTTTTCGATGGTCACCAGTTTAATACAATGCTCAAATAGAGCTCTATACAATACCTTGGTTGTCATTCACATCTGTTGCAAAGTGCCAAAGATGGAGTTAAAGTGGTTTTATGAGATTTTAAAAAGATATATTTTTCCTAGAAACAGTAAAACCATATCCATAGGCTATATTTGGTTTTACAGCCCACTTCAATTCAATATATGAAAAGAATCCATAATAATTCAGAGCTACAATCTCAGTTCTGTTAGAAGCTGTGAACAAACTCATGGCCAACCAGATCTGGTAAGCTATAGTTGACCTCCTGCAATGTATAGAACAATGCTCCCAATCTGAAGGCTTTTTAACCCAAAGGTCACTGTAACTATAAGGCTAATGACAAAGAATTTAGCCAGTTAATATGACTAGCAGCAGTGAATAGGTTGTTGTATATTATATTTCCTGGAAATCGTGCGGTTCATCTGTTGTGTCTAGTATTACATCTCAACATTACTGAAATAAATGTGGTTGAACTGCAGTACCAGACACAGCCAGGAGAAAAAAAAAATGGCACTGTTTAAAAAAAAAACCCCAAAACTATTTTTCTATAAATGCTCCTACTTGTATGGTGTCAATGTGTCCCATATAGGGTTCACAATATAAGCTTCCTATAAGTATGTCTTTAGAGTGTGGTAGGAAACCAGAGGAACCCCACACAAACTTCTTACAGATGTTGGTACTTGGCTGGATTTCAACCTAAACACATCACCACTAGAGATGAGCGAACAGTGTTCTATCGAACTCATGTTCGATCGGATATTAGGCTGTTCGGCATGTTCGAATCGAATCGAACACCGCGTGGTAAAGTGCGCCATTACTCGATTCCCCTCCCACCTTCCCTGGCGCCTTTTTTGCTCCAATAACAGCGCAGGGTAGGTGGGACAGGAACTACGACACCGGTGACGTTGAAAAAAGTAGGCAAAACCCATTGGCTGCCGAAAACATGTGACCTCTAATTTAAAAGAACAGCGACGCCCAGCTTCGCGTCATTCTGAGCTTGCAATTCACCGGGGACGGAGGTTTCCGTCCAGTTAGCTAGGGCTTAGATTCTGGGTAGGCAGGGACAGGCTAGGATAGGAAGGAGAAGACAACCAACAGCTCTTATAAGAGCTAAATTCCAGGGAGAAGCTTGTCAGTGTAACGTGGCACTGACGGGCTCAATCGCCGCAACCCAGCTTTCCCAGGATCCTGAATGGAATACACTGTCAGTGTATTCCCGTATACCCGATATATACCCCGATACCCGTTCCAACGGTGTGCCCCCCCACCTTCACCCCAGAAATACACTGCAAGTCCCCTAGCAATAGAATTGGGGCTATATACACCCACTATTTTTGCTACTGCCATATAGTGCCATTGTCTGACGGGGAATTCAAAGAATATATTGGGGTTACGTGCACCCACAATTTTTGCTACTGGTATATAGTGCCATTGTCTGACTGGGAATTCAAAGAATATATTGGGGTTACAAATACCCTCATTTCTTGCTACTGCCATATAGTGCCAGTTTCTGACTGGTAATTCAAAGAATATATTGGGGTTACGTGCACCCACAATTTTTGCTACTGGTATATAGTGCCATTGTCTGACTGGGAATTCAAAGAATATATTGGGGTTACAAATACCCTCATTTCTTGCTACTGGTATATAGTGCCATTGTCTGACTGGGAATTCAAAGAATATATTGGGGTTACAAATACCCTCATTTCTTGCTACTGGTATATAGTGCCATTGTCTGACTGGGAATTCAAAGAATATATTGGGGTTATAAATACCCTCATTTCTTGCTACTGCCATATAGTGCCAGTTTCTAACTGGTAATTCAAAGAATATATTGGGGTTATAAATACCCTCATTTCTTGCTACTGGTATATAGTGCCATTGTCTGACTGGTAATTCAAAGAATATATTGGGGTTACAAATACCCTCATTTCTTGCTACTGCCATATAGTGCCAGTTTCTGACTGGTAATTCAAAGAATATATTGGGGTTATAAATACCCTCATTTCTTGCTACTGGTATATAGTGCCATTGTCTGACTGGGAATTCAAAGAATATATTGGGGTTATAAATACCCTCATTTCTTGCTACTGGTATATAGTGCCATTGTCTGACTGGGAATTCAAAGAATATATTGGGGTTACAAATACCCTCATTTCTTGCTACTGCCATATAGTGCCAGTTTCTGACTGGTAATTCAAAGAATATATTGGGGTTATAAATACCCTCATTTCTTGCTACTGGTATATAGTGCCATTGTCTGACTGGAAATTCAAAGAATATATTGGGGTTACAAATACCCTCATTTCTTGCTACTGCCATATAGTGCCAGTTTCTGACTGGTAATTCAAAGAATATATTGGGGTTACGTGCACCCACAATTTTTGCTACTGGTATATAGTGCCATTGTCTGACTGGGAATTCAAAGAATGTATTGGGGTTACAAATACCCTCATTTCTTGCTACTGGTATATAGTGCCATTGTCTGACTGGGAATTCAAAGAATATATTGGGGTTATAAATACCCTCATTTCTTGCTACTGCCATATAGTGCCAGTTTCTGACTGGTAATTCAAAGAATATATTGGGGTTATAAATACCCTCATTTCTTGCTACTGGTATATAGTGCCATTGTCTGACTGGGAATTCAAAGAATATATTGGGGTTATAAATACCCTCATTTCTTGCTACTGGTATATAGTGCCATTGTCTGACTGGGAATTCAAAGAATATATTGGGGTTACAAATACCCTCATTTCTTGCTACTGGTATATCGTGCCATTGTCTGACTGGGAATTCAAAGAATATATTGAGGTTATAAATACCCTCATTTCTTGCTACTGGTATATAGTGCCATTGTCTGACTGGGAATTCAAAGAATATATTGGGGTTACAAATACCCTCATTTCTTGCTACTGGTATATAGTGCCATTGTCTGACTGGTAATTCAAAGAATATATTGGGGTTATAAATACCCTCATTTCTTGCTACTGGTATATAGTGCCATTGTCTGACTGGGAATTCAAAGAATATATTGGGGTTACAAATACCCTCATTTCTTGCTACTGCCATATAGTGCCAGTTTCTGACTGGTAATTCAAAGAATATATTGGGGTTACGTGCACCCACAATTTTTGCTACTGGTATATAGTGCCATTGTCTGACTGGGAATTCAAAGAATATATTGGGGTTACAAATACCCTCATTTCTTGCTACTGGTATATAGTGCCATTGTCTGACTGGGAATTCAAAGAATATATTGGGGTTACAAATACCCTCATTTCTTTCTACTGCCATATAGTGCCAGTTTCTGACTGGTAATTCAAAGAATATATTGGGGTTACGTGCACCCACAATTTTTGCTACTGGTATATAGTGCCAATTTCTAACTGGGAATTCAAAATGCGCAAGGCTCCCGGAAAGGGACGAGGCCGTGGGCGAGGTCGGGGGAATGGTTCTGGGGAGCAAGGTAGCAGTGAAGCCACAGGGCGTCCCGTGCCTACTCCTGTGGGGCAGCAAGCATTGCGCCACTCCACAGTGCCAGGGTTGCTTGCCACATTAACTAAACTGCAGGGTACAAACCTTAGTAGGCCCGAGAACCAGGAACAGGTCTTGCAATGGCTGTCAGAGAACGCTTACAGCACATTGTCCAGCAGCCAGTCAGACTCTGCCTCCTCTCCTCCTATTACCCAACAGTCTTGTCCTCCTTCCTCCCAAAATTCCCAAGCTTCACAGAACAATAACCCCAACTGTCCCTGCTCCCCAGAGCTGTTCTCCGCTCCTTTCATTGTCCCTCAACCTGCCCCTCCACGTCACGATTCCACGAACCTAACAGAGGAGCATCTGTGTCCAGATGCTCAAACACTAGAGTCTCCTCCATCTCCGTTCGATTTGGTGGTGGATGACCAGCAACCCACCCTCATCGACGATGATGTGACGCAGTTGCCGTCAGGGCATCCAGTTGACCGGCACATTGTGCGGGAGGAGGAGATGAGACAGGAGTTGGAAGAGGAAGTGGTGGATGATGAGGACACTGACCCGACCTGGACAGGGGGGATGTCAAGCGGGGAAAGTAGTGTGGATGTTGAGGCAGGTGCAGCACCAAAAAGGGTAGCTAGAGGCAGAGGCAGAGGTCAGCAGCTTAGGCGAAGCCAGGCCACACCCGGAATCTCCCAAAATGTTCCAGTTCGTACCCAGCCCCGAAAAACTCCCACCTCGAGGGCACGTTTCTCGAAGGTGTGGAGTTTTTTCAAGGAATGCGCCGAGGACAGATATAGTGTTGTCTGCACAATTTGCCTCTCGAAATTGATTAGGGGCTCTGAGAAGAGCAACCTGTCCACCACTTCAATGCGCCGTCATTTGGAATCCAAGCACTGGAATCAGTGGCAGGCAGCAACGGCAGGACAAAGGCCGCCTGCCGTTCACGCCACTGCCACTGCCTCTGCCTCTGCCACTGCCACTGCTGACTGTGCTGGCGATGCACTCCAGAGGACGAGCCAGGACACCACTTCATCTGCCTCCGCCACTTTGTTGACTTCTTCCTCATCCTCCCCTGTTCCTGTCTTATCTCCTTCTCCTGCACCATCAAAGGCACCATCAGGCGCTTCTTTACAACAACCCACCATCTCTCAGACATTGGAGCGGCGGCAGAAATACACTGCTAACCACCCACACGCGCAAGCCTTGAACGCCAACATCGCTAAACTGCTGGCCCAGGAGATGTTGGCGTTCCGGCTTGTTGAAACTCCCGCCTTCCTGGACCTGATGGCAACTGCGGCACCTCGCTATGCCGTCCCTAGCCGTCACTACTTCTCCCGGTGTGCCGTCCACGTCTTGCACCAGCACGTGTCACTCAACATCAGGCGGGCCCTTAGTTCCGCGCTTTGCACAAAGGTCCACTTGACCACCGACGCGTGGACAAGTGCATGCGGACAGGGACGCTACATTTCACTGACGGCACACTGGGTGAATGTAGTTGAGGCTGGGACTGCTTCCCAAACTGGCCCGGTGTACCTCGTCTCCCCGCCTAACATTCCTGGCAGGGACACGAGAAGAACACCCCCCTCCTCCTCCTCCTCCACCGCCTCCTCCTCCGCCACCGCCTCCTCCTCCGCTGTTAGATTGACCCCAGCTACGAGTTGGAAACGTTGCAGCACTGGCGTTGGTAGACGTCAGCAGGCTGTGCTGAAGCTGATCAGCTTGGGGGACAGACAGCACACTGCCTCCGAGGTGAGGGATGCCCTCCTCGATGAGACGGCAATATGGTTTGAGCCGCTGCACCTGGGCCCAGGCATGGTCGTTTGTGATAACGGCCGGAACCTGGTAGCAGCTCTGGAGCTTGTCGGACTCCAACATGTTCCATGCCTGGCCCACGTCTTCAACCTAGTGGTGCAACGTTTCCTAAAGAGCTACCCCAATGTTCCAGAGCTACTGGTGAAAGTGCGGCGCATGTGCGCCCACTTTCGCAAGTCGACAGTAGCCGCTGCTAGCTTAAAATCTCTCCAGCAACGCCTGCATGTGCCACAACACCGGCTTTTGTGCGAATTCCCCACACGCTGGAACTCAACGTTTCAGATGTTGAATAGAGTGGTTGAGCAGCAGAGACCTTTGATGGAATACCAGCTACAAAACCCTAGGGTGCCACAAAGTCAGCTGCCTCAGTTTCTCATCCATGAGTGGCCATGGATGAGAGACCTTTGTGACATCCTACGGGTGTTTGAGGAGTCCACAAGGAGGGTGAGCTCTGAGGATGCGATGGTGAGCCTTACAATCCCGCTCTTGTGTGTTCTGAGAGAATCCCTGATTGACATCAGGGATAACTCAGATCACACAGAGGAGTCAGGGATAGCATCCGATCCGTCACAGCTGGAGAGTAGGTCCACACATCTGTCCGCTTCATCGCGTTTAATGGAGGAGGAGGAGGAGGAGGAAGAAGAGTTGTCCGATGATGTGATGGTGATACAGGAGGCTTCCGGGCAACTTCGAATCGTCCCATTGTTGCAGCGCGGATGGGTAGACATGGAGGATGAGGAGGAAATGGAGATTGAACTTTCCGGTGGGGCCAGAGGAGTCATGCCAACTAACACTGTGGCAGACATGGCTGAGTTCATGTTGGGGTGCTTTACAACCGACAAGCGTATTGTCAAAATCATGGAGGACAACCAGTACTGGATCTTTGCTATCCTTGACCCCCGGTATAAAAACAACATCTCATCTTTTATTCCGGTAGAGGGGAGGGCCAATCGCATCAATGCTTGCCACAGGCAATTGGTGCAGAATATGATGGAGATGTTTCCAGCATGTGACGTTGGCGGCAGGGAGGGCAGTTCCTCCAGTAGGCGACCAAGTTCTCACTGGTCCACACAAACGAGGGGCACACTGTCTAAGGTCTGGGACACCTTGATGGCACCCCCTCGCCAAAGTGCCGCCACGGAGGGTCCTAGTGTCACCAGGCGTGAGAAGTATAGGCGCATGTTGCGGGAATACCTTTCCGACCACAGCCCTGTCCTCTCTGACCCCTCTGCGCCCTACACGTATTGGGTGTCGAAGTTGGACCTGTGGCTTGAACTTGCCCTATATGCCTTGGAGGTGCTGTCCTGTCCTGCCGCCAGCGTCCTATCTGAGAGGGTGTTCAGTGCAGCCGGTGGCATCATCACTGACAAGCGCACCCGTCTGTCAGCTGAGAGTGCCGACCGGCTCACTTTGATAAAAATGAACCACCACTGGATAGAGCCTTCATTTTTGTGCCCACCTGTGTAAAGCACCCCAACATGAAACTCCATGTCTGTACTCAACCTCTCCAATTCCTCCACATCCTCATACTCATCCACCATAAGCGTTGCACAATTCTGCTAATACTAGGCTCCCTCCACCCTGATTTCCCCCAACTCTGCTGGTTAGAGGCTCCCTCCACCCTGATTTCCACCAACTCTGCTGGTTAGAGGCTCCCTCCACCCTGCTTTCCCACAACTCTGCTGGTTAGAGGCTCCCTCCACCCTGCTTTCCCACAACTCTGCTGGTTAGAGGCTCCCTCCACCCTGCTTTCCCACAACTCTGCTGGTTAGAGGCTCCCTCCACCCTGATTTCCACCAACTCTGCTGGTTAGAGGCTCCCTCCACCCTGCTTTCCCACAACTCTGCTGGTTAGAGGCTCCCTCCACCATGAATTGGTCCAAACTGGGCTGTTTAGAGGCTCCCTCCACCATGAATTGGTCCAAACTGGGGTTTTTAGAGGCTCCCTCCACCATGAATTGGTCCAAACTGGGTTTTTTAGAGGCTCCCTCCACCATGAATTTGCCCAAACTGCGGTTTTTAGAGGCTCCCTCCACCATGAATTGGTCCAAACTGGGCTGGTTAGAGGCTCCCTCCACCATGAATTGGTCCAAACTGGGGTTTTTAGAGGCTCCCTCCACCATGAATTTGCCCAAACTGGGCTGTTTAGAGGCTCCCTCCACCATGAATTTGCCCAAACTGGGCTGTTTAGAGGCTCCCTCCACCATGAATTGGTCCAAACTGGGCTGTTTAGCGGCTCCCTCCACCATGAATTTGCCCAAACTGGGCTGTTTAGAGGCTCCCTCCACCATGAATTGGTCCAAACTGGGTTTTTTAGAGGCTCCCTCCACCATGAATTTGCCCAAACTGGGCTGGTTAGAGGCTCCCTCCACCATGAATTGGTCCAAACTGGGTTTTTTAGAGGCTCCCTCCACCATGAATTGGTCCAAACTGGGCTGGTTAGAGGCTCCCTCCACCATGAATTGGTCCAAACTGGGCTGGTTAGAGGCTCCCTCCACCATGAATTGGTCCAAACTGGGGTTTTTAGAGGCTCCCTCCACCATGAATTGGTCCAAACTGGGGTTTTTAGAGGCTCCCTCCACCATGAATTGGTCCAAACTGGGCTGGTTAGAGGCTCCCTCCACCATGAATTTGCCCAAACTGGGTTTTTTAGAGGCTCCCTCCACCATGAATTGGTCCAAACTGGGCTGGTTAGAGGCTCCCTCCACCATGAATTGGTCCAAACTGGGTTTTTTAGAGGCTCCCTCCACCATGAATTTGCCCAAACTGGGCTGTTTAGAGGCTCCCTCCACCATGAATTGGTCCAAACTGGGCTGGTTAGAGGCTCCCTCCACCATGAATTTGCCCAAACTGGGCTGTTTAGAGGCTCCCTCCACCATGAATTGGTCCAAACTGGGTTTTTTAGAGGCTCCCTCCACCATGAATTGGTCCAAACTGGGTTTTTTAGAGGCTCCCTCCACCATGAATTTGCCCAAACTGGGCTGTTTAGAGGCTCCCTCCACCATGAATTGGTCCAAACTGGGGTTTTTAGAGGCTCCCTCCACCATGAATTGGTCCAAACTGGGTTTTTTAGAGGCTCCCTCCACCATGAATTGGTCCAAACTGGGGTTTTTAGAGGCTCCCTCCACCATGAATTGGTCCAAACTGGGCTGGTTAGAGGCTCCCTCCACCATGAATTTGCCCAAACTGGGCTGGTTAGAGGCTCCCTCCACCATGAATTGGTCCAAACTGGGTTTTTTAGAGGCTCCCTCCACCATGAATTTCCCAAAACTTGGCTGTTTAGAGGCTCCCTCCACCATTAATTGGTCCAAACTGGGCTGGTTAGAGGCTCCCTCCACCATGAATTGGTCCAAACTGGGTTTTTTAGAGGCTCCCTCCACCATGAATTTCCCAAAACTTGGCTGTTTAGAGGCTCCCTCCACCATTAATTGGTCCAAACTGGGCTGGTTAGAGGCTCCCTCCACCATGAATTGGTCCAAACTGGGTTTTTTAGAGGCTCCCTCCACCATGAATTGGCCCAAACTGGGCTGTTTAGAGGCTCCCTCCACCATGAATTTGCCCAAACTGGGGTGTTTAGAGGCTCCCTCCACCATGAATTGGTCCAAACTGGGTTTTTTAGAGGCTCCCTCCACCATGAATTTGCCCAAACTGGGCTGTTTAGAGGCTCCCTCCACCATGAATTGGTCCAAACTGGGGTTTTTAGAGACTCCCTCCACCATGAATTTGCCCAAACTGGGCTGTTTAGAGGCTCCCTCCACCATGAATTGGTCCAAACTGGGCTGGTTAGAGGCTCCCTCCACCATGAATTGGTCCAAACTGGGTTTTTTAGAGGCTCCCTCCACCATGAATTTGCCCAAACTGGGCTGTTTAGAGGCTCCCTCCACCATGAATTGGTCCAAACTGGGCTGGTTAGAGGCTCCCTCCACCATGAATTGGTCCAAACTGGGTTTTTTAGAGGCTCCCTCCACCATGAATTTGCCCAAACTGGGCTGTTTAGAGGCTCCCTCCACTATGAATTGGTCCAAACTGGGCTGGTTAGAGGCTCCCTCCACCATGAATTGGTCCAAACTGGGTTTTTTAGAGGCTCCCTCCACCATGAATTGGTCCAAACTGGGTTTTTTAGAGGCTCCCTCCACCATGAATTTGCCCAAACTGGGCTGTTTAGAGGCTCCCTCCACCATGAATTGGTCCAAACTGGGGTTTTTAGAGGCTCCCTCCACCATGAATTGGTCCAAACTGGGTTTTTTAGAGGCTCCCTCCACCATGAATTGGTCCAAACTGGGGTTTTTAGAGGCTCCCTCCACCATGAATTTGCCCAAACTGGGCTGTTTAGAGGCTCCCTCCACCATGAATTGGTCCAAACTGGGGTTTTTAGAGGCTCCCTCCACCATGAATTGGTCCAAACTGGGTTTTTTAGAGGCTCCCTCCACCATGAATTGGTCCAAACTGGGGTTTTTAGAGGCTCCCTCCACCATGAATTGGTCCAAACTGGGCTGGTTAGAGGCTCCCTCCACCATGAATTTGCCCAAACTGGGCTGGTTAGAGGCTCCCTCCACCATGAATTGGTCCAAACGGGGTTTTTTAGAGGCTCCCTCCACCATGAATTTCCCAAAACTTGGCTGTTTAGAGGCTCCCTCCACCATTAATTGGTCCAAACTGGGCTGGTTAGAGGCTCCCTCCACCATGAATTGGTCCAAACTGGGCTGGTTAGAGGCTCCCTCCACCATGAATTTGCCCAAACTGGGCTGTTTAGAGGCTCCCTCCACCATGAATTGGTCCAAACTAGGGTTTTTAGAGGCTCCCTCCACCATGAATTGGTCCAAACTGGGGTTTTTAGAGGCTCCCTCCACCATGAATTTGCCCAAACTCTGCTGGTTAGAGGCTCAATCCACCCTGATTTTCAAAACAAATGTTGGTGCCAACCTCAACTTACTACAAGGGCCAAATTCACTGCTGGTGACAAGCTCTCCTCACTGCAAGTGCCAAATACACATGTTTCAAGGTGTTTTCCTACTGTCAGAGAGGTGGTATTGAGTGTGTAAAGTGTGTAGTTGTTAGGCTGTGATGTTGGGGTAATAGAGGGTCTTTGGTGTGTTAGATGCCCCCAGACATGCTTCCCCTGCTGTCCCAGTGTCATTCCAGAGGTGTTGGCATCATTTCCTGGGGTGTCATAGTGGACTTGGTGACCCTCCAGACACGGATTTGGGTTTCCCCCTTAATGAGTATCTGTTCCCCATAGACTATAATGGGGTTCGAAACCTGTTCGAACACACGAACATTGAGCGGCTGTTCGAATCGAATTTCGAACCTCGAACATTTTAGTGTTCGCTCATCTCTAATCACCACCATGCTGCTTTCCAATCTTACACAATCCCTTTAACTAGGACATGACGTGTACACATCTTCTGGCAGCAGTAGCCCAGTCATTCCCTTTCACATGTCTGTACCACCCTTTACAGACAATAACACAGCCTACTTGTTAGAAATTATTGTTATAACAGCTTCCAATGGCAATACATAAAACATTTCTTTATTCTTCAAATGACTACTTATTTTACTGTTCCGCAGTCAATTTTATTATTACCAGATGGCGCGTTCACAATCGCTTTTAACTGGAAAACAGTCATAGGACAGCTTATAGAAATGAAATGTGTTATATCGACACCCCAGGGGCACAAAGCATATGTCTTAGGTTATTGTAGGGGCCAAATTGCAGAGTTCGGTTACCTGCTGTGACCCGAAAATGTTCATTCTGTTCATGCAGATTTTATGTGCGAGTATACAGACTTCTATAGGGACAGACAGAAAGTGCTAAAGGAAATGTCTTTTTAGTATCTTGTTACTTCATACTTTCCCAACTCTTCTGAAATGTCTGGGACGAGCCCATAAAAAAAAGAAGACTCCTTGAACCCGAGGCTTCAAAAGTCTCATAGAAAGAAATGTTTTCTATGTGCGGGTCCAGATTGCCGCATCGATGTGCAAATAGGTCCTCCTTCTTTTCATGTCTCTTCTTTGAATGGAGCAATAGTTGCTGCTGTGAACTTTCTGGGGCACTGACAGACACAGTCCACTATGACAATTGTCTATCACAATAATTCTGTGTATGCTATTGCATAACCACCCAACTTTATATATTAGAAATTTAGGACACCCCTTTTCTCATCAAGTTAAAATTGCATGATCCCATCTAAGGACCCTTGCAGATGACCGTCTTCTGGCCTCTGGCTGTGAATGAATGGCACGGCTGATGCAAGGGGAACACGTGGATGCCATAGATGTGCCACCCATGAAGCAGCCATGCCCCATTCATTCATTGAATAGAGGCTGCAGAAGCAAGGTCTCAAAGAGAGACAGAAATAGGACCTGTCTTGAGTTTTGTGTCCCAGACTGTCGGTCCGACCACTAATCTGTGTAATACACGGTCATGTTTGTTGGCAGATAGAAAAGAATGGGTCAGTGTGCTAACTGGGAAAAACCCAAATAACACACAGACCCCGCCCACTGCTGTCTGCAAGGGGCCTAAGACAAACAGCACTTTTCATTTTAGGAGAGTATTCCCGAGATAAGATCACATCAGCAAATATTAGCACAAAATGCTACCATCTTTCCATGAAAATAAGCCCTAGCATTATTTTTGAGGATTTTTGGAGTATGCTTGAAATATAAGCCCTCCTTATTGAAAAAGCCCCTAAAGATCTTTTCAGCTAATTTGCATAAAAATAAAATGCTTATTTTTCTTTAAAATGGGGCTGCAATGCAGAATAGGAAAGTGTAGAATCCGTCCTACAAGTTACTGTCATCAGTTTCAGTTTTCCTGCTGACAGACTCCCTTTAACCCGTTCAGGACTGAGCCGCTTTCCAACAGCCATGACACCATTCAATATCCTGTAATGCACTGGGAAGCTGGAAAAAAAGTTCAAAATGGGGAACACAATTTGTGTGTTTCATTTTTACAGTGTTCACTATGTGGTAAAAGTGATCTGTATTTTGTAGGTCAGTAAGGTTATGGCAATACCAAATTTCTATAGTATTTTAATATTTTGTGCCTCCCTATTCTGATACCTGTAACGTTTTCATATTTATGTGTATGGAGCTGGGCATGGCGTCTTTTTATGTGGGACAAAATGTCTTCATTTCTAGGAGGCAAAGAGTTGAGTTTAGATTTTTTTCCTCATTACATTACACCCTATGAGATACATTTTTTTTTTTTTGTAATATTTTGATAGTTTGGGCATTTGTGAGCATGGGGATCCCTAAAGTGTGATCCAGGGAAAGGAAGGGGGGTCTGCTTGCTCATACAATACACTGGTAATGTATTCAGGTGCAAAGTAAAATCCATTGGCTTCTATTGACTTCTATTGTATGCTGGCTATTATATTACTGTATTATTCTTTGGAAGTCTTCAATAGGCTGTCTTGAGAACTAATTGCTGCTGGAGGGCAGCAATCGTTAAAAAAAGGCGACACCCATGGTGCCTGTACACTTGGTCCCACGGCAAAATGTAACCACAGCATCTAAAGTGCTAACACCTGCAATCATTGCCAGCACTGATCCCGGCTGTTAGTGGAGGGTGCTGACTATATTATATGGCCAGCATCTCCCGTGTATAGAGAGGGTTCAGCTCTGACATATAGCTATGGAGTTTTGGGGAATAATGTCCAGTCCCAGGTTTAGATATTTGCATGGTGAGTAAACAATGGAAACTACACTCTTTACTTTACACCCCTAGTAGAACTGAGAGCTTGATGATGCCGCTACTTGCAGTATGCTGAGATGGGGATATTTGCAGATTATACATACTTGTGCACCTTTGATGTATGCTGAGTCCACACATTAAGGAGTTATTTCCCTGCTGCAGATATAGATGTGATCTTGGGAACATTCTCCTCCTTTGATTGACGGTATTTATTATAGTACTATTTTCCTAAGATGGGATCATACAACTTTATTCCTTCCTTTTGAAGATGGAGATCATGTAAAGATGGATAAAATGGAGATCATGTAAAGAAAGGAGCCAATCCATCTCTTTATATGTGTGGCCTGTAGAATGTGTGATACATATTCTTAGATAAAACTCATATTTATTTCATGCAATATTTTACAATTATGAATTATTTTGTATCCACTAGCCATGGCGGGGTATATTGTTTTTCTACATGGATCTAATAATTGATGTTGTATTTTATCATCAACACTGTAGGGATTGTAGGGTTATAGGTTGGACTTCATGGACTAATGTCTTTATCCAACCTCATCAACTATGTAACTATGTATCATTATGTAGACCAATAGTCTTCCAACTGTGGATCTCCAAAACTACAACTCCCACTTTGACTGCTTGGAGTTGCTGTCATGCTACAGCTGGTAAATGATTTATGGTTGTATCACTGATCTAGACTAGGGTCAATGTCCGCATGGAATTAGACTCATTAGAGTGATTGAACTTATATAAAAATGACATTTCAATCAGATTGGTGGGATTAGGAATTAAACTACATGATTCCGGAGTCCATCAAATATTATTTGCTCTTGAAGGACCTTCAGTGCATCTGAACCATGAAATATTTACAACCTGAAACTAGGTCACAGTAAATTATGATGAATTGGTAATGTATTGTTAGTTTCCACTGACACGTCTTATAATATCACATTTTTGACGGTGCCTGAAAATCTGTTTTTATGAAGTTTGGATGCAGAATATTTAGATGATAATAACCAATGCTTTATCCTCGCTTTTCCATTTTGTAATATTTTCCTGGAGGATTTAATAATTGACGTAGGTGCAGAGTTTATTTAAAGAAAAATGACCTGAAGATCATTGGCGTGCAGAGAATGCGGTGATAAAAATTAGGCTGCTTTTTAGAGGCTCCTTGACACCACCCAACTTCCAGCTATTCCAGCTACTTGTAGTTTACAGTTTGCCATCATTACAGGGCATGTGGAGATCTCTTCCCTGCTTCAGATTTTTACCACCCACTTAGATTAGGATAAGACAATCATGGATTCAGGTTCTTCTCTCAAGGGCCCAATTTCTACACTCTGTAATGCTTTTGCTAAAAATCTAAATTTACTGAAATAATATTAAGTATTCCATCATCCAGCTGTTAAAATTATAGACTCTTCCATGACCCTGGCTCTGTGGGACCTGTACAGATTCAGCAATGGGGCCCAGGAATTTCATGTTACTCCCCTGAAGAAGCTTTAAGGAAAACATTTTGGTCCAACAACCACCCGTTTAAGAAGTGAAAAAAGGGCTGGGGGGCAATAACCAGTATATTATATATCCCTCACATGAGTTTCCATTTGTCATAGATGATGATTTGGAACCAATATTGTCATCTGTAGCATTCTTTGGCCATGGAAACCCATGGAAGTATTAATTTAGGATATTGCAGTAGGGTATTACTCTAATTTCCTGGTAAGATAATCCTTTAATAGTCCCACCTTGGGGAAATTTCAGCAAGGACTCCTTAAGGCCAAAATTGAAAATTGCGGTTGGTGTATTCCAAAGTACTTGGATATACTGTCTAATGAATATTTGTATTGGCGAGGAACTATGTCTATATTTACATTGCCCGTATTTATATTGGATGGTGCTCTGTACTGACACATAGAGTTCAAGTTACCCTATCATACATATGTGGGGTACGAGAAGCACTGTGCAGTATTCTGTTCATAAATCAGTTCCATGTACCATAGAGTGTGACTAAAGCAAAGGATTTCTAGCTCTATGTGCCATACTATACCTAATTAATATAACCATACACTGCTCAAATAATACCAATATATGTATTGACCATATTGTGTACCATGCGGTATAACAGCTACAGACGTCCGAGACAATTAGGGTACTGAACAACAGAATGTAAAGAACCCTTAAGGCTGGCCCGATAGGTGCTGCAAAGAGATAGCATCTTATAATAACACCCTGTATAATCAATGTCGTAGCTTCACAGAAGTTGTTTGATCCTATACTTTTCACACAGTGCTGCCAGCCTCACATACAGTATCGAGTGGAGGGAAAGGAAGTCTGTGAGATGAATAGTAGGAGGGTATGTAATAAAAATGGCCATTTACAGCCCACAGAAAGATGGGTCTCCATTTTGTCATGCAGCCCGAACACCTAGACTTTGATCAATACTGCGGCTTTGGTGGCCACCTGATAACTGCATTGAATGTTGATGCAGTTGCTAAGCAATTATAGCCATCCTTCGGACAACCTGTCCTGCGGCAGCTATGCAATGCTCTGGCTGCATCATTCATGACATCCATCTTAAGGATTACAATTACAACCCTCCTTAAATGGAATACATATGTCAAATGTAAGAGGATAAAGTTGAGCAGCTTGTGAGTTCTTTATTTCAAGTGACAAAATAGATCCATTATGCACTAGGCTTCGAAGAATTTCTGTGTATTGTAACCAGGAATCAGATGGATTTCTGAGAGACATAGTTATGCTGAAAGGAGAGTTATCATGCAGCGATACACTGGCAGCAGCTGCCCTGTGGCCTTGTCAGACGGATAACTTGAATATTCTGGGCCCCAGTGCCAAAATATAATAAAATCCCCATCATCAGTTATGTTATTAAATCTCCTTATGTGGACAGAGGGACCTCATATGTCAGGACCAGGGGTGACTACAACCTCTGTATTCTCTATACTTATGACTGAAAATTGTATTCACATCAATACTTAATTTACAATGCATGTAATTAATATTCAATTATTAAAGGACCCTGAGTTTATCACAAAAAGTTGAAATATGTGCAGGGTCTATAACGTTATATATACATGTTGTCCTACCAGTTTTTCAGATGCTAATCAGGGGCATAACTACCATAGAGGCAGCGGAGGCGGCTGCCACAGGGCCTGGGCCATTAGGGGGCCCGGTGACAGCTGCTACCGCTGCGTTTTTTTTTTTTTTTTAATAGGCTGTTATGGGCCCCATTTACATGCCGATCCTGGCTGGGCCTGGGGATAATACTATGTGCAGGGGCCACTATGAGACATAATACTGTGTACAGGGGACACTAAGGGACATCATACTGTGTGCAGGGGCCACTATGGGACATAATAATGCGTGAAGGGGCCACTAAGGGACATAATACTGTGTGCAGGGGCCACTAATGGACATAATACTGTGTGCAGGGGCCACTATGGGACATAATAATGCGTGAAGGGGCCACTAAGGGACATAATACACTGTGTGCAGGGGCCACTATGCGGTATAATACTGTGTGCAGGGGCCACTAATGGACATAATACTATGTGCAGGGCTTACTAAGGGACATAATATAGTGCAGAGGAGGGGTCGGTCGAGGTCTTCGGTGTCGGTTGGGGGGGGGGCATGTCAAAAGTTTGCCACGGGGCCCCGCCATTCCTAGTTACGCCACTGATGCTAATAATCACATTATGGCTACAACACAATTTACACTTGTCTTTGATGCTGTGGGTGTTACAATAAGGAGAAATCTACCCTCTCCACTATCCATTTTAACTACGACTAGTAAATTTACATTTCATTCAGCCAGGAGTAACTGTACAAAAGCAAATAAATATCTGAGAAAAGCCCAAGTTATCATATTATCCAGGTACACTGATCTGTAAATATAAGGCAAATACATGCAGGCATGACACAGGAAAAGAACAATCTATGAGCACAGCTAGGAAAGTTACTTGCTGTCTGTGAATTATATCCCATCTATAATAACACAAGCAGCCACAAGTAGATACAAGTACATAGAAGACCTTTCTTGCACTGTAAGCTGTGAGATATGAAAAATGTTTAGTCCAGTACACAAAGAAAGCAATTATCATATGTTATGAGGAGAATCAGCCCTTCCCATCTGCATTCTCATACTGTGTGAACAGAGAAATGAACTGCCTCCTCCACTCTTTGTGATCCCGTCTCGTATCCATGGAGAGAAACTTCCTAAGCAACCAGGAGTGACCTGCAAATTAGTTAGAATCGAGACACCTATTGGCAGGAACTTTAGAGAGGTTTTTCATGCAAAAAGTGGCCACATTTTTAATTAAAGTCCATAACACTTTGCTCCAGAATCACATGTTATATTAAATAATACTAAGTTGTCTAAAAAGTTAGTGACAATTTAATAATTGTATATAGAAAGGGGGTTAGCCATGAAAGAAGACGACCTGTTAGAGCATTATTCCTCAGAGTTACATGTTTTGCCTCAGTTACCAGTCTCATTCTTTTTTGTCAGTGTTTAGAGCTCGGCGGATCATTGGTTAGCACTGTTGCCTTGTAGCATTGGTTTTTTTGGGTCAAATCCAAACAAGGACAACGTCTGCATGGAGTCTGTATGTTCTTCCCATGTTTGTGTGGGTTTCTTTTGGTTTACACCCACATGCTAAAAATATACAGATAGACAATTGTGCTCCCTCTACAAATAACTACCCCTTGTAGGTGTTGGGGATGAGCGCCTTTATGGCAGCCACTAACTCCCCTACTACACAATGCCCCCTGCATTTTGAGTCTCTGTGAAGTTTTCATTACAAATGATTGTCATTATATTTGAAGAATTGGACATGTATAGAGATAAGTGTGTCATGAGTCAAGGATGTCTACTTTTTAGCCTTTCCAAGCTGTCCTTATATGGATAGATATAATAAATAATGGAAGCAATTGGCTTGTACAGTCCACTCACATATGAACAGTATATATACATGTAGCCTCATATACTGTAGGATATATGGCTGTATGTTTCATATGGATTATCAGAGGACCAGATAAACCTCTTATGATACAAATTCAGAAGCAATAATGTGCCCATCCAAATTAGTTTTCCCGAGGTCCGCTAGAAGACAATCCAATGAGCTCCTCCCTTGAAACTCTGCACATAACTAAGCATTTTTTGAAGAGCACTTCAACATGGTCTTTATAAAACAAAGATAGATTGCAATTCTGACTTTCCATATGCCCTCTGATCTAATTTGACTATAATAAAGTAGATTCTCTCTTTCAACCTATTGCCAGACCCACTTGCTATTCCTCTATTAGCCCAAGAACTTTGGAGAACCAGAATTGCATAATCCAGACAGCTCAATACACTGCAGTGTAACCTGGGTCAAGTGAACTGTCGCTATGGTCATTGATAAGAGGACCATGACCACCATTCTCTAAGTACAAGCCACTCTTAGCCTTCCCTTGGCTAGCAGAGTCACTCTTGAGCAACTGATTATTGAAAACCATTCAGATGGATATGGGTTGCCCAAACCAGATGTGTAAGTTAGCTGGAATGGAACATATCAATTTTTTTCTGTGTCCCTTTTCCTTGTTTTTTTCTTTACCTTGAGAGTTATGGGAATGTCAATGGGCTATACACTAAGATTCATATATCACAGGGATGAACCAGAGATTGCTTAGAATTAGACTTTTGTCCTTGTATCATGGAAATGTGAGACTACAGAAATTATGGGCAACAATGTCATTTAAGAAATCATTGATTTTACTGTCCATGTTCACAATGTTGTGCTATTAGGGTCAGATAATAATTCACAAAACAAATAAATATTGTTGCTTTACGTTGTGATTTAAGCACAAAACCCATTGTGAATTATGGGGAGGACCTGAATACTGCAGGGTGATCAATATCGCAACGATCTGTTGGGATGATTTACAGATCAGGCAAATAGCTTGTATTTGTGTGAATTGATCTATAGATCTTCGGTGTCATTTATTCCATGTTAAAATAATGGTTCCAATTTACAGCAGTGATGAGAATATATCTTATCATCATTTTTGTAGTGACTGTAGCATTATGTTTGCACCATGTCCAGTACAGTAATGTTTTTATTGGTCTTTATATGAATACAATAAAATAGATAAAACATGACCCAAGGTGTAGACCTGTCTCACAAATAACAGGGAATTCAGCGTTGAGGTAGTAAATACATAAAAATCATGTCAGATATATTCCAAAAACTTCTAATAAGCCCTTGTAAGCCAGTTACCTCTAAAATACCTGAGACGTACTACAAGGTCTTGACACACACCAGGGTTTCTTAGCAGTTATTTATATCAAGAAGGCGTCTTTGCTGGGCTGCTTGTTAATGGGTGCCCCAAGAGGTTTTCGGTCCAGACAAGATAAAGAAAAAAAAAGAATTGGGCTGACACAGTTGTGCAATCATCCTAGGCATTATGGCAAATGGCAGAAGGCCATCTCTACATATCTGGCAAGGTTTGACATGAGACAAATAACTTGCATGAGATATTATCGCAAAACCCAGCACACGATATTGAAAGAGTCAAGTTACACGTTGGCGTAGATTTGTTGGGTTGAATAAAGACACATCGAGTTTAGCCAAGACTGAGCACCTATGAAATGAGTCTAAAATAAATCAGTATTCTATACATCTTCATAAGCATCAATGTTATTTGATATTTTTATTGTGACAAGGCCTGATCTGTAGCAACATTAGACTTCTCTAGAAATCTGGCCATGAAGCTGTCAGCTGTGACTGCTGTGTTCAGCTCCTGGGGTAGGCTATTCCACAGATACTCAGGCCTTACAATGAAGAAGCCTAGTTGCTTCTGGTGATTAAGTCTTTTTTATCCAGACCTTGTCTTTTGAGAGGATTGTACATGGAACAGATTTTCCCCATATTTCTGCATATTTTTAGACTAGCGAAGGTCCGATAACTCGGGATCCCTGGAGATTAATTTTTGAAAATGGCAGCAATGGTTTGAGTAATGAGATCATATTGCTTGGTCACATGGCCCGTTTGCAGTATTTTTATTGAACCAATAATTAAAAATGATTATGAATATTATTATTTGCATGTGTCTTTAATGTATATTAGCTTGTTTTGTAATAGTAATAAAATAATACACATAAAATTAAATATTGTCTTACAGAATCAAAACATTCCCCAGACAACACAAAATCGAATTAAAGCAAAAATAACTTTACAATAAGATGTAAACAAGCACAGCACATGTAATATTTCTATATCGGCATCCTTTTATGACTCCCTTAGGCTTGATTCTGATTATAGTTTCCATTGTATTTTGTGCAAAAATGTCCGTGTTTCAAGAGGAGTTTATCATTTTAAGAGCAGCTGAGCGTAACCTAATAGTCTGTAATCCGATGTTCCATGGTGGCTAATCACAAAGCTGTAAGTGTGTATCACCGCAAATAAGATGGAAGGCAGCGATACAAACATTTGTCAATATACATGTGGTCAGAGGCTCGGGTTGAATGATTTTCTTAATTTATAACAAGAAATGGGTGGCCAAAGGCCAGAATTAAAATGTATTTGGCTGTCAGGTCTCCTCCGTCGCTAATCATATGGCAGCATTGAATAAGGCTATCCTTTTCATGAACGCACAAGACTAGATAGGACCATCGACAGACATATAAATTGGACTGACCATGAAGATTGCCTATGAAATCAGTCCTGTCATTTTAAATAAAATCCACTAACTCGTGATGTGTAACCTATGGCCACTTGTGCCATATATCACTTTGCACATCACATACAGCCACCTGACAAGATAGATAATAATCATCTAAATGTCTTTCCTGGATCCATATCTGGATCGGTCACTGTAGTTACCATATCATTATCATGATCTCGAGTAAATATTGGCAAAATATATCATTGTAATTATGAGTTTAAATATATACTAAAAATTAGTAACTTGAAATTTAAAAAAAAATTTAAAAAATTATTGATTTAAAAAAATTAAAAATGTATTTGTAGATTTGGTTAAGAAACTAATTCAAGCACAACACAACCCCTGGATGGCTATACATAGACACAGACACATATAGCATATTACTTCGACAGAATAAGACAAAACAGCGTTGTCCTGAAAAGCTGCCTCAAAATTTTCAACAAAAATATATTAAAGATTTATTTTACCAAAAGTAGTAATAAGTAAAATAACTTTAGATATTTTAATACAGCCATACAGTATTACAGGTAAATAGAAAATCCTAAATTAACACATTTAATATATAATATATATATATATATCATCAATAAAACTAATTTTATAAATTATATTTCTAAATATGTTAAAGATTGAAATGTTGCCATTTTTCTAAAAAATGTATTAAAACCATAATCATCATTAAAAATATATATTTTCTTCCTAATCTGTTTTCATGTTCTGATTGTAGATTGCTTTATTCTTTTCTATTTTCTAATCATCTAGTTTCTCTTCTGCTCTGTTATAAGCATTTGGTGTTATTCATTACAACATAGTTATGGCAATAGGCAGCAATAGACTGAAGTTGACTCGTTGAGGTCTATGGGAGAGTTTTCTAGACATGTTCGGTGTAGGGATGGGTAGTAGCTAAGCTGTGGTATCTTCTATTGTAAGTAGTGGATGCAGTTATGGTTCGGTGTTGTATAGAAGTTCCATAGAAGTGTTATCTTTCATTGTAATCCTGTCTGTCATGTAAATGAGGTGACTGCTGCAAAGAAAACCTTATAGAATTTGCAAGTCTATCATTGGACTTAGTGGCCAAAATGAAAATTGTAGTATATACTTTTTTTTAAAATATAGATGCTTTAAAATATTGTCAAAAATTCTTAAAAATAAGTTTAAAGTGAAAACATGATAAATAGATATGAGAGCAGAGAGAACAGGTAGGGCTATCAGTATTATAGAATAAGACTATATTTGGGGCTAAAATAGAGATAATTTTGGGATAATTCTGATACACAGTATATTACCAGATAAGTTGGTTGTGAAAAAATATATATTTTTTCATATTGGTAGGGCATCTTTTTGTTTGATCTTTGTGATATTCTCAAAATTCTTCAACATCAACATCATTGAGGACCTCCGTAACCATCCTACTATTGTGTTACAAAAATCCTTCTTTAAAGAAACCAAGTTCCAAAGGGGAAGAAGTGTTGTGACCTCTCTATCTATATACCGGTATATCTATATATATATTAGACAATCAGCAGGTTTGGTCTTGATTTATGTAACATATATTTTCATAAGGCCTCATCCATGTAAAGAAAAATCAAGTGTGTAGAAGACTTGTATGCTTCATGATAGAAACCTAAATTATTATTATTAGTATTATTAGTATTCATAATAACTGGAGATGAGCGAGTAGTATTCGATCGAGTAGGTATTCGATCGAATACTACGGTATTCGAAATACTCGTACTCGATTGAGTACCACTCGCTATTCGAATGGAAAAGTTCGATGCAGAGCCAGCATTGATTGGCTGAATGCTATACAGTCGGCCAATCAACGCTGGTTCTTCTCCTACCTTTAGAAGTCTTCTCCGTGCAGCTTCCCCGCGGCGTCTTCTGGCTCTGAATTCACTCTGCCAGGCATCGGGCCTGGGCAGAGCCGACTGCGCATGTCCGCTTGTAGTGCGGGCATGCGCAGTCGGCTCTTCCCAGGCCCGATGCCTGGCAGAGTGAATTCAGAGCCGGAAGATGCCACGGGGATGCTGCATGGAGAAGACTTCTCGGAGGATCCAGACCAACCCTCACTCGTGGACTTGGTAAGTATAATTTGATCGAATGTTGCCTACCCCTGAAACGAGCATTTTCCCCCCATAGACTATAATAGGGTTCGATATTCGATTCGAGTAGTCGAATATTGAGGGGCTACTCGAAATGAATATCGAACCTCGAACATTTTACTGTTCGTTCATCTCTAATAATAACATATTAATAATAATATAAAGTAATAAAAATATATAAATCAAAGTAGCAGTAATAATAATAATAATAATAATGCTACATCTCTCTCCTGCTCTATGCATATAATTACATTATGCGTAAGACAAGATATCTAGCTGTTTTGTATAGACAGAACATATTTATAGAATTTTCTCTTCAAAGGTGTCTCTGGAGACTTTGCTTCCTTTCTGAGCTGATCCTCCTGTCATACGCAGAGCACTGAAATATCCTCTTTTCACTGTCTGCATGGGGTTTTCACACATAGCTCTGTACACTAAATGTATTGCTGCTGAAATAAACGTTCGGTTTTGTCTGATAGAGTTGGTAACAGCAGATTTAATAAAGCGATGAAATAAAATGGCATGTAAGGATAAAATGTAGATGACTTATTAGCTAAAAATCAACATCGCTAAACTCTGTGATATGAGGCTTAAATGCAGATCAATCCCTAAACACCTGCAGATGATTTTCCTGCAGCTGAATCCTCTAGATGGGGAGAAAGAAGAGACGGAGATCTGACGAATAATTCGCTCCTGAAAGATACCCATAGGCCTACACACCTTGGGGTTACACTTCACTTCTGCTTGATAACTGGTGGTTTGTACCTTATCCTAACATACCTGATGACTGGATCCCTATAGAAGTCTAATGTTCTTACAGACAAGGCCTTGTCATAATCAAAATATCTCAGCCATATATAGTGAAATGGGATCAATTTCCCACATTGCTCACAGTTTCAGAGGGTGAAGGTGATCACGAGATCATGAACAGACTATGCAGTGTTTCATTCTGTGGCCATTCCAAAGGAATCAAATCCCCCATCTCAAACGGTTGTATACTTTCTTGCCTTGATATGATCATCTTTGTTAAAAAAAAAAAAGAACATGTTTTTTTGATCCATGGTCAATAGATGTATATGCTATATTTGTCTACATGTGGCCACGCCAGTGGTTGTTATGTAAACAGCAGAAGGTTTTGTTAGCATGCTGTAATATTGCATTGAATTTTGTGCTACAAGATATTGGAGTGTTTAAAAAAATTCATGGAAAGTTAAGGGTGAACGTATACCTTGATAAAACGATAAACCTGGTTGTGGCAGCCAAAATTTTACAATTTAAAATTTGGTAATTGGGGTGTTTATGATCAATTTAACAGAAAGATGGGGATCCCTTTCTCATGGAGCACCGTACAGAAAATGTTTATAACAGAAGGTTGTATGATGGTGTATTGACAGTCATTGTCATATGTATAGTATCTACAAATATGGTGGATATGAAATGCTTTAAATGAAAGGGACAGGATTGTGACAATAATATTTGGCAATAAGACTGCGTAGACTGTGTCAACACAACACAGGGTCATTGGGGCAGATTTATTATTCCATGTATATCAGTTTTCTGGTAAACAAGGCATAAATAGTTGCAATTTTTTTTTGCACAAATCAGGTTTTTGTACAAAACTTTTTAAAGTTTTTCTTTTTGGCACCACCCTTGGCACTTTCATAAAAATGATGGGAATTGTAGATATATGTGAAATAGATAGATAGATAGATAGATAGATAGATAGATAGATAGATAGATAGATAGATAGATCCCAGATAATTTTATTTTTATTCTATTTATTACCACCACATTTTCTCCCTTGGACTCATTTGATCTATCAGGTTAATGACTTAAATAGCAGTAAAACTATGTGCAAATTAGAGAGTTTACATAAAAAGTTTCTCATAAAGGTGTCTGAATAAGGGAATGTGGCAATAAACGGTTAAGCACTTTCCATACATCACACTCTATCGGACAATTAGGGAGAGCACCATCAATGTGGAGCTGACACAATGCTTAATAGTCATGTTAAGTTATTAGAGATTCACTTTGTTGCTGCAATAAAAATACTTAATTGTTCAGACCTAATAATGACAATTGGTTGTACTTTAATGGCCAACCATAGATCAGACGGAAAGATAATATAAGGATTGGTTCACTTTAATCAAAGTCTTAGACATTATTTACATATTGGCTGATTCATGATAGAAAGATAGACAGACAGGCAAGACATAGATCAATGATATATATGTATACAGATGGTAAAAGACAAGGAGATGAAGGTTTTGACATCATCAGACCGGTGATGTCATGGCCAGGTATTACAGAGGCTTCCTACAGAGAGATTATGACCTTTTTTATGCATTGAGGTGGTGCTTAGGGGGCAGGTTAACACTTTTTCAACTATCCGGTTATTTAATAAATATGTGCAATCTGTAGATGAGGTGATCAGTTCTCCATGATTTAGCTCAATCCATGCAGCACCTTGCATTGAGGATCACATGAGAGCTGTTGTTAGCTCCAACTTTCTTCTTATAAAGGTTCCATTCCTTTAAATTCTGAATCTTCAGCTTGTCCTAAGAAATTCCTGGATGGCATTGTATAGAACTGAGCACACGGCTAATTGATTCTCAGCAGCACTAAATGAGCAGCTAATCTGATCACTAGGAAAACAGCTGTTAGCAGACTAGATATGGTCGTCATACGGGGGGAGTTATACAATTATCAAATATTTTATTATGAAAACAACTTGTAAAGGAGTTTCCTTAGGGTAACAGAGCAGAATGTAAAGTGGAACTTGGGTGACCTCAGATATCACCAGCAATGGTAAAATGGAAGAAATAATCAACTACGTCTAAGATACCGATTATATTTGACTGTGATCTTTAGAAAAATAAAGACCTATAATCTTTACTTTGCTGAGGTTAAATTAGAACATATAAAACCCACAAAATGTTGATTTCTCACCAATTAAAATAATAATAATAATAATAATAATAATAATAATAATAATAATAAATTTTATTTATATAGCGTCAACATATTCCGCAGCACTGTACAATTTGTAGGGTTCAAATACAGACAGATACATAACAAAGAAATTCATTTCACACAATGGGACTGAGGGCCCTGCTCGCAAGAGCTTACAATCTATGAGGTAGAGGGGGTGACACAAGAGGTAGCAGGGGCGGCATTGCTTATACAGGGGGTCAGATATTTCTGTAATAGAGGTGACTGCCACTACACAAACATAAAACTTTATGAACTGTCACTAGTCGTGTCCTTTAACATGTGGATGGAGCTTGGACCTATAAAGTTAGCCTGAAATGGCATCACATCATGTGGGGAAATGTGGGAGTGGGGACAGAGGAGGGTTACATTTTAGGGATTCTAATTACGGAAGGGTTTACGTTAGAAATTGTGATAGGCTTGTCTGAAAAGATGCGTCTTTAGTTTGCATTTGAAACTGTAGAAATTGGGAGTTAATCTGATTGTCCGGGGTAGAGCATTCCAGAGAAGTGGTGCAACTCGGGAGAAGTCTTGTATACGAGTATGGGAAGTTCTGATAATAGAGGAGGTAAGTGTTTAAGTCATTGAGTGAACGGAGAACACGGGTTGGGCAGTAGACAGAGATGAGGGAGGAAATGTAGGGAGGTGCGGCATTATGGAGAGCCTTGTGGATGAGAGTGATAACTTTATATTTTATTCTATAATGAATAGGCAGCCAATGTAACGACTGGCACAGACCAGAGGCATCACTGTAGCGTCTAGACTGATAGATGAGCCTGGCCGCTGCATTCAGAATAGATTGTAGAGGGGAGAGTTTAGTAAGGGGAAGACCGATTAGTAAGGAGTTACAGTAGTCAAGGCGAGAATGAATCAGAGAGACAATATGTGTCTTTAGTGTATCTCTGGTAAGGAAAAGGCATATTCTGGAGATGTTTTTGAGGTGGTGGTGACATGAACGTGCGAGTGATTCAACATGAGGGGTGAAGGAAAGGTCTGCGTCAAACATGACCCCGAGGCAGCGGGCATACTGCCTAGGAGTTATAGTAAGACCTGAGACTGCAATGGATATATCAGGGACAGATCTATTAGATGGTGGAAACAGTAGTAGTTCAGTCTTAGAGCGAGGACATGATATTAGAGACAGCAGAAAGACAGTCACTGTTGTTCCATATGAGTGCAGGAGTGATGTCACGGGAAGATGTGTATAATTGGGTGTCATCAGCATAAATTATGAAATGATAACTCATTAGTCTACCACCTGATGGTCTGGAAATCCTGCTAGTCGGTGCCATAGACAGCTGCCTATTCCTCCCACCCCATGTCCTAGCCTTACATTCCCATAAATGAACAATACAACTAACTATTCTATTTATGGCTCCTGAATCATGCCTTGACTGAGGCTCACAATAATATTCTGTAGCTGATGTTGGTCAGGATAGGAGTTCTTTATGCATTGATTATAACTAGGCAAATTTCTCCCATATGGTCAGGGAGAACAAGATTAGAAAAGTTCACGTCACTCTTCACCCTCGGGTGTTCTCTTACATCTGAATGCTCAGTATGGATTTGAACATTCACATTTTATCCTGAAGAAAGGTCTGTGAAACTGATAGATTAATCTTGTGGATGGAGCAACCTTATCATACTGACATGAAGGCAGCTAAATTGCTCCTGTGTAAAGAGAAGTTGGTTTAGTCAAATTAGCCACCTGTCTATGATGGATTTAAATACTGATCTGGTACATTTCATAACAGCAGTTGGCTGCCTTGTACTTTACATTGATCAGTATTCATGAAGCTTTGTAGTAATTGACTTAAGACTGTAAATTACTTCTATGGTCTACAGAAAACATGTCTACCTTGTTCACATCATAGAGGCAATGCACTGTGGGCAAGAATATGAGTGTGGTTGAATTAGAATGACAGCTAGACAATGAGAAAGAGAAGACTCAGATAGATAGATAGATAGATAGATAGATAGATAGATAGATAGATAGATAGATAGATAGATAGATAGATGTACAAGTTCAGATTGTTTGGTCCAAAGATTTGTTTCGGGTCAAAGAAGTTCAGTTAGAACCAGAAAACTGAAAGTGAAATATTATACTATGGGGTCTTTTCAGACCACTTTTATACTCCACTTTCCATCACCTCTTCTGGACTTTCTTGGGTTGAACCTGAAACTTTTTGTATATTCAAATCAAATCCAGTTTGTTCTCCCATCTCTGATCTCCAGTAGTGTTCCTATAGCTTCTATTAATCCCTTGTTATCTATGCATTAAGTTTTCTATAGTATGACCACAATGGGAAATGAAGAAGTACATAGTTCCTAATGAGATCAATAGATGCATAATGCATAAGCGTGCTGTGTTCTCCAGAATGGCTCTTGATCTTTGTGACCTCTCTCTGTGCTAGTTATTTGATAAAGGTCCATAGCTGGGGATTAACTTCTACTATTAACACAGAATTCACTCATTTGAAAATAGTCTCTTAAAACCAGAAAAACCCTTTAAACAATACCAGTATGATGGCAAGTAATAAAAGTTGAAACTGATTCAATTAAAGTATAAGTAAAATTCTTAACTTTCTATTGGACTGGGTTCTAGCCTTAAAAAAACATCAGCCATGTCTGCCTGTTGAGGCAGTTGAACGTATTGATATGCTATGTTTGATGCTCAGAAATGTCATGGTTTACTTTGTAAAATAGATAACAGAAACTACCCTTCAATTGCTGTTCTCATAGCAGGTATACTTTGTACCAGTTCATCTCTTCAGGGATAGTAAACCTTTGAAATGTGCTTGGTTATTCCCATGGGTTTAAGCAGGCTGAACGAACTCTCATTGCCAATCTGCACTTACTAGGCTGTCAACTAAAGTGCTCTTAAGTCTATACCTTCTGTGACAACAGCTGCATTCTACTGCAGAACACAAACAAAATCCTCGTACAGTAAAATGCTATTTTCAATTCGGTACAAGAGCTTTGTCTATTGCTTTTCACTGGGGCAATATCAGTCTCCCTGATAGTTCCTCAATATCTCCTGATGTCAATGGGCTAAAATATCTTTCTTGTCCCAAATATTTAATTTATGTGTTACAAGAAGGTAGATTTAATTTAAAAAGCCCCTTTAGTGTGTAGTTTAATATTCCTGAATAACTTACTAACAGCTTTATTGTGAAGTTATGTGTTCCCCTTCAAAGCACTGTGTTGCACACAAAACCCTGTAATCTGTACACCAGCATTAATCAGTTTTTTTTAGATTTCACTCCTTATTTATGCCAGAAAATTGGTGCAAATGATGATAAAACTGCTTGATTGATGATGCCACCCACGCAACCGCCCTATAATTTTTTGCAAAAATGTTGCACACATTGCATTTAAAAAATTGCAGACCCCTTTTTTTTTTTTTGACACATTTATAGTTATAGTGGGATAATATATATCCCCTCCCTGAATCTTCTGTATAAACAGGAGATCAGAATCACAATGCAAATTTGTTAGAGGAGCTGACTTCCATAGATCTTCATTGTGACTTTCACTTACAGGAAACACTGTGTGCATCAGAGAAACAGACACAAGGGCAGTACTTCAAGGGGAAGGATATACTGTAGATGTACAACAAAAAAAACTGTTTGTAAGGTATTCAGTAACATTACATTATAAATGGGCTCTTTTTAAAATGGGGACAAAAAATTACTGGAGTTCTTCTTTAAAGAGGACCTTTCACCACTTTTGGGCACATGCAGTGTTATATACTGCCAGAAAGCCGACAGTGAGCTGAATTCAGCGCACTGTCGGCTTTCCCGATCTGTGCCCGGTGTAAAGAGCTTACGGTGCCGGTACCGTAGTGCTCTATGGTCAGAAGGGCGTTTCTGACCATTAGCCAGAGACGTCCTTCTGCCTCGCGGCGCCTATCGCGCTGTGCTGTGGAGCGGGGAGGAACGCCCCCTCCCTCTCCTGATAATACTCGTCTATGGACGAGCGCTGTGAGCAGAGGGAGGGGGCGTTCCTCCCGCTCCACAGCACAGCGCGATAGGTGCCGCGAGGCAGAAGGACGTCTCTGGCTAATGGTCAGAAACGCCCTTCTGACCATAGAGCACTACGGTACCGGCACCGTAAGCTCTTTACACCGGGCACAGATCGGGAAAGCCGACAGTGCGCTGAATTCAGCGCACTGTCGGCTTTCTGGCAGTATATAACACTGCATGTGCCCAAAAGTGGTGAAAGGTCCTCTTTAAGTAAATGGTTCAGGATTACATTGCTCTGATTTTTTTTAAGGGAATTTCTTATGAAAAAATACCTCCTATTGATATGCTTATTAGAACAGACAGACCTCAATATGTGGGGAACTGAGAGGGGATAGTAGCAAGAAGATACCATGTTAAAATAAGCTTTTGCTTTGATAGACCCAGTCCGGCCACTGCAGGAGGGATGAGTAATCCTTCTTAATAATAGGCGACCACAAGGATACCAAGATTTGAGTTGCTAGTGATAAGCTTATCTCCAACATCTTGGTAATTTTTAGAGATGAGCGAACACTGTTCGGATCAGCCGATGCGAACACTGTTCGGATCAGCCGATCCGAACAGCATGCTCCCATAGAAAGGAATGGAAGCACCTGGCACGCAGACTTTGCCGGTGGCCGGCCGCTTAACCCCCACCACCACCACCGCGCGTGCTGGCCGCTTCCATTCATTTCTATGGGAGCGTACTGTGAGCGTGCTGTTCGGAACGGCTGTTCCGAGCAGTGTTCGCTCATCTTTAGAATTTTGTATTTTGTTTTTGTCTGACAATATCTCAGACAATATCTTTCAATTTCACTTGGTTTTATTTTAAAGAAGTCCATTAAAAAATAGATATAAAAAAGTAAATATCAAACCATACTGAACCTTCCTTTTCTCATTAAAACCCCATAAATAAAAAAATATTCGACTTTTTTTTTTTTTTTTTAATAAAACTTACAAAAGACTGTTGTCATGTGGAAAGTTTCCAAACATGAGACCTACACTCTTTAGCTTTGAATGAAGATTAAATCAGGTAAATCAGTTGGCGTTTATATGGTTACGCTGATGTTTGATATATAACCTGTCCCCTTTAGCTTCCAGCAATTCACTCCTCTCCACTGGTTGTCTGTAGTAAATTATATCAGAGTCTGTCTAGATTCTCGACCTATGAAACCTTATTGATGTGTAAATTTCTTAAGAATAAGTTCCTGGTTTTAACCAAGTCTCAAATAATTGTGCACTTTCTTCATTAAAAAATACAGGTTGTCAGTTTCAAAGGCTGAATCTCCAGCTGTTAGAAACAAAAAAAAAAAGTTGAATACCATAGAGGATTAACAGTATTGACTTATTGCTTGGCAGGATCCAAGAAATAAGAAGCTGAGTTGTGGCGGTGACAAATTTTTCAGTATTTAAAAAAAGTTACTAAAAAGGTTTACTGTATTTTTCTTGTTATTTTACTTTTCTACATATTTGTTTTATTATGATGGTGCACTGCCCGGTCCTGTCACTTCTTTTAAGACATTATGCTGCATTAATTTTAAAAATAAATTAAAATTTAACATTTTAATATATTCAGAACCATTTGAGTATTGAAAAAAAAAAAAAAATTAGATACTTGACGGATCCCACCAAAGCTGGTTATCAAATGTGACTTTCTTCATGCATATAGTATTTAAACATACACTATCCTTTTTGCCACCATGGGTAAATGGATCCAGAGGAGACCACTAAAGTATAAGGGTGCATTCACACTTCGGATACGCTGCTGATTCTGAACGTTAAAACCCGTTCAGAATCAGCGTGTATAAAGCAGATCCCATTCATTTCAATGGGGGCCGGCATACAAGCGCTCCTCATTGAAATGAATGTGCTGCTTTTTTCTCTATGGGCCCCTTAACACGGCGTAAGCGCTCGGTTCATTCCGAGCCATACACACGAGCGCTTCTAACTTCCCATTCACTTCAATGGGAGCGCTCACAGAGAAAAAAGCAGCCCATTCATTTCAATAGGGAGCGCTCGTATGCCAGCTCCCATTGAAATAAATGGGATCTGCTTTATACACGATGATTCTGAGCGTATTTTAACATTCAGAATCAGTAGCGTATCCGAAGTGTGAATGCACCCTAATAGTGTTTCTTGTTTGACAAACCCCCAAAGTTTTGAGTCAATCCAATTTTTTTTTGAAAATTAGTTTGAATTGGTTCGCTCATTGCTATTTCCTTAAAGAAAAAAAAAAAAAAAGCTTTCTATGCAAAAAGTTTCCTGCACTAGTGAGTGTAAAACATAAGCCAATTTTCTTTTTACAAAAAAGGAAAAATATATCTTTGTACCAAATTAGCCAGTGGATATGAAATATAAAGATTGAGTCTTCAGTAGTTGATACCTTTTTAATGGCTAACAAAAATGATGACAGATTACAAGCTTTCAAGACTACTAGGTCTCTTCATCAGGCATGGTATGACACAATTGCTTAATAAGACTCCACACACCTAAATGGTGGTCTCTCCCTATGGAGTGACAATTTCTGAAGGCATGCATATATATGCTCTTTTTGTGTATAAATATGCATGCCTTCATACCATGCCTGATGAAGAGACCTAGTAGTCTAGAAAGCTTGCAATCTGTCATCATTTTTCTTAGCCATTAAAAAGATATCAACTACTGAAGACTCACAATTAGAGATGAGCGAGTAGTGTTCGATCGAGTATGTGTTCAATCGAATACTATGGTATTTGAAATACTCGTATTCGATCGAACACTACTAGCTGTTCGAAGTTTAAGGTTCGATGCAGAACCAGCGTTGATTGGCAGAATGCTAGGCAGAGCTGACTGCACATGTGCGGGCATGCCCTCGCATGCGCAATCAGCTCTGCTCAGGCGTCGGGCCGGGCAGAGCCAACTGCGTATGCGCAGTCGGCTCTGCCTAGGCCCCGATGCCTAGGCAGAGTGAATTCCAGCTGCAAGACGCCGCGGGCGCACTGCGCCGGGAGAAGACTTCAAGGAGAATCCAGCCCGACCGTCACTTGTGGACTTGGTAAGTATAATTTTATCGAATTTTGCGTACCCCTGAAACGAGCATTTTCCCCCATAGACTATAATGGGGTTCGAAATCCGTTCGAACAGTCGAACAGTGTGCGGCTGTTCGAATCGGATTTCGAACCTCGGACATATACGGACATATTTTTCCATATATATATATATATATATATATATATATATATATTTAGAACCACAATATGAATATTTTCTTTAATTTATGCACAAACCTCAAAACTTTCGGGTCGATCCAAAATCATTTTGCACATTGCTGGTCACTTTAAAAAAAAAAAAAGCTTTTTATACAAAAAGTTTCCTGTAAGTAATGACAGAAAAACATAAGCGAATTTTCTTTTAAGAAAAAAAAAATATATTTTTCCATAAAAATATACTTAGGACCATAATATGCATATTTTCATTAAGTTATGGATAAGATTATAAATATAACTAACACTAAATAATGCATTACCTTAAATTAAGCGAAAAACAAATGAGATGGCAAATTTTTGTAGTGTATTCTGTAACACGGCGCATACCTAGAGTCACATTCCATTCTGTGAATAAATGTTGGAATTGTGGTAATTAAACAGGCGTGCGGTACAGCAGTGTTCATCCACAGAGTGATAATGCTCTAGAAAGCGTTGTGTAAACTCAGGGGATTTTTTAATCTTTTTGCCTCTAAACCTGGAATCACTGGTTAGTATAGTTTTATGGCGTCCAAGCCGCGTAGTGCTGATGCTATCAGAAAATAGATTTTATCTCTTGCTGCTTACAGGGAAATAGAAAAGCCAACTAGTTTGTAACTCTAAAATCAAACATTGTACCTGAACTAATGCTGATTTGGATACAAGTGAATCATTTTAATTGTGCCATAAAAATACTGCGAGTGTGTAGCTTTCAGGCAGAAATGGAAATGTACCAGAGAGATGTTCTGTTATGTGGCGAATGTGCATTTTTATCTTGGAATATCTACAGAATGTTTCTCTAGAGAAATCATAAGTGCGAGTTGTGAAGAAAACAAAGAGAGCACCGAAAAAAAAAAAAAAGTCAAGAGACAGAATAATGTTAACATCTGGGTGGATAAGGGACACAGGGACACTAATCTAGATGGGCGGCAAGGGCACCTTGAATTGGGCACATTGTTTTACATTAGCAATCTGTCTTGGCTTAGGAATTTGTTCAGTCAAAAGTGGGCAAGAGCAAAAAAAAATGGTTTAGTCTTCTGTTGGATATTTCTAGAAATCTTTATAGTGCAACCTATCAACAGAAAGTAGTTGAGTTATAAAGGATGAGTCCGGCAAGAGAAATGGAATTGATCATAGATAGATCCCTCTTCGTGACATGCTAAGGCTATATTTATACTACCTCTATTAATGCCCGTTGTTGTCAACTGTCATACGGTAACAGCAACAGACATTAACTGTAGCATAATAATGGACGCAGATGGATGCTCCTCCATCTGCATTCATTCCTATTGACTCTATTGTAAACAAAGTGGCAGAGGCTGCCTTCCCTCATACTTGTTAACTTTTGTAACTGAAAATAAAGTCCTGCATGTACAACTATTTCTTACATCACAAAAGTGAAAAAAACATGACACAAGAAAGCTTCCATCACATTTTTACACTAGGTTGAATGCAGACGGACACCCAAGAGAGGGGGCTCCATCTGCTCATCTTGGGTCATTAAATGTATTATATATAGAGATGAGCGAACAGTAAAATGTCCGAGGTTCGATATTCGTTTCGAGTAGCCCCTCAATATTCGACTACTCGAATCGAATATCAAACCCTATTATAGTCTATGGGGGGAAAATGCTCGTTTCAGGGGTAGGCAACGTTCGATCAAATTATACTTACCAAGTCCACGAGTGAGGGTCGGGCTGGATCCTCTGTGCAGTCTTCTGCTTGCAGCGTCCCCGCGGCGTCTTCCGGCTCGTCATTCACTCTGCCAGGCATCGGGCCTGGGCAGAGCCCCACTGCACATGCCCACACTACAAGAGATGCAATTGAGATTTTGGTGGATACATTTCATTTAAAGGTCCTAACTCATAGACTACCCCTAATAGACTTTTGCCTTGGCTTGGCATGTAGCATGTGGTACCATTACTAGGCATACAGTGGTATTGCTAGGGTTAGGTGCTATGGGTCTTTTATCTTAGATTGATGGGTACCATTACTCACTATATTCAAAATTTCAATATCCTTATTTTCAGTAACCTAAGTAATGTAAGATCAGTAAGGGTCTCAGCTCCCATCATGGTCAACAACCAACTGGGCAGTGCAGTACCATTCATGACCACTGCATTGGTGTGGAATGCTTGATGTAATCAGTTGGACCCCATTCCCTAGGATAGGTCTTTAATATTAAAGTCCTGGCAAACCCTCTTTAATATAAATAATACAGTAAAGCTATTTTTTTTTTCTTAACAAAAAAAAAAAAGCAAAAGAAAAGGACGAGATTTTCACACAGTGGGAAAAGTTTCTTTTATTTAATAGTAAACACATCTAAACAAATATCGGATTCAGTTTGAAGGCAAATTAAATGGAGTGGTCTTGTTTCCAGACTATGCCGTAGTACAATTACTGTGAGAAGATTCCTCATTTTTTTTCTGCCTACCATTCAGTGGGGCTTAATTAGAAATGTAGTGAGAAAGCCATTAAAAAGTCCCTATCTTCCATCCCCTCCAGTCCACGCACTCTTTAATTAAACAGCACAATAACCAAGCAAGCATATCTTTACAAGATTTTTCCAGAGTTTTTATTTTTTTATTTAATTTTTGTTTTTGTTTTTTAATTCTTCTTTTTTTTTCTGCCTATTTAGAAAGGTTGAGAATCAGTATTTATTAGAATGCAAATTGAAAGTCAATTGAAAACAAACTGTACTTTACAACTGTGACCATGAATCTGTAAAGGATTAAAACATAAGGGACAGAATTAATTAAGAGAATGCCTCCAAAGCAGTAATGGGCTCTTCGTCTCAAAATTTGTATTTTCTGTCCAGATGGAGTTAATTAATTTTTAACATGTAAATGGCCCAGGGTTTTCTTGCCGAATGCTATTTCGCTGATCTAATCTGACGTGGCGGTGGGGATTTTACATTGGGATACCGCCTCCCTGTCATTGATGACCTTTTCTATTTAATTAAAAAACATGCCAATTGATCTTATTATAACTTTTAGATGAGGTGGTACATGGTAATGAAGCACTTTATGATTTGTCTCTATGATTTATGACTGTAATATCAAATATAAAGATATCAGCTTGTTTTCCTTCGTCTAACATAGAATATTGTAAAATTACTGTACAAGGACTCATTAAGAATTTTGTGTTATTGATTAGCTGTAGTTATCAAAATTGCCTTGTTAATGATACTTCATTATGTAGGGGCAACCAGGGTGAATCATTTTATGGCATTAAAACTATATTAAATTCTATTTGCCTTGCTTAGAATTGTTTGAAAAAAAACGGAGCACTATTTTTGAGTAGGGATAACCAAGCTGGATTATAACAAGTTAGGTTTATTAAGAATTTTCCAAAAATTTTGGGTTTGGCCAAACCAAAGTTTTTTGGAATTGGCCATCTACACATCATAATTATAATCTGATGTTTCTTTACATGTCATCATGATATAAGTATCATGAAATCAATGTGCCCCACATGAATACAGAGGCCCAATCATAGGCTTCATTTGTGTCCCAGAGTTGCTAACATCACCACAGGCTGAAAGACATAGGGAAACAAAATGGGTTGCTACAGTGGAGCCCCATAGAGGTGAGAAAAGATGAGTATGACTTGTTATTACCCATACCTCCCTGGGGCCTTATACTAGAACATAGAATTTGCTGGAGAACTTTGAAATGCACCTGAATATTCATGAATTTCACCTGTCTCTATATTTGAGGCCACTTAATCACTTGCTAGCTTTTGAACTTTCATGAATCGTTTTATGAAATTAATCATTTATATTGAAGACAATGTTCTATCAGCAAGAATTTGGCAATTCATACCAGTTCATCCTGGGGTCCCTGCTAGTTAGTATTATTTTTATTTACCCACTTCTAGCCAACCATAGTGGATGAACTGAATAGTTATATAAAAGATCTAATAACATGATTTTTTTCAGACATTTTTGAGCCGCTCAAAGGTTAAGGCTGCCGCCCTGCTGGGCGGGGACTTCCCTTTATATGCTTTGAGTGTGCCGCCACACGGCAATCCAGTATGTTATTTTAAGTATATGTACTCAATATGCGTATTCATCGCCAATCATTTACCTATTAGTGAATGGATATGCATTTTAGTATTATGGTCATGCTAGAACCTACAGCTTCATTTCTCACCTTGTGATGGGGCCAGCTTGGCTGTCTGCCTGTGTATAACCCTGCATGAGTGTTATGCATTAACTCTTTAATGACAGATGAATAATGGCCGATCTGTAGGAGTGGAGGGTGAAAGGCCCCCACCAATCTTACTAAGGATAGCACATCATTATTTAAGTCCCAGAAATCCCCTTTAATATCACCTTTAATTGATTGTCTGTTAGTAGAACAATAGGAGTTTTGGTTCCAGAAACAATGCCAGTTCTGCAAATTGGTTGCTTATGGTAATATAGCTATTTCCTAGTGAACAGGGCTGAGCTTCAATATCAGATGCAATCTGTGGAAAGAAGAACAAGATAAATCTTTTAAAGGGAATGTCCAGAATGTCTTTTTTTTAACTTAGATGGATGTTTTTTTCTTAGATTCTGGACCTAGTTGTTTTTGGCTGGTTTTGACTTTGCCATATGTTCAAAAAACATCCTCCTTGCTCCCTATACTAAAGCCACCACAATATCATAGTTAACTTGTTGTGAAAAATGGAGAAAAATAAGTAGATGGCATGATCCAGGAGAAGAGTGCTGGTTCCGATCATAAGACCCAGGGTCGGAATTAACCCGTAACATCTCGGTCCAGCATCTGAACACCTTTGAAGCATGTAAATTAAAAAGAAAGACTTCCTGGGCAACTCCTTTATGGTTTACTTGGACCTTAGTTCTATGTCCATCTTATCTTGCTTTTTAAGTTTTCATGAACATAGCTGGTATTGTCAAAGGCAAATTCGATTTGGTGTTATCTAAAGTAAATGCTTGCGTGTCTCACATTGCACTGTAAAAGTCAATCGACAATGCCTCCCAGCACTGCTTTAAAACTGAACACTAAGTAATAAAATAATTAAAGAAAGAGCAGTTTTCAGACACTGGAGGAAAATGAGTTGTGAACATGCACTTTCTTTAAGAAAAAAAAAGGACTTGAGCTAAAGGCAGATTGATACTATTTTGTAGTTTCATAATTAGACTGGGATGAGATCCAACATCTCCACTGAAAGCAGGGACTGATTTGCGTCAGGTAGTAAAATTAGGCTGTAAGCACTTCAAAATGATTCATTGCACCTGTAAATTTGTCTCCGTATAGAAATTTGTGGACATGGGCATGGTAGCTCCGGTGATGAAAAGTTAATCATTCTACCCTGTATTAGTTTTTCAGCCTGTACCAAGAAACAGTAGCATGGATCTTTATGGGCAAGTGTCCTACTGAGGAATGACAAAAGAGGAAAAATAAGAACATATCAAAGCCCAATTTTACTGCATTTACTTTCTGAATACGTATGGATGTTATTCAGGCACCTTAGGCCTGGTTCACATCCACACTCCGTTTGGGGAGTCCGCTTGGGGACCCCTAGAATGGAATACTGAATGCATTAAAAAGTGGTGAGCAATGAAAGCACACGGACCCCATAGACTATGATGGGGTTTGAAAAACAAAAAAAAAGACTATAAGGGGGTCTGTGCATTTTCCACGCAGTGTCCGCACGAGTCATGCGGTGAGAAAAGTACTTCAAAAACTACTTTCCTCTCCGAAAAGATTTGTGCGCACACAGCATGGAAAACACACAGACCCCATTATAGTCTATGGGGTCCCCAAGTGGACTTCTTAAATGGAATACCGAACTCAGATGTGAATCAGGTCTAAGGGAACACTTATAGACTAGGTGCTACTTTAGTTCTGCATTGAATGATATCCAGGTTTCCACAGATCAGGACCTAATTTGGGATCTAAACAATTGCAATGTTTTCTATTGTATCTAATCTGGGCTTATGAGGATGATTGCATAAAAAGTTTCAGTGGAACCTCTGACTACTTCAATCCATATGACCTATGCACTTTCATCTAGTCATGCTTTGAACAGTGTGCTTAGTACAGTATAATGAGTCAGGATAGAGGTACACAGTGACGTGTACTACAAAAGGTTGTATAGAAGTCGCACAACAAAAGTTTCAGTGCATCTCTATGGTGTGGCATTGCGACATATGACATCATACTGTATAACCATGTCACATATGTGCTGGATTTTTGTTGCAGGTAACAAGTCACACACAAGTTTTTTTACCAATGGAAGTTGCACGTGACTTTAATGCACATATGACATGTCTGTCACTTGACAGTTCTTTACAGCTAAATTCCAGCTCTATAAAAAGTTGTAACTCCTGTGTTAGTTTTTGTCATGTGACACATGTTGCTATGTAGCCTTAGCCTTGTTGTGCAAACACATTGCTCAAAAACAGCAACCTTTTTCAAGTGGCACCTAGGGTCATTGTCTCCTTCCCCTCAACTCACACATGGAGAAGTAGAGAGACAGTTGTGTTACTACCTTATACTTTCATATATTGATTTAACACATTTGTATGCACCCAAAGATTACAGCAATATAGAAGTATTGTATATAGCATGTATACAGCAATATAGAAGTAGAGGTCACATGGCCCTTAGTTGCCGAGTGGTCATAAGGTTCCTCAGCCATATTAAGAGACACCAATATTATAAGTGGCTAATGGTAGATGATGGTCATGTTACATATTTTGCATTGTGACCCAGGAGATTGGTCTCTGGCCAAACATTCTCTCCTTCCACCTTGAGTAGGTGACAAGTACATTTTTACAGTTTTGTAGGATCTTGCGATTGTATCTCCAAAGCCGCAACTAATCTTGATATTCAAAACCCAACCAGCAGAAAGAAATGATGACTAACAATGCGATTCACTTTCGTTCCAGTGAATTAAAATAAGTACACACATGAAGGGATTGACTTTATGAGCTGTGTAATGCTGTCATTATTTTTAGCACAGAGAAATAGGTAGCTAAATATAGCGGTGCTGTGTGAGGGTGCTTGTTTCTTGGCCTGATTGTTTTAATAAATAGCTGAAATCCAGGATAGGTGTCACATTCCTCCCAGATAATCTTGGGTTTGAATCTTCATTATATGTGTGGGATAGAAGAATAGAAAAACATATATAGAACATAAGTACAATATGTAGATCACACGAAAAGCAAATACGTATGGTTTAGCCAAGCTTTACTATGTTTAGGACAATTTTGTGTAAACTGCATTAAAAAAAAGTTACAAATTGTGGTGTGCACCAACTTTGCGCTAAAATTTAAATTTTTGTTATCTTCTTTTCTAGAATTTAAATTATTGAGAAAAGCGAGCATAGTGTCTGAGAAGTTGCCATGGCCTTCAAGATTTAGACAAGTTTACTAACAAGAATGTCAAAGGAGACACATTTTTTTGCACAAATCTATGCTTGCTCATAGCAGACATAGATTTTCTTCTTTGACCTTTAGAGAGTTCAAGGTGAAACAAGTTGGGCGCCATAGATCCTTCCAATAGTGGACATCTGAAATAACAGGGGCACACGTACCAAAAATTTGGCCCCTGTGTCTTCCATGGACTGTTTGGACATTTGGAGATTTGTATTAGGTTGTGGGAAGCTGTACTAGTCTTCCCTCTCTGTAGGTTACAAAAAGAGGATGGGGAATTGGCCCAAGGGTCATGGAAAGGGCATTTGTTTCTTGGTAGCAAAACTGGCACCATAATAATTAAAATGTACACCTTTCTAAAAAAAAAAAAAAAAACACACCAATGTCAAGTATTGTGTCTGTAGAATAGTATATAGATAGTTGCCTGGTTCACTTCTCTCAACCATAATCCCTTATGTTCCAGGGAGATGAGAAGTAATAGCATGAAATAGTACAAAAGGACTATGAAATACAGGCATTAAAGAGAAGTCTGAACATGTCTTGATAGAGATGAAGAATGTGAGATAAGGGTCTACCATAGTCTGATGGAGCATGGATGTAGCAACTGTATCAAGGCTCTGGACTACAAGGTGCTCAAAAGCCTCTTCGCCACATAAGAAGACTATTATTATTAATTATTATTATTATTATTAACATGGTAGTTCAGGGGTCCTGAAGCACCAAGTCAACCTCTGAAGTCCAATAATGAATGTGGGTTCAGTTTGTGATTATACAACCATTTGACTGAGAAGACAAGTTTTGAGGGTGTGTGAAGCTATCCCAAGGGTAGCTATCCCATCTTACCATCTTGGCAATAGATAATAGTGGATTTCACTATTCCTATGCACGCCTCGTGACTTACAGACATAATAGCGTGTGATTTTCTAATAAAATCTTTCTACTCCATATCAGAGTTTCATCTTACTAACCACTTAAGTCTGCTAAAGTAGCCATAGTAAATTTATGATACAGTAAAGTAGCCTATGATATTCCGCCCTTTCAAAATTCTTATATTTTGTTTATTTTAGTAGTCTGTCAGGATTGTCCTCCACGTTCATCATCCACCTTCAGCCATATCTTTATATCCAGGTCATTGAGAAGGCCTTCTCCCTGAGGTCCTCCTATCATCTTCTTGACCTCAACTGACATCCTGTTACTCTAAACTCCATGATGTTTTATTTGCTAGCTTTCTGATACCTTACCTACATTTAGTGGAAAAGAACTTTATGTCCCTCAGAAACAACGATAAAGGAATAAATAACATACATACAATATAAATGCGGATTTACTGTTTGTTCAACCAAGCAACCATAAAGTAACGTATTTTCCAAGAACAATAGGAGCCAACATCTAGCAAACAACTTTAATTGACAAATGGCTGACTAAATATATTCCCATAGAAACAATTATCTTTGAATTCAATTCAGTAGATTTATGAATCAAAATTGTAAAAACTGGATAAGAGGAATTTAATAATGTTCCAGATTATTGGTATATAGTATGTCAGCCATAGTATATGGTAGAATAGTAATGCATTTATTGTGAAATGCCATAATTTGTGTAATTTCTCCTGTTTCTTAAAGGGAGTCTCTCACTTGATCAATTCCCATTGCATCATAAAGTCAGTCAGATAGCCATGATTATGGGGGCAGCCATCTTGCTTGAAAGATTTGCTCTTTATCTTGAACTTGGACATAACTGAATTTGACTGTAGCAGGGCATACTATACTGTAGAAAACATGTCTGGGTATGTGTTATTAACATAAAATGGGACCGAGGAGATGTTTACATGGCGGAATTTACATTCTGATTGTGAACATTCCGCGAGGCTAGACGTGGCAGGATGCTGATGCAGTGCACCGGTATCCCGTCATAGCATTCCGCTCCGGATTAGGCCCAAATGAATAGGCTTAATCGGGAGGGAGTTTAGCACCGCGGACGCCGCAGCTGAGTTAGTCGTGAATCCACGGCAAGAAGGGACATCTCGCTTCTTTTTTCCACTACTAGTTAGCGGAAAAAAGAAGTGAGCGGCTCCCATTGAAGTCATGGGAGCTATTTTTGGCAGTGGATTTTGAGGTGGTTTCCTTGTCAAAAAACTCAGTGTGAACAGACCCTAAGGGGATGAGGGAGCATAACCTGAGCTGCCCCATGATCTGAAATCTGTTATTATTAGAGATGAGCGAGTAGTGTTCGATCGAGTAGGTGTTCGATCGAATACTATGGTATTCGAGATACTCGTACTCGATCGAACACTACTAGCTGTTTGAAGTTTAAGGTCCGATGCAGAACCAGCGTTGATTGGCAGAATGCTATACATTCTGCCAATCAACGCTGGTTCTTCTCTTACCTTTAGAAGTCTTCTCCGTGCAGCATCCCCGCCACGTCTTCCGGCTGGAATTCACTCTGCCTAGGCATCCGGCCTAGGCAGAGCCGACTGCGCATGCGCGGGCATGCCCTCGCATGCGCAGTCGGCTCTGCTCAGGCGTCGGGCTGGGCAGAGCTGACCGCGCATGCGCAGTCGGCTCTGCCTAGGCCCCGATGCCTAGGCAGAGTGAATTCCAGCCGGAAGACGCCGCAGGGGCGCTGCGTCGGGAGAAGACTTCAAGGGGAATCCAGCCCGACCATCACTCGTGGACTTGGTAAGTACAATTTTATTGAATTCTGCATAACCCTGAAACGAGCATTTCCCCCCATAGACCATGTCGAACCTCGGACATTTTAGTGTTCGCTCAGCTCTAGTTATTATCAATAAGTCCTGTGATCCTGTATTACTAGAGATGGGCAGACCTTGTAAGATTTGTGTCCCAAATATTCACAAGGTTCTGCCACCTGTTTCATATCATATTAGATAAGTGTTGTCTGGGTTGGAAATGTGATTGTTATACTATGGGTTCTCTTCAGACCCAGGGAAGATACAGAAGCAAACCATCAGTGAAACTCACTTTCCCTCACCATCTTCTGTCCTTTTCCAGCTTCCTGGCATCAACTCAGTCAACATCCTCAGCAGTGACTTGGTGAACACAAGTGTCATGACTAGAAATGAGCGAGTAGTATTCGATCGAATACTTCGATATTCGAAATACTCATACTCGGTCTAATACCACGCGGTAAACACAGTAAAAAGTCACACTATAAATATGCACTGTATACATTTTTTTTCAATGCCTATGTTGTTCTAGTTCCTGTCCCACCTCCCCTGCATAGTTATTGGTGTAAAAAAAAAGCACCAGGGAAGGTGGGAGGGGAATCTTCTTTTTTTTTTTTTTTTTTTTTTTTAATATGCGTGTAAGCCCTCGCGGGCAGGGCCCTCTACCCCACCGTGTCAGTCGGTCACTGTTAGTATTATATCTACCTGTATATTCTGTGTACTGTACGTAACCCCAAATGTAAAGCACCATGGAATTAATTGTGCTATATAAATAAACAATAATAATAATAATAATAATAATTAACAATGTGCGTGGTATTCAACAGAGTACGAGTATTTCGAGTACCGTTGTATTCGATCGAATATCTACTCGATCGAATACTACACGCTCATCTCTAGTTATGACGCTTTGACACAACCCAAGATTTTTGGAAAATTTGTAACAAATCCAGATTGCTATGATCTGGTTCGCTCATCTTTCATGTATTACCAGCCTCCAGCTGTATAATAGAGGTGTTACCTTTCATTGTAATTCTTCTTCCTGACTGCAGACCCTGCCTCAGTGTACATAGCACAAACAATAAGTGACTAAGTATAATCTTGTCTAATTTAGACAATTATTTTGTACAGATAAACTGGATGTGTAGACCTAGATTTATGAAGGAATGGATTTTTATTTATTTCTGCTGTGAAAAATGAGAAAATCCATCAAACATAATCCATTACAAATCAGCAGCGATTCCAAGGCAATTAATACATCTTTATGTATTCCTCTCTTATATCCGAGCTTATTTACCTTAGCACTAAGCAGGGAGATATGTCATAATTGGTTATAGTGGAGGAGGGCCGGGTGTTATTGTCTTTCTCCAGGTTTATGAAATATCTGAACGAGTAGCCGACTCCTCTGCAGTTACAGCAAATGGTGCATTTTGTAGCTCCGCTGGGAGTCCAGCCTGTAATAGATTGACATCAATAATTTTAACATTACGCTGACATCTCTTAAGGAAATCATTGGGCTGTGAATTTAAATTAGAATTTGGCTTATAAAATACAGCGACGTGAGATCTTTAAAATGGACAAAAGCAGATTTATTACATCTGAGACACAATACAATTCTTATGATTTCATCCCAACTGTTGACACCTGCAAAGCCGAAATGATATTTCATAAGGTTCCATTGTGTTTTGGAGCACGATTTCAGTAATATACCGTATACTGTACATGTCATGTAATGTGGTAGTAAGGCTATGTTCACATCTATGTTATAGTATCTGTTTTGACAGGTTCATCAAAAAAATAAATAACACTACAAAAAATGGATTGACAGGCAGATTACTTTTCATTTATATCCCATTGACTTCTACATAAACAAGATCCTGTGCTTTCACGGTTGCTGTTTTATGAACACAGGATAACATTTTACTGGCATGTTTTTTTTCTTCATCAAAAAACTGATCCAGCAGCTCAGAAGGCCCCCAGTGTGTTTGTATCTGTGTGATTGAATACACTGGGGGTTTATAGCACTGGTACATTTTGACTTAGCCCGTCCCATTTCAGGCACTATTATGTCACTTTATACACAATCCTCTATCACAGTTTTTACTAATGGGATGAAGTCTAAGCGATAAGGATTAACCCTCAGATTGCAGGTATCAAGGTGATAAATCGGAATATAGTACAGAATTATATGCAATATATTGTGGTTACCTTCACTAACTCTGTCCTATCTTTGGAGACTATTTAGGAATATTCTGCTCTATCATTATATAAAATGTATACAATAAAGTCTTTGGCAATGTCTCTTAACAAAATTTTACTCTAGTGTTGGCATCTTTAGACCAGAATCTTTTTGTCTGAGCCATTCTAGGTCATCTTGGATAATAAAATTTGGTTAAGATTAGAAATGAGCGAGTAGTACTCGATCGAGTAGGTATTCGATCGAATACTACGGTATTCAAAATACTCGTACTTGATCAAGTACCACTTGCTATTCGAATGTAAAAGTTCGATGCAGAACCAGCATTGATTGGCCGAATGCTATACAGTCGGCCAATCAACACTAGTTCTTCTCCTACCTTTAGAAGTCTTCTCTGTGCAGCTTCCACGTGGCTTCTTCCGGCTCTGAATTCACTCTGCCAGGCATCGGGCCTGGGCAGAGCCGACTGCGCATGCCTGTTTGTAGTGCGGGCATGCTCAGTCGGCTCTGTCCAGGCCCGATGCCTGGCAGAGTGAATTCAGAGCCGGAAGATGCCGCGGGGACGCTGCACGGCGACTTCTCGGAGGATCCAGCCCGACCCTTACTCGTGGACTTGGTAAGTGTAATTTGATCGATTGAAAAATGGGTACAGATAGACAGTACCAACATCACTATGGATATTGTGGCCAAGTTCATCTCAAATTTTCTTGTGTTTTTAAGGGCAAAACATGGTGTTACATAGTATGGTGTATCTTTGAATATTAAAAAAAGTAGACAATTTGAAGCTATGAATGAAATTCAATGTACTGACAACTATACAATATTTCTCATCTTTAAAGAGAGGATTGGAACTGAAAATGAATTCTGGATGGTTCTACCTCTTCTACATTATCAACATTTTGAAAGGAGGTACCAAAAATTAAAAAAAAAACTCAAGAATTTATCAGTTATGATTAAACAAATATAACTCACCTAGAAAAACTAGATAGATGGCTCGCTGGGAAAAAGATATTGGGAAGGAATATACATAAGTGCAATGGCAGAGGCCCCTGAGCTAGCCAAAGAAAATAGACTCTTGTATTAAACGCTTGGAGCAATATTGCAGGCTGTGCTAAGGTGGTACCCCTCCCCAATTTGGATTATTCAACTATTTTCTGATTATTCTTGCGCTAGTTGAAGGGGTTGTGGAAGCAAGGGTACTCTAATTCATTTATAGTGGTCATGTCCCCTTTTCAAGAAATTCTAGCAAATGGTTTATAATCTAATTTTAGAATTGACAGGGGTAATTATTTCCCAGAAGTCAGAGTTGGCCTTATTGAGTTTGGAAGCAGGCATAAATCCATGTAAGGTCAGACCAGTGCTTGCTAAAATGGTTCATGGTAAGAGTACTCCAAGTTTGGAAAAAGTAACCTGTGCTATGAATCAAGTATATGTACTAGAAGATTCTTCTTTCCAAAAAAGAGAGAGAGTACACTAGAAAACAGGAGATATGGTCTGTGTGGAGCTTTCAAGTGTAAACACCTATTGAAAACAATGTAGGTTTACACAGATTTGTTTTCATCAGTTTTTCTGTTCTTCCAATGGAAAACTGCTTCCACAACACAGCTGTGAATACAGCGTCCATGCATTTGTGAGGATTGTGGCCTTTTGTTTTACAAAGGTTACAAAATTGTATTAAATTTATTTCATGAGAAATTGATGTGGAATCAGTATGGAAGTATAAATGAGAGGTGGATGAACCTCTCAGGATTGACTTTGTTTTGGTTCTGGGTGGCTTGGGTCCTAGATTAGTTTTGAGTCGAACACGTTTGGTACGAACCACACTTTAAATTCACCTAAAACATAGTATAGAACATTCTTAAGGGCTACTAGAAACATATCTATCCAATTTCTAGCTATGTAAGCCAAACACAGTAGAAGTTATGGTAAAGTGAAATTATTACACTCTGGGCTCTCTTCAGACCCCAAAGTATAATAGGTGGAGGTCCAGGGAAGGTATAAAAAAAAAAAAAATTGTGCTCACCTTCCCTTACCTCTTTTGGACATCCTCCCCATGTCTGACGCTCTCCTGGCCATTTCATGCATCCAGGTTCACTGCTGAGGCCTGTGATTGGACCACCAGTGTTCATATGGGCATGCTGAACATCATAATGTCATCATGCTTGGTATGCCCATGTCACCACTGAGGCCCAATCACAGGTCTCAGTGGTGATCCGGGTGGATGTGTGCATACATACAATAGTATACATCTCATTAAATCCCACATTTTGAAAAACTTTAAGCTCCACCCATGAGGAACACATTTTTTGTTTTCTTTTGTAGTCTGGTTCAAGGTACAGTCAAATAAAAATGTAATTTTTAGTAGGGATGCTGCTATCATACCCTGAAATGATTTCATTTTTGTAAAATTACCATGGGAACAAAACTACCTATGTTGGCTTTCATATACATTTCATATTCATATCACATTTCTAAGAAGTGTGAAGGCATTGTCTGTCAGAAATAAGTAGGGGGTTAACATGTTGGGTGGTAGTTATCTGCATGAAGATCACAATAGGTATTGAGCTGGTAGAAGAGACAGAGACTGATTTTACATGGTAAGTTGAATACATTTGTTTAAAATAAAGTCTAATTCTCATTAGCAAGTAATGCTACATCTGTGGCTGCAACCTATGGGGCCTCCTGGAATAGCACTTTACATAGCACTACAATATGGCGTGCTGTTTAAACATTTATTTAAAAGGTTCTCTTAAAATAATATTATGAATGTGCAGCAGAAGACGATATTAAGCAGAGTTATGCCGAATAGAATTACCAGGAAATTGGTACATGGGGACAAACTGATACCAGCATATGTAAGAATATAAAGGAAAAATGGAATCTGACTGTATATCAGTGGTCTCTAACACATGGTTCTCCAGCTTTATGGTATTATATCTTTCCACCCAGTTGAAGTAACAGTAAGTTTATATTCCTAAGACAACAATTTTTTCTCTTTTTGCTCTGGTGTAATTGCTGCAATTTGTGGTTTAAAATCCATCCCCATGCTCCAACAGTGAAAGTTCTCAAGCAATTGGGGGTCCTGCAATGAAACCAAGAAGGCAGGTACCAGGTAAAGAGATTGCCGGTCGGCATGCTTCTGTTTCTAGATGTCATCTCAACCACCAATTCCATCTGTATAATAAAAAGGCTGATTGAGATGCTTTATGTGGTGTATCTGTAGTACAGTAGGTGTACTCAGGAAAGAGGTCTACCTGGGCTCAGTGGCCCACTCTGGAAGTTGAATTTTACAATAGCTGGAGCCTCATAGGCAGGGGCAAGCTTTTTATTTTGGAGACCGCAAGTAAAATTATGTTTGATGGCACCCTTAATCAAAAATATTTGAAAAAATACCCTTTGTTGACCCCCACAATACTTTACCCCCTTTACTGGTCTCCATACAGTGTATTTCCCCCTTTAGTGGTTCCGACATAATATATTGTCCCTTTCTTGGCCCTCACATAGTCACCACTTGGATTATTTCAACAGGTAGTAGTCAATATTGTACTTATGCAACCCTGCTTCCTTAATGTAACCCACCACTGTGGAGCTGCCCTGATCTCTGGGGCCTTTCACAACTGAATGGGTTGCTGTCAGGGAATTGCTTAGATGACAATTCCCCAGTAGCTGCTGGAGAACTCTAGAGGAAGGGGCACAAGAGACAGTGAGCTCTAAGCTGAAGCTCCCAACTGTCCCTTCCTATTGCCAGGCCCAATCCTATGTAATAGGCGGCAACTTGGAGACGATCCCTTCCTATATATGTGACACACAAAACGCAGACAAGACAAACAACAACAAAGGGAGGTCAGCTAGCCAGGGTTCGGTAACAGTCAAGCAATGCAGTGCCAAATCGAAGTTCAAAAGAATAGTCAATAGGAAAAGCCAAGGTCAGGATGAAGAATACAAGGAAATTAACAGCAAGAGAAAGCCAGCAAGCACAAGATAATAACAGGCACCAGTGTGAATGTGAGCCAAGACTAAATAGGGTAGGATGAACCTGCCCTGGACCTGACAAGAAGGCAGGCAGTCAATCACAGGGCAAGACCAAATTTAACTACTTCATGGACAGAGGCAGATAAGGGCAGAAGACGGGTGTGGTGCAAATTCAATTACAGACCTAGAGCCATGTTCACACAGTGCAACCAAAAACTCTAAGCAAGGAACTAAACTGCACACGCCTCCTGCATCGCCTCCTGCGAGCCGAAGGTGGCGCAGTGACCTGAACAGGCAGAGATGTTACAGTTGCGTTATTTGCCTCTGGTCATAAGTTGGAGATAACTATCTAAATAAAGCAGATCGGCTTTGTTTGCACTTTACAGTATATTATAGAATGGACAAATGCCATCCATATTCCACATATTCTAAAGTTAATTATGTTCATTATCTTGGCAACATCCATAATCTTAAGCATCTTAAATCTTGTGTTAAGGCAAGGTTAGGATTAGACAATGCCATTGACTGATATCAATGATTGATGAAAACTTGCACACTAGAATTAATAATATTAGAATCTCCCTCCAGGAAATATTATGAATATCTACTAGAACTGGAATAATTCACCTCAAAACCAAACCGTATTAATTACATTTAATAAATTGTTTTAATTAAGTCTCGCTCGCAACGTGATTCAAGGAAGCTAAAAAACAGACAAAGCACTTTGTTATGGAGAATCCTGAGAGATTGCTGCAGCATACGTTACAGTTTCTTAAGCTGATTTCCATTCATTTTATTGTGTCTGAAGTGGAATCTTCACAAGGGATGAAATCGGTAATTATAGCGGTGTACTGATAAAGTAGTACTTTAAAAGGAAGGTAAAACAAAATAAAAGTATCACAAAACTCATCCCAAAGGCTTATATACTTGTGTTCACGAGTATCTCCTTTGCACTGTGAATCAGTTTAAGTTTTAGATCGTCTATAATAGGCCATTTTAAGGCCTATGTGTTAGTAGGCCAAAGTCAGCCATTTTGAGGCCTATGTGTTAATAGACCAAAGTCAGCCATTTTGAGGCCTATGTTTTAATAGAACAAAGTCAGCCATTTTGAGGCCCATGTGTTACTGTCTTTGGTCACATAACATGTACAGTACAGTATATAAAACACTTATCTCCTAAACTAATTGGGTATTATCAAACTGATTTTCATAGCTTCTTGTTACACGCCAGTACAGGAGGAAGATAATGGCCATTTACTAAGACTGCTGTATGTTATGCCTGGTTCACATCTGCATTCGGTATTCCATTCAGAGAGTCCGCATGGGGACATCCCAAACAGAATATCGAACGCATTGGCAAGTGGTTAGCATATGAAAGCACACGGAGCCCATAGACTATAATGGGGTTCACGTGCTTTCCATGCAGTGTCCACACGAGTCATGCGGACAGGAAAGTAGTTCATGAAGTACTTTTCTGTCTGCATGGTTCATGGAAAGCACACTGACCCCATTACAGTCTATGGTGTCTGTGTCCTTTCATAAGCTCACCCCTTGCCAATGTGTTTGGTCCCCATGTGGATTCCCCAAACAGTTTAGCTGAACGCAGATGTGAACCAGGCCTTACTCAGTATAGTTGTAATTGTTATGTTGTAAATGTTGGTTCACATCTGCGCCCCAGCCTCTGTTATGCAGGTTTCCATTTCCTGCCCGAAACTGGGCAGGAGACGGAAACCGGCAGGCATTTTTCAAACTCATTCAAATGAATGGGTTTGGAAAGTGTCTGGCCATGAGCGCCTGTGAGTGTTTTGTGCTCTCCGCGACGAAACCATTTTTTTTTTAACCGGATACAAAGTCGGAAATGCAGGACTTTGTGTCCGGTTAGAAAAAAACAATGGTTTCGCCGCAGAGAGCACAAAACGCTCACAGCCAGACACTGTCTGCCAGGTTTCTGTCTTCTGTCTGCAGAAGATGGAAACCAGAAAACGGAGATCGGACGCTGGTGTAAACCTGCCCTCACCAGATTGATATTTTATTACAAAGTTGACCATATAGGCTTTTTATGAAGAGATACGACAGGTTTCCATTGATCAGAAGTACATGATAATGGTAGTGCCTCTGTAGCACAGTGCTTTAGTGTCAGAGCCACGGATCCCTAAAAAATAAGCTCTATTGTATTTATTAATGTTCACCCTAATTTTTCAGCAGCACAAAACGTATTACAGAAACTACTTCAATACTTGCACTGAAGAAAAACCTGAATGCTTTGAAAAAGATTTGTAGCTGTATAAATCCCTTTAACAGCTGTGAAGGAAACAGCTTTGGCACCATGTCAGATTACCTGATCTATTTTTCAATAAACTATTCAATAAAAGCAATTGCAAGGTTTTCAAATGCAAATGTTTCTTATGGCAGTTCTGGACACAAACATGCAATAAACTGACACAAAAGTACTGATGCTCCAAGTCATCAACCATGTTTGGGAATTGTAGCTAAGGATAAATCCCATCTCTGGATGTGTGAACTGTACAATTTTTTTTTTCCCCTAAGGCACCAATACCAAATCTTAAACAGGATCCCCACCTAATAGTTGTAATATATCATATATATAGGAATTGTGTGTGTGTGTGTGTGTGTATATATATATATATATATATATATATATATATATATATATAATTTTCCACACTTTTTCAGGAAAAACCATATACACTGGAGTGTTATGATGGTCATTCACTTAAGGCTATATTCACATTTGAGTTGGATCCTTCATTAGGACCTTCTATCACATGATCGATTAAAAAGTGTGGATAATATGTCCTGCATGCAGCGCTTTTTCATCCTACAAAATAACAGATGCTGGAATGGTAGCCTACAGGACCTCATTATAGACAATGGGACCCTCTAGATTAGGGTCAGCAATCTTCGGCACTCTAGCTGCTGTGAAACTTTAACTCCCAACATGCTCCATTCCCCTCCATGGGAGTTCCAAGAACAGCAGAGCAAGCATGCATGCCGGGAGTTGTAGTTTTATAACAGTTGGGTTTGCTACCCTTGCTTTAGGTTTTCTTGGTGTTCATCATTGTAAAGACTATAGTGTAGATCCTTAATGGGGCCTTTACATACCTTATGTCATTTAGAATAGTGGTATATTTTATGTGGCTAAAAGACCATTTGGGCCCCCTATAACTATGCCACTGGTTATTTTTATAATAAATAAAATTGTAGCTCAATAAATATATATGGCCATATTCAACTATCACAGTAAACAGAGAACTGCTGCAAAATTCAGTAGCATAGCGACACAAGTGTGCAACAGTCCTATGGCTGTTTTATACTAAACCAGCGCTGCATTATCAACATTGTCACGTTATCAAATACACAAATAGAAATTTTACTGTAACATACAATAATGAATAAATACAGAGAAAAATCCACCAAAAAATGGGGGAGACCTCTTGAGCCCAGGATTTGTTCTGCCATTTTCTGCTACGATGTGAATGAATAAGAGAACTCCTTCCTGTATACAATTTCATATAAGAGCTTTGTTCTTATTACTTGATGCTGATTAATATGCGGAGGATGAAGGAACTAGAAAGACTATACCTCAAATCCTGCGAGACCCGGCTTTATACTGGCACTTATATTACACTGAGTTATTTTAGATGTTCTTCCCTTGAAAATGCATTTGTATCCTATACCACACTCTCTACTGAGAATATGCAACTAAATAAATCAGGCAGGGTTTTCTCCCCGTGTGAACATGAAATAGAATTCCATCCTTTTAGTCATTTATTGCTGAAAACTAAGTCTCTCCCTAAGCTTCTAAAGAGGAAAGCAAAGGAATCTCAGTAAATATACTTTATATCTTGTGAACAATCATAAAAAAGAAAGATTTTATTGTCTTAGAGCGCTTTGTTTTCCTTTCTATACAATACTAAGACATAGAAATTATTGGATGGATGGATGGATGGATGGATAGATAGATAGATAGATAGATAGATAGATAGATAGATAGATAGATAGATAGATAGATAGGCAAGCCAAAATGGCAGCACTCCAGGATATTCCAAAAATTCTCAGTGTGTTTATTTCTAGGTGACGTTTCGGGTCACATCTAGAACCTTTCACAAGAATTTTTTAAATATTCTGGAGTACTGCCATTTTGACAGGTTTGCATGTTTAGAGGGAGCCACCGTCTTTTGGATTTGCACCTATACCATCTTTTGGTGCTGCATTGAACTTTTGATAGATAGATAGATAGATAGATAGATAGGGGATGGATATTAGCAAATGGCTTGACCCAAAGTCAATATGATAAAGGACAAAAATTATAGCACTCATAGAGAGATTCAAGGAGATTCTTATGTACTGACATTGGTGTCGGACACGCTAGAGAGAGTTCCCATAGAGTGGACTGAAACGTCAACTCTATTAGACCTTTCTCTAACACTTGAAATGCTGCACTTGATCAGTCAATAAAGAAGAATCACTGTTTTATTAGAATTTTTGGAGTGCTGCAATTTTTTATTTCATTAGATAGATAGATAGATAGATAGATAGATAGATAGATAGATAGATAGATGTAAGACTTCCTGTACATGGGTGCAAATGGGCTGAAAACCTGCATGTACATTTCCTAGCACAAACACAGTCTAGACTGAAATTTCATTGGAAAGCATCTAATCTGATGGGCTAGATGTAGTCACCATTACTGCGACTCATATTTCACAGTAATTTACAAGTATCCGCTCCTGGGCACTCCATTGCTTTGCTCTGCTTTGCGTCATCAGCTCTTATGACTCTGTAGGTAATTAGCAAGTGTGAATATTGCTAATTATCTGTAACTTGAACTTCCAAATCCTCAATGCTAGACAGTTGTTGGTACAGCCAATATCTACCTGACCTGTGTGGCCATTGTATTATCACAATTTGGTCAGTCTATAAATTATACCGCCGATACTGTCGCTTTTATTCTAACACTTTTAATAATCCATAAAACAATATTTGTAGAAATTTCTAAACCAAGAAATTAAGATTTTTTTTCTTTTATTAAATGTAATTTTCACATTAAAATGCTTTCACATATGAGTCAGTCAAGTACCTGAGATAACACTGACTGTTAAAGCGCCCACTCCTCTGCGTTTGGTCTTGTGCGGTTGACTGACCTTCACAGGGCAACACTTTAATACACAGAAAATGTGATTCACTTCTATATCATACAATCTATATGTTAAAAATGTAATTAGGCATATTAGAGAAACTAAATAACTACATAGTTATCTTTCTCAGGTTCAGATATTTCCCAAGGTACCCCTGGAAAAGCTTATGTCTTGGTCTCTATTCTGTCCCGTGTTCACTAACTACAGCTTATCTTTGAGCAGACCTGCCCCTTTACTGCTGGGCCCATTTTATTGTTATCACACCCCATTGATTATTGTTATAGAACATACGATTAAGATTAATCAAAGGTAATCTATTAGGAAAGCCTCTACATTACCATTAATCTGTGGGCCCTTATGAATGTTGGCTGGCAAATATATGCAGGTAAGAAGTTGGGGGAAGATGAAGAAACGATGCAGGATCGGTATATAGGGTTTGTGAGATTGCTGTAGTCATGAAAACAGATAGGACTACAAAGGAGCTATATACTGAAATAGATAAGAAGACTACTTACCAGAGGCACGAACAGCACGCTCCATAGAAATGAATGGATGCACCTGGTACTTCCGCTTTGACGTCAGCCGGCCGCTTAACCTCCGCGTGCCGGCTACGTCCATTCATTTTTATGCGAGCGTGCTGTTCGGATCGGCTGATCCGAACAGTACTCGCTCATCTCTAATAACTAGGAATGGCAGGGCCCCAATGCGAACATTTGACATGGGAACCCCCTCCTCTGAAAAGACCCCCGAGTATAATGGTAGCACTGTTTGTGTTTGGGCCTGCGGCCTTAGTTCCCGATCCCGGCTCCTGCTCACGGCCGCCTCCGTAGAAAGGGAAGCGCCGGCGGCTGTGAGCAGGAGGGAAGATCGGTAAGTTAATAGGGCCCATTACCTGGTGGAGTTACTCCTGCAGGTAATGGCCTATTAACAAAAAAAACATCAGGGGTCCACTAGGCTCCTTAATGTCCCCGGCCTTGTGGCAGCTGCTAGCACTGCTACCCCGGTAGTTACGCCCCTGCTACTTACGTGTTTTTGTTTTCAGATGCTTGGAATGGTAAAAAACCGAATACACTGTGTTATGACTAATGCAGAGTCTGAGGGAACGACACTCCATGTGGTCTGCAATGTGAGGCCTAGCATATGATAAAACAAAAGGAATATATATTTTTTAACAATTGCTAATTTTATGTTTTATTTTTTCTTTTTATTCAATCATTTGTCTTACTGCGGAAGAAGAACACCATTTATCTATGTACTTTCCTTGTCGACGCTCCAAGTACTTTTTGTCAACATTGCAGCTTTATTCGTGGAAAGGGAAAATGACCAATAACTCTAACATTTTTAATCCTAAATTCAGTAGAAGAAGATTGAATGGGTCAGTACCCAGAACAAGAACGTATGGTGTTTTATGACACAAGGGCATGTATAGTATGGAAGTACAGAGGAAAAATGGAACTAGGACGTGATGTTGTGCTTCAGTACACTAGCCCATAAAGTGCTTGATAAAATTGCCGATCCTGCCGGGAACATATTAAAGTGACACGCTTTAATGTATTTGTGTGACCGTGGCAGTGTACACTATTATTTTAACGCTACAAGTTTAATGGATATTATCAATTTACAGTGACCGTGGTGATGAGAGTGGAAAAAACATCACCATGATTCTTACTGGCCATGGAGGAAAAATGATGCAACAAGGTCCATACAATGGCAGGAACTATAAAAATCAATAAGGGAAGTATTACTATAATTCTCCATAGGGGTCAGATTTAAAGGGGACTTCAGCTTTGGAGACACTTTATGGCAATACCCTAATATGATGGCATTATTGGAAAAGCACCATTTTACTAGAGGAATACTCTAAACCTATAATGTAGATCTGCTTGGAGCTTCTGCATTGATCCTTTAAGGAAAAAATCCCTTATTTGCACTGTAAGTCATAGAAACATCCAGCATAGCTTATTCCAATATACTGTATATGTGCTGGACAAGGCATTCATCATTAATAGGAAGATTGTTGCGATAGATAGCTAGTAGTGTCCAGTTCTAATCCCTGTAAGTGGTAGTCTACAAAACAAAAACATACAGAGATTAAAGACCGTCTAAATTGTAAGTAACTCAGATGGGCATTGCCCCTCACTTTACCATGTTCTAGCTCTACACTGCACTGCTGCTCATAAAGTAGCCTGTAGATAGTAGTCATGAAAACACATAGGACTACAAAGGAGCTATATACTCAAATTGATAAGAAGACTACTTACCAGTGGTGTAACTAGGAATGGCAGGGCCCCAAGGCGAACATTTGACATGGACACCCCCCTCCTCTGAAAAGACCCCCGAGTATAATGACCAATAACTAACATTTTTAATCCTAAATTCAGTAGAAGATTGAACGGGTCAGTACCCAGAATAAGAACATATGGTGTTTTATGACTCGCCTAGACGTTCCTAGACATTCATCAGAACCTTGGGTTATTTTACTTTGCACTTTTCTGTTGCATTTTGTGTATTATCTGACCATTGATTCTCTCATGTATTGTTGGTATAATCTTCTCTAAACTCCTCATATGGACCTTAGCTACTTCTTCTGGTTTCCCTTTCAACTATATCAACACTTATTAAAGCATGACTTTGCAGCATTCTTCCATATATGCCTAAATCTTTTGCACAGTACTGTAGGCCACATTTTCTAATAAACTCTACAGCAGCTTATGTACCTCCATTATGAAACTCTCCAGGGTATGCAGCCTGATTAGAAAAATCCATACCTTCATGAAGAACAGGTCTTCTCAACCAGGTTTAGTCAGTGCCAAAATGGTTGGGGTACTAGAGTGTCCACATCTTGGAAGTATCTTAACAGGTACCCTATCTGTTGTACAGTATGCACCTGGCTCCTGTTTTAATGGAAGCCAAAACATTGACAGACTGTTGCAGAATGGATACCAGTGGGGGCTAACAAAATTACAATGGAGCCATCTGGTCTTGTCAGAAGGTGCGTCACTTTAGCAGGACAGATAACACCAACCAAGTCTCCGATGCAGATATAAGAACAGCCATATTTCCTTATGTTAAAGCAATGCATGATATAAGGATATAGACCTACAGTAAGCGTAGTGCCGTCACTATGGAGAAGGAAAGTTCTCATTCAGGTAGTGCCCTTGCCTTTTATTACTGGTGATTAATGGGTCAGAAGACATGATATAAGCATTGCTCCCTCTATAGTGACAATCACTGATTTAATAAATAACTTTCAGAAGTCGCCGTACACCATTTTGACTTTTGTGCAATGTGGAATGATAGAATAATTGGGCATACATCAGTACTTTCTCCCGAATTCTGCAGTTTCATATGGCACTTTGCAAATGGCATACACATTAACTTCATTTTATCCTCTCAATGTGAAAGGCATTTCAGAGTAAATGATAAAATAAAGAGAGAACATTATTTAGACAGGCTGGATTCAGCTGTTTAATATGCTTCGCAACGCGCACTTTTCTGTTTTCAGACCTACGTTATCTATTGAATTAGTAGAAACTTCCAAAATAGCTTTTAGACTTCCCTTACACGTACAGTCATTTCTCTGTTTTTTGTATTACCATTAATAGTATTGGTTTATTAAAAATACCTGGAGTTCATTTTTACAAATGGCATTTTTATTGCCATTCCTAAAGCATTTTATTTTAGATTATCAATATTCTTGTAGTGTACCCAAAAATTTCCTTGGATTAGCCTAGCAGTACACGGATACCAGTGAACAGCCAAGTGTTAATGATATGGACACAAGTGCAGGAGTGTTGTGAGATTCCATACAAGTAAATCAGATTACTCACTGTGGTTCTCTAGTAGCTGCTAGGTGTGAATGCTGTCCAATTGACATAGCAATTTCAGAGACACACTACTCTGTTCATTCTCCTTTCCTTTCTTTTTTAATGGGGAAATTTTTGTTTGTTTGTTCCTTTGGGTATTTTAATTGAACCAATAAAGGCTATATTTTAATACGTCCCATTTTGGGTAGGTTATACTCCCCTACTCTGATTTTACATTCCTAAAGCATGTCGCATTTGGAAGAATCTAATGGAATCAATAATATAATAAGGATAATAATAAAGAATAATATAATTATATCACCATTAGGGTTGAGCGATCGGGAAAGATCGGATCTTAATCGAGCAAATTTCGCAACCGCAATCGGCTGGAAAATGATTGGAAATCGGATTTTGAAATCTCAAGATCGGATCAACCCTAAAAGTGACCTTTCCCATAGAGAAGCATTGACTAGGGTTGAGTGATTGAGATCTGGAAAGATCGGATCCTGATCGGCGATCGAGCAAATTTCATGATCAGGATCGGCTGGAAAATGATCGGAAATCAGATTTTAAAATCGATCCTGAAATCTCAAGATCGGCTCAACCCTAATCACCATAATTAGAGGATATGGTTTTGAAAAATGCCAAAAACTGTAAAAATACATATTGCACCAAAACACACAAAACCACACTATTTGTTGTGCATTTCATATTTTCTTATCGATTTACTGCAAGCATCTAGCCACTACACAAGGAAAAATGTCAGAAAATAACTTTCTATGCTCAATATTACAGCTGCAGAGGTTGAAAGTTGCAGGAGACCTTCCTTAGGTATGTCAGGTATCCCGCAGCAAATAACATCCATTACCAATTTTGACAAAGCGGCTTTCAAGGGAATACACTGTTGAATTTCTCGGATGGATGGATGCATAGATAGATAGATAATCTCTGTATTAGAAATATTAAAATGTGTATAAGAAATTGACAGATATAGAGAGAGATAGATAGATAGCATCATTTAGATAATTCAATACATTTTCCAACATTTTTCACCGATATATCATTAGAAAGCTTCACATTGAAATTTCTCCTATAAGCTAGAGATATCCGCACAGCTGGCACGGGTAATATAATGAAATCCATTATCACAATGTTGTATCTTGTGTCCTACATGTAGTCATGTTATTTTACCTTTGGACATGATACAAATTGCTACTTGGCTCATTTTGTTTTTGCAAATGTTGTCTGGAATGAGTAATGAATTGGTGGATAGAGAAGACTAGTCACACATCATTCCTGGCAAACTTCTGCTCACCATATGGCATATCTGTGTATATGTCAAATAGCTTGACGATAGAGGGCTGCCAAATTCTATCATTAATATACTTTTTGTGCTTCATCTGCTGGATATGACCTGGATTATGGAGATAATTATACTTGCTTGGAATATAAAGGTTAGAGAGTCATGTATATAGCATTAACCAATGTTTCCAGCTTAATAAATGTATATCATCAATCTAACGTCTTTCTATAGGCCTTGCTGGAGAACACATGAGACTGTTGGAGGAGGAGAGGGGACTTAATTATTCCCTAATATTTAGTAGTGTAATATAAGGAGAGTGTTCTCACATCAGAATCCAACATTCTGTTTAGGCTTTAATGGATACTACAAATGGAGAGATGGCAACAGTTATATGTTGGCATTAAATCCTAATTTTGGAAACAAAAATTGCAGAAAAGAACACACCAATTTAATGAACTTTATTGTGCATATGTAATATAGGATGGCCAGTTCCATGTGTATGTGAAGCCGATGGTCTGCCCAGGTTTTTGTGTTTTCAAAATAAGCATGAACTAGGGTCAGCGCAGTGAAAAACCAATCACCTAGGGTTGCCTGTTTTTGGATTGTGGGAGGTATCTACAGATGTGTTCTTCTATGTGACCCCCACCTTTATAAGCCAAAGCAGAGAGCTAGTAACAAAGACCATATTTCTCTCTAAGGGTAAGCTCACATTGGTACTGATTTTGAGATGGATTGTGCCTTAAAATCAGTACCATATTCCACCCTCAATGTGCCTTCCTTTTCAATGGGATGCAGAGATCAATGCAGGACAATGAAAAGATAAGAATCCTACTACATCTTGCTGCAATCTCCAAGACACTCAGCTGGTTAAACCCATTCACCTAGGGCTAATCTGTGAGTGAAACACATGGTGGAAAGCTAAAGGAAGTTTATCTCAATCCCTTGTATTTTCTATTGAGTGAAGGCTTCAAACTCAGCCCATTCATGTATTACAGAGGGGTCCATTAAAAGGAATCTTTCAGCAGAACCCAGCATATTATAAGGTTTATAAAGTAGTGGCAATGCATTAGAATTGAACTCTTACCATTAAGTTTCCCAATATAAAGCTGACCTCTGAGGGGTTCATTGTACGGGGACTTTTTTTTTTTAGCAAAAAGGTATTGTCTTATTGGAAATCAATTACCATCCATCCATCTTGTCTTTTTTTTTTCTTTAAATTGCCTCTTGACATAAGGGATTTTCTGTCTTTCTATTAATTTTGCAATAAGTACCTCTAATATCAGTTTGTTAGAGTATACCGTGTATGAAATAATGTGAACATTTTTTGTTCTGAGTAAATTTAACTTGCAGTACCAAGCCTTACCACCTGGTGTGCTAGATAACATGTCTATAAACGTTACAAAGAGTTTTAATTAAGGTGCGTGCCGCAATACTATACAGGAGCACCTTGGGGTAAAAATATTCAATGCTATAATTATTGTTCTTTTGTTGCAAGTATAATGTCATACAACAAACACAAATACTGTGTTATAGATGGTAATATGGCACATATGTCATACTGTATATTGTATGCCGTATATTTTCTGTGTCCCCCATGCGTTAAATTGAACTCAGATTTACAGTATGTACGGCTGGCTTATCTGATAGAAACAGGATCTTCAGGTAATACACATTGGTTACTAGTTTCTATAATCTAAAAATCTAAATCTGATCAGTGACATAAACATATAGACCAAATTAACTTGTGTCACGGCGTATAATCACACTCCCCATTTTAGTGCAGGTTTTGATTGACATGCACATAATTTGTTCACAATGTGTTACATTCACTGTTACTTTTTAATCAAATCCTGTCATTGATTCCAGATACTGAGAGTTATTATACCTGCTTTTCTGAGCGACATTGAACAAAAATTATTCCATCGTCACTTTAAGAGTCCATGTGCACACACGTATATGAAATATCTGCTTTTGCAGTATACAAAGACAAGAACTTTTGTGGAAAACATTATTTCTTCTCCTAGAGTCAAGACTGGAAACAATGGTTGTATCTAGAGGGGCTGGTGGTGGATTTTACCCTGGTTATTTACAAGGTGGGGTACTAACAAGCACTTTGACCCAATCAGGGTATACTGTTACAGAGTAAGGCCTCGTACACATCTGTGTTAATATTCTGTCTGTGGGAGTCTGCATGAGGACCCCCAAACGGAATACCGAACGCAACGGCAAGCGGTGTGCCAGTGAAAGCACATGGACCCCATAGATTATAACGGGGTCCGTGTGCGTGCCATCAGACCTCCGCAGGGATCATGTGGTTCGCAATCTACTTTACTGCTCATATCATTCGTGCGGGGAGCACGCGGCAATCACAAGGACCCCATTATAGTCTATGAGGTCCGTGTGCTTTTACTGCACACCGCTTTCAGTTGCGTTTGGTGTTCCATTCGGGAGGTCCCCGTGCGGACTCCCCGAACGGAATATTGAACGCAGATGTGAATGAGGTCTAAGTCAACAAACTACATCTTTACCCTAGGTGAGCGTATTTTAGATTCTATTGACAACTAGGGCAAAATACACATCCACGCTCTCTCAGTGGGGCTTTTTGAAAAGTATGATCATCCCGTGATCTACATGAGTTATTTGCTTGTACTCTTTATATGCTTTTTCTGAGAGATAGACTTTTTATGTATAATCAGATTTTATTAAGGGTTTTTAAACAGGGAGGGAGAACAATAAAGAATAATAATCAATAACATTTGAGGCTTGCAGGCCCCAACAAGTGGACTCGCAAAGTAGAACGTGATACAAACATGGATATGATCAAAATGATGAAAACCAGCAACCACAAGCCTCAGGAAATGGAGAGGTAGACTTTTTGCTTGACCTGGGGTGAAGACTCAATTGGCTGCCCTTTTATCTGAATACCTGAGACAAAACACAAAGGTTGGATGTTAATTTGTTAGTATAGCACCAACAAAGTTAGCAAACTACCCCTATGAACATGAAAATACACAGTGCAGCCTCTTAAAAGCACAAACAGAGCATGAGTCCCATAGGACCTCAGTGTTTGAACCTTCTGGGGTATATGTAACAGTTTGAGAACCTAGGATGGATGGAGGGATAGATAGATAGATAGATAGATAGATAGATAGATAGATAGATAGGATGCTTTAATAGTCCGACAATAGGAAAATGTCAGTGATACAGTATCATGGATGGTACAGTAGTATATAACAAGAGAGAAACACACACGCAGGGCCGGCTCCAGGTTTTTATGGGCCCTTGGGCGACAGAGCCTCAGTGGGCCCCCTTGTAAAGGAGGCGGGGGAGTCGAGACACTGTGCGTCGCAGATGAAGCAAGTGACGTCATGCAGGAGTGTGGCGTCACCAACGCCATACCTCCCAATTTTTAAAGAGAAGAAAGAGGAGCAAAATGTGCGGCGCGCTTTGCGCGCCGCGGCAAATTTGGCTCCACCCACTTTTGTTGATTCCACACATTCTCATTCATTTATCATGTGCTCCCACACAGTACAATCCTCCTACAGTCACCCGTAAATTATATGCCCCCCTCCATCTCTCCCCCAGTTTCATATACACCCTTCCTCTGCCCCCAGTTTCATGTCCCCCCTCCATCTCTGTCCCCAGTTTCATCACGTTCTCCCCCTTCATCTGCCCACAGTTTCATGTCCCCCGTCTCTGCCCCAGTGTCATGCTGTTCCACACCCCCATCTGCCCCAGTGTCATGCTGTTCCCCTCTCCCCTTCATTTGCCCCCCAGTTTCTTTGGGCCCCCTCCATCTTTAGCCCCAGTTTCATGCCATTCTCTCCCCACCACCTTCATGTTCCCCAGTGTCATGCCGTTCCCCCCCTCCCCTTCATTTGCCCCCCAGTTTCATGGGCCCCCTTCATTATGTTCCACCTTTATATTTAATACAAAACAAACACACTCACCTTCCATCACTCACCTTCCATCGATCCCCCGACGCTCCTCTCTCCAGTCACATACGCGATTAAAGCAGGAGCTGTGAGTTCAGCTCCTGCTTAGCTGCGGCCTGGCTTGCGTGTGTATGCGTGATGACGTCATCGCGCCTACACACGCAAGCCGGGCCGGAGCTTTAAAGTAGGAGCTGAACTCACAGCTCCTGCTTTAATCGCGTATGTATTCCAGCTCATCGGCGGACGGACGCCGATGAGCTGAAATCTTGACAGGCAAGTGCCAGGGGGCCCCCAGAGGCTCTGTGGGCCCCAGCACTTGCCCGACTATGCCGTGCGCTGACGCCGGCCCTGCACACACGGTACAAGCTCATGGCAGATAGAGAGATACTGGTCATAGCAACTAAAAAGAAAGAATCAAAGACACACTGCAGGATCATTTAGTTCTCTGTGCGAGGTGATGTTGATAATACAGCCCGACCGTGGTTGGGGGACTTGAGGAGGGGGGTCACAGCATGTAGATATAACAGGCAGAATCAGCAGGATCTAGATGCTTGTTGGTGTTACAATGGCTTTCCATGTTGTAGTTCTTGTGTTCCGGCTGTGCTCATCTGCAGGGCCATGTTAGAGTGACAAAAATTGTTTCTGCCGTTCATAAAGCCATATTGATCTGGTTTATTAGGCAGGGACCCAAATGAATTACTGCACCCCTACCTGATATCACCAGTGCTACATTTATGCCTTCAAGGTTGACCACATCAACTAGCATTCAATCAATATGGCCCTACGACTCACCAAATTTGGCAGGTTCATTGACTGCTGTTCACAATTATATCCCAAAACTAAGTTTTGATAACTTTACTGTAACAAACCATGCAAATGTGTGATCAAGGCAATTTTTATCCAGCAGAACTAAGCAATCACAGTTACAGCTGAAGGTATAATATGACTGAAATTAAATGAAAATAAATAAATATATATATATATATATATATATATATATATATATATACACACACACACACGTATTTGTATGATGAAATTAAATTATATATACATATGTTGCATAGAAATATATATATATTATGTATGTGAAATTGAATTTGGTTGCTTAGCAGAAAATATTACCTTGCAAGGGTTAAGAAGGTCCAGAACAATTGTCTTCTATTTATATTCCTGCATGCAGATTTCAATGAAAAGATTAATATACACAATGTGCTTTGTGTTCATACCCATGGTCACCATCAATAATGTGGGTCACATCTGCTGCTTGTAATGCTGTTCGAGAACTGCTTACCCAGCAGAAAGAGTAGAGGCTGCTAGAGGCAATAATATATAGAGGAATCTTACTAGAACACTTTAGCTCAGTAACATCCACTTAAGAAAACATGGCTCCCAATAAATAATACAGGATCAAGACGTTATCTTTGTATCTGTATCTAGAATCAATAATAAACAGCAAGTTGGTTGTATATGTTAGTATGTACTGTATTTCTATGATACTGGATGTCAAGTGTCGCTATATATATATATATATATATATATATATATATATATATATATATATATATATATATATATATCCTTAGCGGACAGTAGTTTAAACCGGGTCAAATTAAATGGGGATACAAGACATGGACCTGGAAAGAGTGTTGTATGGTGAGATTGTATTCATTTTGTATAAATTATTTTACCTATGTTACACATTACAAACATATTGGGGAATTTATTATTCCATCTACTCCATTATGTCCCTCTACAGTAACAAAACCTGCACAGATATAGTCTTGTGACCAAATCTGTGCAGGTCCTGCACACATTTCTATTCTCAAGGAGCACTGAGATTAATGGCAAAAAAATGACCTAACCTCAATGTGCCAAAAATACTTTGGTTCATGGGGGCAACACGGTGGCTCAGTGGTTAGCCTTGCAGCACTGGAGTCCTGGGTTCGAATCCCGCCAGGAACAACATCTGCAAGGAGTTTGTATGTTCTCCTCGTGTTTGCGTGGATTTCCTCCCATTCTACAAAGACATACTGATAGGAAAAGAAAATGTACATTGTGATTCCTATATGGGGTTCACAATCTATATACAGTCCTATGAAAAAGTTTGGGCACCCCTATTAATCTTAATCATTTTTAGTTCTAAATATTTTGGTATTTGCAGCAGTCATTTCAGTTTGATATATCTAATAACTGATGGACACAGTAATATTTCAGGATTGAAATGAGGTTTATTGTACTAACAGAAAATGTGCAATATGCATTAAACCAAAATTTGACCGGTGCAAAAGTATGGGCACCTCAACAGAAAAGTGACATTTATATTTAGTAGATCCTCCTTTTGCAAAGATAACAGCCTCTAGTCGCTTCCTGTAGCTTTTAATCAGTTCCTGGATCCTGGATAAAGGTATTTTGGACAAACAATTCAAGTTCAGTTAAGTTAGATGGTCGCCGAGCATGGACAGCCCACTTCAAATCATCCCAAAGATGTTCAATGATATTCAGGTCTGGGGACTGGGATGGCCATTCCAGAACATTGTAATTGTTCCTCTGCATGAATGCCTGAGGATTTGGAGCGGTGTTTTGGATCATTGTCTTGCTGAAATATCCATCCCCGACGTAACTTCAACTTCGTCACTGATTCTTGAACATTATTCTCAAGAATCTGCTGATACTGAGTGGAATCCATGCGACTCTCAACTTTAACAAGATTCCCGGTGCCGGCATTGGCCACACAGCCCCAAAGCATGATGGAACCTCCACCAAATTTTACAGTGGGTAGCAAGTGTTTTTCTTGGAATGCTGTTTCTTTTTGGACGCCATGCATAACGCCTTTTTTTTATAACCAAGCAACTCAATTTTTGTTTCCAAAATGAAGCTGCCTTGTCCAAATGTGCTTCTGCATACCTCAGGCAACTCTATTTGTGGCGTACGTGCAGAAACGGCTTCTTTCTCATCACTCTCCCATACAGCTTCTATTTGTGCAAAGTGCGCTGTATAGTTGACCGATGCACAGTGACACCATCTGCAGCAAGATGATGCTGCAGCTCTTTGGAGGTGGTCTGTGGATTGTCCTTGACTGTTCTCACCATTCTTCTTCTCTGCCTTTCTGATATTTTTCTTGGCCTGCCACTTCTAGGCTTAACAAGAACTGTCCCTGTGGTCTTCCATTTCCTTACTATGTTCCTCACAGTGGAAACTGACAGGTTAAATCTCTGAGACAACTTTTTGTATCCTTCCCCTGAACAACTATGTTGAACAATCTTTGTTTTCAGATCATTTGAGAGTTGTTTTGAGTAGCCCATGATGCCACTCTTCAGAGGAGATTCAAATAGGAGATCAACTTACAATTGGCCACCTTAAATACCTTTTCTTATGATTGGATACATCTGGCTATGAAGTTCAAAGCTCACTGAGGTTACAAAACCAATTTTGTGCTTCAGTAAGTCAGTAAAAAGTAGTTAGGGGAATTCAAATCAATAAAATGATAAGGGTGCCCATACTTTTGCACCGGTCAAATTTTGGTTTAATGCATATTGCACATTTTCTGTTAGTACAATAAACCTCATTTCAATCCTGAAATATTACTGTGTTCATCAGTTATTAGATATATCAAACTGAAATGGCTGTTGCAAACACCAAAATATTTAGAACAAAAAATGATTAAGATTAATAGGGGTGCCCAAACTTTTTCATAGGACTGTATATATATATATAAAAAAATACTTTGGTTCACCATGGGTTTAACGTGCCCATAATTCCCATTGTTCACAAGACGATCCGCTTTATAGACATAGCAATATTATGTAATTGTGACGCAGCCAGAGGGTCATAAGACAAGTACCTGCCCCGTCCCCTTGAAAGTACCTCCATACCTGTCTATATGTTTGCTTGTGCCTTTCCTAAATGTAGTGTATGTTTGTAGAAATGCATTGCTGGATACCGGAGGACTATATGCACCTGTCCATCTTTATTTCAATTCACATCCTTTGTGACCCTTGGTGTGGGCCGCAGGTTGAACTTAGCCATGCAGCAACCACTAATTTTTCACCCATTCACTGAATCCACATCAGTGTCATTTTCTGTAATGTGAAACTGTCAGGCATCCATTAGAAAATAATATAGATTTCAGTCAGGTCTCTGCTTGCTTGACCCCAGCATGCTTAAAGCATGATTTCTCTTATAACATTGACAACACAAAATCACGTAACATGTCCAATGCTGAAATTGAAGGTGTAGAGGAGACAGCTTGATAGTGGTGACATTTATCACTAATACATATTTGTAATAGTCTTATCACACATCACTTAGGTGCAGTATTACAATGCGGGAGGCTGAAGAGTTTATTTCCATCATGGAGTTTGGAAATGTGAAAATAAACTGTTATATGCTTGGCGTCTGATGTTTTCCTGCATTTCAAAGAACTGCTGGAGAAAATGTAGGTTGAAATATGTGTGTGTGGGGGGTCTCCTTAAATGTGTTCCCTAGGCCCTTACTGGTTTCCAAATAGAAGGAGCCATAGTGCCCCACAGTGGGGCTGACTCTTTTCAATCTTTGTTGGGGAATGCCGCCATGACACGCAACATCTGAAAAAGCGCTGCACTAAATTTAATGCCACTGCTACAGTAAATATAGACAATTTAGGCAATGCACCCTTACATTTGCCCAGGACTACAATTATATCAGGTCATCACATCTACCAACTCCAATTCTTTGCATGTTCAATAGCCGCCAGTCCACTGATTCCAAGCACTGTTGTTATTTTTTCTCTAACCGATATTGTTCCCAAGAAATTGGTGTTGTTCGTTTCAGCACCCAATATGCAAATTAAGCTCTCTACTATCAGGTGGTGAGTCATGGGCTGGAGCTGACAGCTCAGGACCACCCACTTGACTGTGTAGGACCTAATTAGCATATATAGTGTTGAGACTAACAACACCAATTGCTTGGGAATGATATGGGCTAGAGAAAAAATGACAACTATGGTGGAATTAGTGGGGCAGCACCTATTGAAGGATGAAAATAACTGGAGTTGGTGGAGTTCCTCTCAACAGAAAGTCAAGTTAAACAATTATATATGATAGATAGATAGATAGATAGATAGATAGATAGATAGATAGATAGATAGATAGATAGATATCCTAAATGTCTGCTGTATTGGGTCCCACCTCTCACTTGGCTGTTTCTATAGTTCCCATAGCACCTCACACATATGTAACTACCTCTGTATCTTTTCCAATGGTAGATCCTTGCCGAGAAGGGATTTTGGTCAGGAGATCATAGGCTCAAATATTTATGACAAATATTGGGGATGTGACATAAATGTAATGGGAATAATCCTTTAATTCTCCTACATGAATGCTGACTAGTCATATGTATCCCATACCTTCCCCAAATTTGCATAATGTCGACTCTTATGGATCCCCTCTACAAATGAAAAGAGAAAATATGAGAACATGTTAATTACATGTATATGTTAACAGAGGTCCATTGTTTTCCATAGTATCTATGTAGGATATTGAGTACTTTTGCTGTAGTATTTCAAATCCACCAATTTTCAGTCATTACAATTTTTTCAGTTACAGAGATCTTGGTCTAAAGTGTCCTCAAGAGTTAAGTAGCCCCTGCCTCCTCCATATGATATCCTGACATCATACCATCAGTCACTTGCGAGAAAAAAACCTTCATTATATGCATGAAAGCCACTTTCACTAAAGTGCTCTGGACGAGCTGACAAATTGTTATCATTCATCGCGCATAAAATAGACTGTATTTGTATATTAAAACAGTACAAGGTCAATGCAAGATTCTGTCAGCTAATTTGCAAATGAACAAGCTGGATACAATAGCGGTATGAAAGCTGTCACAATGTAACCTGTATCTCAGAAAATCTTTTCAGTCCTTTGGTTCCTGAAAGAAAAGCGTAGATTAGCATTGGAATTGTGTGAGGCGCTAACCTACCATGTACAGACCTGGGAAATATAAAAATAATATTGCAATACTAAAGGAGTCAAATTAATAGTCAATTAGAAAAAAAAGTCTTTTCTAATTATAATTGAGTTGACGCATGAAGAAAAAAATATAAGGAGGAAGTTATCATGTCCTGCATGCCGGAACTGTGGTGGTAAAATAAGGGGACTTGTTGGAAGCATTTGAACAACAATTTTGTAAGACTTTACATTTTTTACTTTGTCTATTTTGAAAACCCTGTTAAGCAGATGTATAGTAAATTCATAAAAGCAGATGTATAGTAAAATGTAGTTAGTTGCAGAAATTGTTGTGTTTAGAGATGAGTGAACAGTAAAATGTTCGAGGTTTGATATTCGTTTCGAGTAGCCCCTCAAAATTCGACTACTCTAATCTAATATTGAACCCTATTATAGTCTATGGGGGGAAAATGCTTGTTTCAGGGGTAGGCAACGTTCAATCAAATTATACTTACCAAGTCAACGAGTGAGGGTCGGGCTGGATCCTCCGAGAAGTCTTCTCCGTGCGTCCCCGCGGCGTCTTCCGACTTTGAATTCACTCTGCCAGGCATCGGGCCTGGGCAGAGCCGACTGCGCATGCCCGCACTACAAGCGGACATGCGCAGTCAGCTCTGCCCAGGCCCGATGCCTGGCAGAGTGAATTCAGAGCCGGAAGACGCCGCGGGGAAGCTGCACGGAGAAGACTTCTAAAGGTAGGAGAAGAACCAGCGTTGATTGGCCGACTGTATAGCATTCGGCCAATCAATGCTGGTTCTGCATCGAACTTTTACTTTCGAATAGCGAGTGGTACTCAATCGAGTAAGAGTATTTTGAATACCGTAGTATTCGATCTAATACCTACTTGATCGAGTACTACTCGCTCATCTCTAATAATAATGCTTCCTAGTGGCCACAGACACCTAATAATGCTCTCCTCTGGCTCTCAGACACCTAATAATACTACCCAGTGGCCCCAAGCAACTCATAATACTACCCAGTGGCCCCAGGTAAGTATTAATGTTCTTCAGTAGCCCCAAGGCAAGTAATAATGTCCCCTGTGATCTTCATACAAGTATTAATGTCCTGACTGGCCTACAGAACCTAATAATGCTCCCTACTAGCCCCAGACACCTGCTAATACTCCTCAGTGCCCCCCCCCCAGACAACTAATAATGCTCCCCAGTGGCCCAAAGACAACTAATAATGCTCCCCAGTGGCTCCTGGTAAGTAATAATGTCCACCAGTAGTCCCCAGGTAAGTAATAACGTCCCCCAATGGCCTCCAGACAAGTGATAACATCCTCTAGTAGTCCTCATGTAAATACTAATGCCCTCTAGAGGCCCCCTGACAACTAACATTGTCCCCCAGTGACCCCACACTGTAATTGCGCTAGATAAATAAAATAAAAAAAAGAACCACTTACCCATCCTCGGTCCCCGGAGCTCTTGATCCTCCTCTTTTGCAGGTTGATGCAGAAGGTCTACAGCAGATATCACTGGCTGATACCTGAGCAATAGAGCAGGAAGGTAAAGTCTTTCTGCTCTGTTCTATTCAAATACATTGGGCTGTAGTCGTACCAGCATTCGGTGATTGTTAGGGAACTCTGTCCCCCATTCTACTTAAAATATGTAGAGAGTAAAGCAAGCAGGACTTTTAACTCTTCTGATTTCAAGTACAAACTGGGCAAACCCCACTATAGTCTATGGAGTCTGTGGGTAACCACTTTTTAATCAGATAGGGCTTCACTTTTTTGGGTCCCCAAGCAGACCTGGAGAACAGAAACCTGAATGCTAGTGTCAGCTTAGCTTCAAGTATTTAAAAGGAGGCATATGCCCATTTCCCCACCGGATTGTAAGGGCACCCTTGAGTGGTCTCCACGGCACTCCGTTTGGGGATCGCTGACAAGACATTTGGTGACATTTTTAATAGCCATGCTTTTATCCCATTTATTTAGGATATGTTTTAGATGTTTTTTATATGTATATGCAAGTACTTTTATGGCGCCACTATATGGCTGTGTGTAGGAGGCCAAAGGATTATGGGGAAAGAAATATGAGGTTTTTTTTCTCAGATGTCTGCTGGAGGTGGAAATTGTGTTCCATGGAATGTCTTAAAGAAAATTCAGGCCGTATAATGAAACACAAATAAAGAACTGTATGTCTTTATATAAAGCAAATCATAAGGATACAATGTAATAATTAACTGTGGGAGGTGTGAAATGACTGCAAATATCATCAAAGCCGATATGTCATTATACTTTCCTACTGGCTTTTCATTCCTTCCTTTTTTTAGAATGTTCCAAATGAATTGTTCCAAGACGGATTAAGTTATTACTTTTTCCGTGGCTGTCACACACTGTAAAACATATTACTTTATATTTATCTTCTATATCATTTGGAATTTTTTATGTAGTTTAAAATACACCACAACAATGTCACCTAATATAGACCTATTCATTTTCCGGACATGTCTATTTTAGTAAATATACATATTTATAGATATGAATGAATTAAGTGAATAAATTGTGATACATCTTTTCTTTGAATTCTGCATTATGGTGAATCTTCGTTGCTGCTCTGCAAATGTATGAAGGGATTGATAACTGAGTGTTACCATTCCCATTGCCAGTATGGTGTAGGGAACTACACAAAATGGCACAGTCAGCACTGGACCTTGTCAGAATGTGCAGGGGCACAACCACAATGACAAGGTGAAAGGTAACAGTTGATAATTTTGGTTGGGGTTGTAGCTGTGTTGGAGACTTTGCATGTAGCACTATTTATTCGAGTAAAATAATGGACTCATTATCAGTCCTTGATTAAGCCTAGCTAGGCAACAAGAGCACGGTTAGCATCTGCCATGAAACTGATCTGACACTGCTATCAATTTTTGCTGTTGTGCTCCCATGACAGAGCAGAAAAATAAAATGACTAAGGACTCGTTCACATCTGCGCCCGGGGTCTCTGTTGTGCAGGTTTCTGATTCCTGCACGAAACTGGGCAGGAGACGGAAACCTGCACGCATTTTTCAAACCCATTCATTTGAATGGGTTTGAAAAGTGTCTGGCCGTGAGCGCCGGTGAGCATTTTATGCTGTCCATGGCAAAACCATTTTTTTTAACTGGACACAAAGTCAGACATGCAGGACTTTTTCTGGTTTAAAAAACTGGTTTTGCCACGGAGAGCATAAAACGCTCACCAGCACTCACGTCCAGACACGGTCTGATAGGTTTCGGTCTTCTGCTGGCAGAAGATGGAAACCTGATAACGGAGTCCCGAATGCTGGTGTGAACCCAGCAAGATGCAGATACAAACAGAGCCTTATTCATACATTGCCAGGAGGAATAACAGAGCACGAAGCTCCTCTAGAATTGTTACCATATTTAAAGTATAACTAACATAACGTTTTGCTTTTGTGTACAGGCGTATGGTGGATTATTGGCAGTACTCTAACTAATCGTGGGTAAGGAGTCTGTTCTGTACACAGTGCACATAGCTTGTACTGCTAGTAATACTTGTAGAGGAAGACTCCTTAGCCTGCCTCTACAGTCCCTATACTCATTGTATTATCCTCTAGTGAAAATAAGAGCTAATGTAAGTGTTATGTCTCTGCCTGTCTGTACTGAGCAATACATTGGCCTACTAACCCTGCTCCTATCTTCCTTCACTTCCGTTTCTCCACTGGCTACTTAGTAAGATGGACGTATTGTGAATGGATTGGAGTTTAGCAAAGTCAGCAGTAAGCAAAACCACTTTCTAAAGGGAATACAAGTATTTACTAAAAGAAACTTGTCAGGAGATCAGATAGGCAGCCTCTGAATTGTGCAGAACTATTTCCAGCTTTTACAGGATAATGATATCAGTTGCTGAATTTAGACTTGCATAGGCATGACAAAGAATGCCCATATTTACTAATATTTAGACAGGCAGGATTTCTCCCTATGGCACATGCTGGATGATAACTCTGATGCATTTTTAGACTTCATCTAAATCTATACCACCAATTTATGGGCTTACTTTGAGCTAGAATTTTACTTCAATTTAGTGCATTTTGCACATTTAAAGGGATTGTCCTATCTATACTACTAGATTATGTGGATTTAAGACTTTTCCTAAATACATTGCTTTATCAAAACTGTTTTTCTGCTATCTGAGATTACTCACTTAATTGTTTACACTGCGTTTCCATAACCATGGACCTGGGGATGATCTTATCTCTCCGCCCAGGACAAGTGATGTAGCTCCCTGCTCTTAGAGAGGGGAGGGGGAGCGGAGTGCCCGGGACTCAGGAGCAGCTTGTATTTCTGAGCTGTTTATGTCCCTCTTCCAGTTATCAGGTCGGCTAATTGAATTTTGCCAATAAGGGCTGAGCCAGGGAGTATGTTACCTCTGTATGTAAACACAGACCTAAATCGGAGTTTATTGCAAGCTGACTCTTGTTCTGTAGCATGTAAACTTGAGATTCTCATCACCTATCAAATCCAGCTCTTCTACATCAGCTTCATATTGTGCATCTTCCAATGATACTGTGCTAATTTATTTACAACCATCCCTCATTACTGACTGCAAACATGTACCACTATGAAGAGAGATCGCAGAGCAAGTGAAACCCTGCCCAGCATTGTACTGAGAAAATCAGGAAGCGAACAGAACAGAATACCCCTTTAAGCCACAGCCCTTTGTCTATTACAGCAATTTACTTACTTCAACAATGTCCTTTTTCCAAAGCAATCTGACTTTTTGCCACATAAGACACCAGCATTATAAATGGCGCTCTGTACTGTAGATGGGATGGTCTGTTACAGATTTTGCACTGGGGTCACATAGTCATGTCGCTGTATTTATTGGACATTTCACATATAATCAACCTAAAAGACCATATAATTACAGCCCTATATGTAAATTTCATGCAGGGTATAATTACTTCCCAGAGTCATTAAATCCTATTTATAGTTCCTTCCCTGAAAGTGGAATAATTCGGATTATTTAGATTCCAATGGCTCATCAATACAAAGAGAAGTAGTGACACTCGAGACATTGTTCATCTATAAGTTGCTCATTAGAATTATGGAACATTCTCTGAACAATTAGCATATATTATAAAAGAAGGTCTATGCGCGACTTCCTGACCTTTCCAATCTACACTTCATCATAGATAAAAATATACATCATAAAGTTCCTCTAACATAAAGTCACATTAAATTAAATGCCTCTTCCTGCCCTTGTATAAAGTGCAGTGGATGAATATAAGAAATATATGTCTCATTGTGGTGTATTGTTCTCTTCCAATTTGCATTTATATTGCATGTAAATACAGTATATTATGCATACTTTATTTTTTGCAGCATTTCACCGTATAAATCTACATAACATGATGTGTATACTTGTGAATTCTTAACTGTAGTTATCTTGTATTAGTTTTTTTTTTTTTTTTTAAATTTTAAGTTTATTGACATAATGGCAGAAAAAGAAACAAAGGCAATAGTACATTAGGTTCAGTGGAGTCGCAGCTCCAGAAAGCAAGATGGTGCGGAGATACATATTCCTAAAGTCAAAGCGAACAACATCATAAATGTCAATAAACAATTTTTACATGTTTTTGGTTTTGAAAGGATGGTGGTGGTGGTGGGGGATTATCTTGTATTAGTTTTGTAGTATGAGGTGAGAAAACTTTACAAGATCACTAGTTCGGACTAAAAGGTTGTTTCAGGTCCAAAGCAGTTTAGAAGTATACATTGCTTCAAAAATTGTTCATGACGGTCCACGGCCCTTCCTGGCTTTGTTATGCAAACTCAATATAAGGCTGAGGTCCCACATTGTGAAAACACAACTATTTTTGTTGCAGATTTTGCTGTGTTTTTTAAAGCCAAAACTAGGAGTACTTTGAGCAGATGGTACAAGAACTTCCCATTCCTTTTGTACCCACTCTTGGCTTTGGCTAAAAAAAACTGCATCAAAATCTGTAACAAAAAGGCTGCATTTCTGCAACATGGGGCCTTAGCCATAGAGTGTTTTTTGTTTTATCCACAGCAATGGATCCAGTAGATCTCTGGAAGGGAATGGAAGCCTGATAGTCCCCCATGCCTGCTCCATATGAATAATATCCCAGGACACTTGCTCAACTGGCACTTCATAATATGAGGCTTACAGAGATTGAAAGCTCCATAGAAGTGAATGGATCGCCAGCTCCATTCCTAGCCACAATCTCTAGAAGTCCCAGTGGTCAACCCACAGCGATCTGATCGTTTTCCCCTATCCTGTTATTATGGAATAAATATCTTTAAAGTCAAAATCCAAAGTGACAACAACATAAATGGCTATGGGTAAATGGACAGTAGGCGGTGGTCACAAACAACCTGCACGCTATTTAAAATGTATATTGCCTAGGCTTTTTATATTGTCTATGAGTGATCAAAGACCTTTGACCTTTTGTCCTTACAACGCTTTGTTCCTTGTCATAAGGATCGCTGGCAAGACATTATCGGTAAGAGTCTATTCACATCACGCTTTTTACATCCATTTAGCAGATCTGTTTAACAGATGCAAAAAACAGATGCAAATGCATGGCCATCCATTTACATAGAGATTAAAAAGCTCAGTCAAAATTCTGGTGGCTGCGGTAATTTTAATATATTTGCACTCCTAATATAGGTCATTTGACCTATCACCTTAGTATTTACTGAAACGATCATTTAAAGGGGTTATCTGAGAAATGAAAAGTACTTGCTGCGATGGTCCTAATGGTGCTATAGTCGTAATACAAATTCAGATCGCCCAACACACACTGAGGAATTTCTTGCATTGCCTAGAGGCTGAAAGTTTTTCACTTTAGCTTAGATTTTGGATCTCATGACTGACCCCAATTTTACAGCAACCTGGTAGAGGAAAGTAGCGACTTTGGGAGCAGTGGTCAGTCATGGATGGGCTCACAGTCGCTGTAGTCAGCTTGGCCAACCCTCCTCAAAGATGGTGCAGTGAAGAGGGCTTGCAGACTTAAAGATAGCTGTACTTTATCTATCTTGTGGCTTTCCATTACATCTTTCAAATTCTAACACATCACTTCTGTGAAATGGTGCTCAGAACTGAACTGCATATTCCAGATGGGGACGCACCAATGATTTATAAAGTGGTAATATTATATTCCTGTCCTGTGAGTCCAGACCCCTTTAAATACATGACAATATCCTGCTATGCTTAGAAGCATGCTGATGTACCAATACACTCAGTGAATCTCCCAGTGTTACTCCCCCTAGGACATATGTTGCATGCTGATTTTTTTTTTTTTTTTTTACATTGGAGCAGCTAGTCCCTATGTATTAGTCCAGGAACAAATGTGAGTGATGTATGTATAGGTGGTAGGGTTGAGCCGATCTTGAGATTTCAGGATGCATTTTAAAATCCGATTTCTGATCATTTTCCACCCGAATCCGATCCCGATCGTGAAATTTCGGGATCCGATCTTTTCCGAACCTGATCGCTCAACCCTAATAGGAAGCGCAGAGGTAGCAGACTCATCTTGATCTTGGTATCTGTGCAGGACCCCTCTGAAACATAAAAAGACACTGATAAATGTTATGTAGTAGATGGAACTCTGTTACAGATTTTACATTGTGGCCCAAGAAGCTTCCTGTTGAGCATCTGAAATGTTCCTTCATGGTGTCATGACTTCTGCAGTAATCCTCAAAAACATCCTCTGTCGTACAGAGGTTCAAAAAAGATTACAAGTTTCGAAAACTTTTCTTTCATGGCAATGTTAACAGAGCAAGCTGCATGATCAGCCAACCCAGTAGTCCTGTCACAGGCCGCGGCACTAGTCCTTATACAGAATCTTACCATTAATATGACTGTAGTTGTCTGGTGCCTGGGTTCCTGTGTGCTACAATGTATGAATACCTGTCTCTCATTGACTAATGTCTTCTGATTGATGACTCTTGGGTATCAAGTTATTATGCAATATTAAAATTCAGATATGATAATTGATGTAACAGAAAAGCTTAGAAGGGCATTCCATGTTCCCATTGAGATCCCGACTCTAGGGAATCTACTCATTTAACCATGATCGTCATTAATGCATTTTAATGGACATTCACTAAGCAGACGCTCTAACAAGTGCAGAAGACCTGCTGTAATGAAGTGAGTGGATATGTCTGCATTTCTATGTTTCTGATTCTAAGTCATCTGTTCAAAATGGATGGGGGAAGTCTTGATAGCTTCATATCAACTGAGTAGATAGATGGGGCAATAAACCCTCTAAATTATTCAATACTTTTCTGTGGAGTGCCTACAATATTTTGTTTTGATATTTTGGGGTTAACCTATACTTAGGCTTGCACCCTCGCTTGTGGCTTCTGCAGTCTTTATCTGGATGGATAGATAGATAGATAGATAGATAGATAGATAGATAGATAGATAGATAGATAGATAGATAGATACTGTAGATAGATAGATAGATAGATAGATAGATAGATAGATAGATAGATAGATAGATAGATAGATAGATACTGTAGAAGATAGATAGATAGATAGATACTGTAGAAGATAGATAGATAGATAGATAGATAGATAGATAGATAGATACTGTAGATAGATACTGTAGATAGATACTGTAGATAGATACTGTAGATAGATAGATAGATAGATAGATACTGAGATAGATACTGAGATAGATACTGAGATAGATACTGAGATAGATACTGAGATAGATAGATAGATACTGAGATAGATAGATAGATAGATAGATAGATAGATAGATAGATAGATAGATAGATAGATAGATAGATACTGTGATAGATAGATAGATAGATACTGTGATAGATAGATAGATAGATAGATAGATAGATAGATAGATAGATAGATAGATAGATAGATAGATAGATAGATAGATAGATAGATACCCATGCTCAACAACTTGCAGGTGCTTTTCATTGGCACTATAGAGTGTCTAACAGCAGCTTCTTCATTCTGTTACTTTTTACATAGGATACTTTTCACCAACCCGGGACTTCAGGGGTAATTTAGTGCAAAAATTGGTGTAACGACATGAGACTATCTTATTCCCTAATTTAACAGGGTCTTTTGTGGACTCAGGTGTTCTTTAATTACATCGATGACTCCTTTCTGCTATTTATACCTCACATGTGATATATTTTCTGACCTGTAATTATTACATTCCTGCTATTTTGTCTACATCACTAATTATATAGATCATTACTTTCCTTGATTGTCAATATAAACTGCTCAGTATGTGTATAATTAACACAACCTTCCTTCTCCTACTGTATACACTATATATATATATATATATATATATATATATATATATATAGGCTTATGTGTATATATATATATATATATATATATATATATATATGTATATATATACCGTATTTATAATGACATATATTTTTACAGTTCTGCCTTCTCTGAGCTATATTTACACTGTACCTGTAATCTGATTTTATCTTACAATCCCACAGTCTCCATGTATGTTTACACAACTACTGGAATCTGTTTGAACCTGCAATTACATAAATCCACTGTTTGTCTCATTCCTTCATATTGTGTAGCGAGGTTTCCTACATGTAATCACCGTATATTGATCTATTGCTTAATAATCTTTTCTCACTTTAGAAATAGAAATGTGTACCTGCTACATAATACTGCTTGCACACTGTATGTAGTAGCCATTATATAAGGACCAAGACTATAACTTGAAGTTCTTAGACCCCAATGCACAATGTTTACAGTTTGTCACTTATCATTATACAATAGAAATATTAGTGACATCTTAGGGTATGTTCACAAGGAGTTTTTTGCAGACAGATTTCGATGCAGAATCTGCCTCAAAGTCCGCCTGCAAAAAATGCTCCCATTCACTTCAATGGGAGCTGTTCGCTTTTTTTCCCGCTAGCGATTTTTTTTCAGCTAGTGGGAAAAAGAAGCAACATGCCCTATCTTGCCGCGGATTCTGCAGCTGAGTCAGCCATGGCGTTGGCAGCTCGAGACTCACTCCCGATTAGGCTTATTCGTTCTGACCTAACCAGGAGTAGGATGGCGCGACAGGATGCCGATCCATCGCGGCTAGCCGCGTGGAGAATTCACACGGCAGAAAAGGTTTCCCCCATGTGAACAGACCCTTAAAGGGAATTTGTCACCAGAACCCAGCACTTCAATCTCTGCCGCTAGATAGGTTAGGATCCCCTGAAACAGTGTTTTTCACTTGTGAGTCGGTGCCTTCAAGATATTTCCAATATGCAAATGAGCCATTGCTTCAATATGCTAAGTGGCAATGTTCTTGTTGCTCCAAGTAGCCGATTTGCATATGGACAAAAAGGACAATATCTAAGCAAGGAAGGCACTGAATCGCAAGGGAATAACACTGTTGGATTGATATGCTGGGTTCTGGTGACAGACTCCTTTAATGTGGTAGAGGGACTATTAGATCCCCCATGGTTAGGCCACAGTGCAACTGCTACATTTACATGTGCTATAACTATATAGCATTGTGAGGTCTGATGAATGCGGGGTGCCATTGTCAGTGGAACCATCATGCTTTGTCCAGGGAATGTAACTACATTTCTAGGGTAATGAACTGAATCGTTGCTCTAGGTAAAGGAAAGTCTTGCTGCTATTTTGCATTGTATGGCACACAATTACTGCCTGGCTTCATCTTGACTGTATAGTTAATCTTCTTTGAACATTATTATTACATTTCCTATGTCTAATTCTTTATTTAACCTGTACTTGTAATGCACTGTATTACATTGACTATAATTATAGACCTTACTTGAATGTATACATCTTTCCTTCATTTTCTAGTATATAATAATTTTACATAGTTTCTACAGTTTTTATAATATGTTAGAACTACTTTTATAATGCAGTATATTCATTTTCAGAATTATGGTTTCCTCTTATCAACCATTTCAAGCTGGGAAAATGCTAATTGGCGTATTTCTCAAGACGCAGACAAAAAAAAAAATTAAGGAAAATCTCTGACCCTGCAAGAGTTGTGCACAAAAAATTGGCTACATAGCAAAGTTCTCTCTCTACCTCACATAATAAATAAAAGGAAAAAAACAAAGCTGCCCGTGGACACCCCCACGGGGACATAGTGCATTTATTCAACTACAATTAAAGATACTTTATTAGATACTTCGACCAGCATCATAAGAATGTAAATTCCAAGTATAGAGTAGCAGTTGCACATATGCACTACCCCTCCATTCATGTTTTTGGGACTGTCGAGGAGAAGCAGAGTGCTGTGCTCAACTATCTATACTAGTCATGTAGAATTGTATTAAAGGACAGCATGCATGCGTGTCCACTGGTCCATTCATGGGGAGGCTCCTGGTCTCATGACTGATAGGGGTCCCTGTGTTCAGACCCACCGATCTAGCTGTTATCCATTATCCTCTGCAATAACTTGTCATTACCACAATACCCCTTTAAAGGGATTCTATCATTAGAATACCCTTTTTAAACTAAATACATGTAGGAATAGCCTTAAGAAAGGCAATTCTTCTCTTACCTTTATTATTCTAATCCGCCCTGTCATTCCTGAGAAATTTATACTTTCTTCCTTATGCACGGTGCAGAGCAAGTATACATTTCTGTTTCTACCTCTGTATACCCACCACATGATGAACTACTCATACTTCCAGTTGTAAAGTCTCCAGAAATATACTACTGTATATCAAAAGAATATTTCGAGTAAAACAGATGCACACTGTTATAACCCGTGCATGATGTAAGAGGGGAGAGCAGGACACATCCATATTCTCTTTTGTGTTGATTGAATCCAAACCTCATGTGCTGCCCTCTCTGGTCCTGCATTGGGTATTACACTATCTAGTAGTTTTGGCTTGATGTCCCTTTAAATAGGTTTTATGTTCTAGAAACCCATCATTATATCAGAATTATAATCTACTACCCAGAATGGAAATAAATAAATCATTATGTAGGACCTCATTCATACACTGCATATGTGGCCAATACTTTATGTTTAATGCGATTGTACACAACAGTGTCTTGCCTATGGTGCCTGTGCCTATGGACAGCGCCGCACCTCCCATTAGGCGACCTGAAGCGACTGCTTCAGGTGGCGCTATGCCAGGGCCCCGGGGAGGGCGGTATTTTTGCTTACCTAAGCCAGTCCAGGACAAGCTGTCCTGGACTGGCTTAGCGTCACCGAGCGGTGGGTTGGGGAGGCAGCTGGAGCAGCGCTGCTCCAGCGGCCTCTCCTCAGGCTCCGTGCCTGCTAACGCAGCTCCACCCCCTTTGCTCCGCCCCCTCCTTCGGGGGGGGGGGCTTTCTGTCGTCCGCCTTGGGCAGCGAAAAAGGCAGGTTCACCTCTGCCTATGGATTAAAAATATTGTGCAGTGTAGGAAACAAATGCCACTGTGTTGAACATGGGGCACGTGGATCAGGCTTCCGCCGGTATTGGCATATGCAATAAATGGATTACTTCCTTCTGAATTATTTTACCAACCCATAGACTCTCTGTGTACTGTCTAAAGTGACAGCTGGGTGTTACCATTCCTCTGTCAGCTTTCATTACACAATGTCAGTCTGTGTAAAGACACGCCCTATTAACAAGGGAAATACTTAGTTGTCATTTTATTTATATATTTCCCAGAGGTATAACAGAGGAACCAAATAGTGCAGTCATAATTAAAGAATAAAAATGATGTTCTGGGATATGTACTAAAATAGACCTAAATGGAGAGGGAAGAGGTCTATTTTAATCACTTTAGGTTTGTAGTATATGCACATTAATATAGCAGAGCCGCAGTGCTGTGCGTTCATGTCAAGAAGTCCTATTGTCATCCATAGTGAAAGATTAATTTGCATTCGTTCTGCACATTCACCATTGTAATTAGAATTTATTGTCCTAATCAAGTCTGCCCTAATAAGGTCTGGGCATTTGGGATTGATAACTTTAGTGACAAGTAAAAGGTTGATGCAGATTGTGAAACAGACTCTGTGATAACAAACACCTCAAGAGAACCTGGATCTAGATCCCACATCTACACAAACTTACATTTCTGGATCTAAATACAAAAAGTAGAATTTAGGAAGAGCAAAATAGCGCTAAATATGAAACTTATGTTACTATATACGAAACTTAACCTTGTCCTTGTAACTACAGTTTGGTCTTCAGCTACAAACATCAAGAAGGACTTTAACATGATTTTAAGGGACTACAAAATTGATGGCCTATCCCTCTGATAGACCAGTAATATTAATTTGGGTTGGACTCTTACTACGCTTATTGATCAGTTGCATGAAGGGACCACAGGGCTGTAATGCTACATTCCCTTGTGTACCAAATAAAGAGACATGCAGTACTTTTGGTCATGGCTAGTGTTGGGCAAAATTCAATATTTATGAGATTCAACTGCTATTATGGAGTATCTCCAGGTTCCAAAATATAATATGCCAAAGACCAAGAAATGTGGGCCCAGTCCTGATCCTCCCCCTCATGAATGACTTCAGTGGCCCTGGGAGCACATCAAGGCCTGTGATTGGGTCTCAGCATTTACAAGGGATACAATGAAGTACTGACGCTTATCAAGCACCATAACAGTGATGCGCCCCACATAACCTCCGTCATTCAAGAGGCCAAAAGAGAAATGACGAGGGTGGGTACTGGCACCAGTCTCATGCTGGAGCTCAGGAGAGGTAAGTATGACTGTTTGTTATGTCTACGCACCTTCCCTCCCCTTTTATACTCTGGGGTTTGGAGAGTATAATGGTGGATGGTGAAGCCCAACAATTTGAGGCTCAGCTAAACTCTTATTTTTGGGGAAAATTGTAACTAACTTAGCTAGTGAAGAATCAGTTCCCTCATCCCTAGTATTGGATGAGCCTGGTATTAAAATTCAGTCCCACCTAATATGGAGCTGGGTAAACAATCAAGGAGATGCAACAATCACTGAAACATTTATTGTTAGTTTTGGCCAGTCCCGTTCCCATCCTAAGAACAAACCATGCAAAACAAGATGTATTCATACTCACTGACTGCTGGCAGTTAAAATATAGAATTTTAAATAGGTAAAGGTGCTTAGGAATAAGCTTTCTTGCAATGTGCACAATCTTGCCTAGGTGATGGCATGTCTAAATCATAAAGCCTTATACAAATCTGGCAGTAGCGTTGCTGAATCCAGGTCTACCCACCATGCAAACACTACATTGTACATTCCTTCTCTGGACACTTGCCGTGTCGGTTTTGGAAATTGCAGAATGTCCATGATGCGATTTTAACCACAAAGTGGGTATTGGATTCACATGAATTCCATCCACTTTGCTTGTACTGTACAATGTCACAATATTTCCCACAGCGTCGCGGCATTTCTGGCCCATGGAGCCCCAGCCTTCAAGAAAGTTTTTATTTTTTTGTACATTTTCTGTGTTTATTGTTGCATTAGGGCCATTAAGGGTTAAAATGTTGGCAGCAGTAGAGCATCTACTCATTTGTTTACATGTTATTCGCTCATATTTTCTCCTTTAATGAACACTACCATAAAGATTGTATACAGAAGCAATTGTCTTTGCGAGACAGTTTTTATGCATGCATTGATGGGGATTTCAGAGATGCAAGAAGGTCAAGCCAAGAGCTGTAAACTCTGTTAACTACTTGCTGGCTGCCCATTGACTATATACACCTGGGAGGTGGTTATACATCCTTGGAGAAATAGGCTGGGGCCCAATGGGTCCAAAACGCAGCTGGAAAAATTGCGACATTTTACAGTAATTGCATAGTGGATGGGATTCTTTCAAATCCTATGCCCACTTTGCGGTAAAAACTGCAGTGCAGACACGCTGCAATTTCCAAAGCCAGCACGGTTTTGGAAATTGCAGCATGTCAATTATATTTAAGGAAACGCGAGCAGCATTTCCATAGATATAACTGTAACAGAAAGTCCATGGCGGAAAACTCTGCAAACTTTCTGTTCAAAGCGCTATGGGAAGAACTGCGATGCGTTCTTGCCGCGTTTTTTCCTGCAGCACTTTAGCACTGTGGATCGTCCCGTGGGGCCTTAGCCTTAATGCTCTAAATGTCTTTGTGAAGTTGGCTCTATCCTCTGCTGGGTGTTTCTCTCTCGGTTCAACTTCTACTACTCAAAGTTTGCAAATACAGAAATGTTTAGCATAAATCAAAATTCTTGTGAAGAGTTAGAGCAGGCCAGCTGCTCAACTGCTGCATAAAACATTGCATTCAGAAGACATTTCAGTCTAAACAGCGTAATTGCTTGTGATCAAGTTAGTAATCTTCTTACTGTACACCTCCTGCATTACAGATTTGGAGAATGTATCTGTTTACTGCAGAATTTAGTTTCTCCCTACAGCATCCCTTAGGTTTGAATGTAATGCTTTAAGGATCCTAGGACATTAATGCATAGTATATGCTAGGAATTAGTTGGTTACCCATGTAGAGACAGATTACAATATGGTTATTAACTTTTCAATACACTCCAGGCAAAAATGTGTTACAGATATGTCTATCCTTGACTTAGGCACAGGACAGGGGATAACACATTACTAGAGGACCAGCTGCTGGCACCATCAGAGATCAGGGGAATGGACAACCATAAACTCACTCCATCAGTGGCGTAACTAAAGTCTTGTGGACCCCGATGCAATCTTTTGAGCGGGGGCCCCTACCTCATCCCTACAGCAAATTCTTGATAGTGATGGTTACAGGTGCTAAGGAGTTTAATCACCCTTAGTGTGGTTCGGGTAATCTGTGGGTCTCCTTGGCTTATGGACCAGATAGAAACTGCAATCTCAATACTGATGCCAATGCTAATGAGCCCCCTAAAGCCTGAGACTAGCTTTTTGTAGTACAAGGGAAAGTGACTCTATATTCCTTTGAGGCCCATGCACATCAGTCACATTAACAGATGTAGTAAACCACCCACAATAAGGTTTTGATTTGGTCAATGAAACAAATGATGGATTGTCGCTACAAACATATGAGCCCTTTCTGACATTTCCATTCCTGTCTTTATACAGGATGACATGTAAAAACAAAAATTGCATTTATTATTTCCAGCCGACAGGGAAATAAGATGTCAAAAAAATCTCTTAGGAGGGATTAGTGAACGCTGTGACCTTCAAAGAGCATTGTAATTTGTCTATTTGTTTAACATGCCAGGGATTATTTGTATACATGATAATTAAAAAAAAAAAAAAGATTTTTCAAATTTTAAAATTGATTCAATTTCATGTATAATAGTAATCATGATGGTGATGATAATCGGCATCATCATAACAACAATTATCATTATCACTTGCATCAATTACATATAATAATTTATTATTATTATTTTAATTTGTAATTGCAAAAAAAAAAAAATATTTTAAAATTTTAGAAAATAATAATTGTATTTTTTTCTAGTTTACAAAACTTCAGAAAGCTGGAAGGAAGAGTGTGGAAAGTTGTTGTCAGTCACTTAGGGTGGTCATTTATCTCTTGGGAAAACAAAGAATATGTTATAAGAGTCAAACAGTCCTCAAGCTCAGGGAAGGGGCAGACAGACAACCAAAACACCCCCTCCCCTTCCCCAGCATCTACTGCACCCAAAACTCCGACCATTTAAATTTTTGGAATTTTCCAGTAGCTGCTGCATTTCCCCCCCTCGGCTTATACTCGAGTCAATAAGTTTTCCCAGTTTTTTGTGGTAAAATTAGGGGCCTCGGCTTATATTCAGGTCGGCTTATACTCGAGTATATACGGTATACCCATGCAGTATGCTACATAACTCTGCCTTTGGTGGGTGCATTTATCCAGAATTCAACATTTTCATCCTATATCTATAGTTTTGAAGCATTGTATGTAAGCACTGACCTCAGAACAGTACACAGATATATTAAGAAATGAATCGGCGCAGAACTGTGACCATATTTAGATTATCAAAAAATAATAAAATAAAATAAATAAAAGCAAACCCAAGGTGGACATTCACTGTGAGAGATTGGGTTAGAAGATATCTGCCACTATCATAAACATATCACACTGTCTTTAATGCAACTTTATGCGGTTTTATGAAAATATTAAAGCTGACACTGCAACATATAATGGACAATTAATCATTTAATGAATGTGGTTTTAATTACATTGGAAGTATGGTGCCTGCTTCTTCTGTCTACATCTAATACTAATTGACTGATGTCACCGTTAGAATTGCTTAGATGTCATGCAGTTATGGCTATGGTATGCTCAGGAGTGAATCTGGGCTTTCTGCCGCCTGAAGCGGTGTCAGAAAGCTGCCCCCCCCTGGAGGAGGGGCGGAGCTGAGGGGGGTGTCACAAGAAAGGGGAGGGGCAAGCGGAAGGGGGTGGGGTTGAGCGAAAAGGGGGCGGGGCCGAGCGGCGTTCGCAGGCAGAGAGCAGGCAGGGAGAGGACCTGCTCTCTGCTGAAGTGTGAGGGGCGGCCGCTGGAGCAGCGCTGCGTCCAGCAGGGCCGACCCAAAACACTGCTCGCTTCCCGTGTCAGGCTGCAGACACGGTGACGCTAAGCCAGTCCAGGACAGCTTGTCCTGGACTGGCTTAGGTCAGCAAAAATGCCGCCCTCCCGAGGCCCTGGCATAGCGCCGCCTGAAGTGGTTGCTTCAGGTTGCCTCATGGGAGGTGCGGCGCTGGGTATGCTCACCCTACCTAGGAATCATCCAATCTACCTATCTATCTTATAGTTATATAAAACATACATATCTAAATTTATCACTTTGTCTATATGATGTCATAATTATATTTGTCATACGTGAAAAATAAGATATACTCACCTATCTCTGTTCTGGTGATTTGTCTACTATCCCCTCTGTAGAGGCTTGGCTCAGGTGACCAGTCAATGCTCTCAGTGGTCACGGTACGGTCCAGGTGGGAATCAGTAACATCACTGCTGATATGTTCCCAACATCTGACCACTAAGGGCAGTGATTGGCCCCTGCAGTGAACTCAGCTTCTATACTTCTTTTTTTTTTTTAATGTAGATTGGGAGACCCATATAGGGTTCACAATGTACATTTTTCCCCTATCAGCATGTCTTTGGACTATAGGAGGAAACACGGGGAGAACATACAAGCTCCTTGCAGATATTGTCCTTGGCAAGATTTGAATCCATGACTCCAGTGCTGCAAAGCTGCAGTGCTAACAACTGAGCTACCATGTTGTGCAAATTAACCTCAAGGTGAAAATGTGATTTCATGGTTTTATTTTATCCTGCACATGGAGTGTAGTAGTTCCTATTTGCACGTTTAGGCCGGAGCCCCACAAGACGTAAACACCATGGAAAAGAACGTAAATCTCATCCATACATTGCAGAAAAACACAAGCAGCGTACATGCAGTGATTTCCAAAACTGTCATGGCCCGCTACATGGGGCCTTAGACTTAAAAAAGGAACATGTTCTAAATACTGTAACCCATACCCAACTTCATCAAAAAAATAAATAAATTGGTGAACCTTTTTATAGGCACAAATAAATCCTGATGCAAAACAGAAGAAAAAGAAGAAAGTCACAAGAGGCTGAATAACCAAGCCATTTCCTACTGGTTTGGTTTGGTTGTTTTTTGTATTATTGGCTCAACATAAAGAAATTTTACATGGTCATACATATAACTGGAATTGCCATTGGTTTACTTTCCATCTGTGAACCCTTCTCTATATTAGCATTTTAATGGCCGTTTCTACAGTCGGCCTGTGCTTCTTGTAACTGGAGATAAGCGGAGGCAATTATTTCATAATGAGTACATCTTAGAAAATAGAGCGAAGTAGTATACAAGAATTCCTTCTTATAATTTATTTCATGTGGTTCTGTACATGCCTACATCACTTCACACAGCTCAGACCTACGGGTAAATAATGTTCTTTAAAAAAAAAATAATAATTCAGCCGTCTCTCAAGTTAATCCCCTTTTTTCACAAACATCTTTGCTGCATTATAGCAGACTAAATCCTTGTGGCCATTAAACATTCTATTTTTGGCCACTGCTATCTCTCTGCTACATAATTTTGTATAATCTTTTAAGGATATTGAGCAAGAGTCTGAGGGTGGCAGGACTTATGGTGTATAAATTCACACAGTATAATGACAAATTGAGAAGTGGGCCAGCATTAATCTAAGGATTATGAAAATGAAAAATATTATGTTCAAAAGAGTCCCTAGAAGAATTATTGCTTAGCCGATAACTTTAAATTACAGTCTTTTTTCCTGCTTTAGAGGCATATTTAAATGTCATTAACTCAACAAAGATGTCTCTTTTTCACCTTGTTTTGACTCCTTATGGTGTTTTTATTTTTCCCAGTCTTGGGAAAAAAAATAAGAACATTGTGTGGTGAAGTTATGGTAAATTTAAGGACAACATCTTTTGGAGCAGTATTTACAGTGATACTATAGGTCAGTTTAGAAAGCTCATTTTAACATACCCTCTTAAAGGGGTTGTCCCATCACAAGGATCCTATCTATACTGCTGGTTAATGTGAATGTAAGACTTTTCCTAAATACACTGCTTCAGTAAAACTGCTTTGTTTGTCCACTATCTTACTTTATTCAATTCATTGTTGACACAGCCCTGACTTATCTGCTCAAAAGTCAAGTGATGTATCTGCTGCTCTGGGGGGAGGGAGGAGGGGCTAAGTGCAGGGAGCGAGCCTGTGTATCTAGCTATTCCTGTGTCTACACCACGTGACCTATCTTCCTGCTATCAGATAGGGGAGGGGAGCTGCTTTCATTTCTTCTGTTCTCCCAGTTATCAGGCTAGCTAATTCAATTGTGTTCATTATGGCAGAGACAGGCAGTCTCTGTATGTAACACAGAATGGAGTTGCTGCTGCCTGTACTTCATAGTCCAATATGGGTGGGCGGAGTTACACACTAATTTGGGGGTGAAGCTAAACAGCAGGTTACATGTGAAACCCCGCCCACCAAATGATGCAAGAAACAAGGAAGAAAGAAGATTTTACAGCAGTGAAGACTGGAGAGTATGTGAGGTGGGAATACCCCTTTAAGGAATTCTGAGCTAATATGGGGGTCTCTGCTCAGGATCTTTATCTGGATCAGAGTGAGTAAAACACTGGTATAGTCTATGTAAAATTGATGACTAGGGTTGAGCGATCGGGATCAGGAAAGATCGGATCCCAATCGGCGATCGAGCAAATTTCACGATTGTGATCGGGATCGGCTGGAAACTGATCAAAAATCGGATTTTAAAAACGATCCTGAAATCTCAAGATCGTCTCAACCTTACTGATGACCCCAGTAATAGAGTTTGTGGTGTCCGCACAAATCATGCGGAGAGAAAAGTACTTCAAGCAGCACTTCTCTCTCCGCATGATTCAAGCGGAAAACACACAGACCCCATTATAATCTATGGGGTCCATGTTCTTTCATTGCTCACCACTTTTTAATGCGTTTGGTATTCCGTTCGGGGAGTCTCCAAGTGGACTCCCCGAACAGAATACCAGTCGCAGATGTGAACCAGGCCTACAACAGACAATACAGAACACAACCAAGCACTACATCTTATGGATGCTGGATGTGAATGTGACACAAGTGACTCCACTACACTAATTTGTTTGTAAATATTTTGATTACTAAGAACATCTGAATGTAATGTGGTGTAATTATCACCTCGTTACCATGTGGTGGTCGCATCGTTAACTCTATATGTTAAAATAAACAATACTGATAATTTAGTAATCATATAATTACAGGGGCACTATAAAGGAGACACCTATGGGTGTCATGTACAGTATCAAAACTCTCTGGACCAATAACCGGAGCAAATTATCAGAAACCATGATTGGTGATTTCAAGGACAGATTAGGAAGTGAAAGCAAAACTTTGCACAAAGGTTACTATATTATATTCTAATGTTCATATAGTCAATATAATCCTATAGTCATGCATCAAAAATGGAGATTTTCTTACTGAAATCCGTTTGGAGCTGACTGAACTGGGAAGTAAAGTCTAAGAGATCCCATGGCCTTCACCCTTAACACCAGCAAGGAGGTGTGGATTTTCCTGAAGAAAGATGCCCAGGTCACAGTCTCCAGAATAGTCGTAGACTGGTGGCAGTGGCAGTGATGGGGCAATAGTGTAGTCAGGTACAAAGCCATTGGACATTACCAGGAGCGTAGTCAAAATACAACATGCCATTGGAGGAGATAGGAGCAGAGTCAGGAATGAAGCAAGAACATAGAGTAGAACAACATGTAACAGTGGAACAGGACAAAGGGCAAGCAAGAGGGTATGCATTCAGAAGACAGTGACCAAGATCAAAGACAAATAAGGAGTCAAGATTAGAGATGAGCGAACACTAAAATGTTCGAGGTTCGAAATTCGATTCGAACAGCCGCTCACTGTTCGAGTGTTCGAATGGGTTTCGAACCCCATTATAGTCTATGGGGAACATAAACTCGTTAAGGGGGAAACCCAAATTCGTGTCTGGAGGGTCACCAAGTCCACTATGACACCCCAGGAAATGATACCAACACCCTGGAATGACACTGGGACAGCAGGGGAAGCATGTCTGGGGGCATAAAAGTCACTTTATTTCATGGAAATCCCTGTCAGTTTGCGATTTTCGCAAGCTAACTTTTCCCCATAGAAATGCATTGGCCAGTGCTGATTGGCCAGAGTACGGAACTCGACCAATCAGCACTGGCTCTGCTGGAGGAGGCGGAGTCTAAGATCGCTCCACACCAGTCTCCATTCAGGTCCGACCTTAGACTCCGCCTCCTCCGGCAGAGCCAGCGCTGATTGGCCGAAGGCTGGCCAATGCATTCCTATGCGAATGCAGACTTAGCAGTGCTGAGTCAGTTTTGCTCAACTACACATCTGATGCACACTCGGCACTGCTACATCAGATGTAGCAATCTGATGTAGCAGAGCCGAGGGTGCACTAGAACCCCTGTGCAAACTCAGTTCACGCTAATAGAATGCATTGGCCAGCGCTGATTGGCCAATGCATTCTATTAGCCCGATGAAGTAGAGCTGAATGTGTGTGCTAAGCACACTCATTCAGCACTGCTTCATCACGCCAATACAATGCATTAGCCAGTGCTGATTGGCCAGAGTACGGAATTCGGCCAATCAGCGCTGGCTCTGCTGGAGGAGGCGGAGTCTAAGATCGCTCCACACCAGTCTCCATTCAGGTCCGACCTTAGACTCCGCCTCCTCCAGCAGAGCCAGCGCTGATTGGCCGAATTCCGTACTCTGGCCAATCAGCACTGGCTAATGCATTGTATTGGCGTGATGAAGCAGTGCTGAATGTGTGTGCTTAGCACACACATTCAGCTCTACTTCATCGGGCTAATAGAATGCATTGGCCAATCAGCGCTGGCCAATGCATTCTATTAGCGTGAACTGAGTTTGCACAGGGGTTCTAGTGCACCCTCGGCTCTGCTACATCAGATTGCTACATCTGATGTAGCAGTGCCGAGTGTGCATCAGATGTGTAGTTGAGCAAAACTGACTCAGCACTGCTAAGTCTCTGCATTCGCATAGGAATGCATTGGCCAGCCTTCGGCCAATCAGCGCTGGCTCTGCCGGAGGAGGCGGAGTCTAAGGTCGGACCTGAATGGAGACTGGTGTGGAGCGATCTTAGACTCCGCCTCCTCCAGCAGAGCCAGCGCTGATTGGTCGAGTTCCGTACTCTGGCCAATCAGCGCTGGCCAATGCATTCTATTAGCCCGATGAAGTAGAGCTGAATGTGTGTTCTTAGCACACACATTCAGCTCTACTTCATCAGGCTAATAGAATACATTGGCCAATCAGCGCTGGCCAATGCATTCTATTAGCTTGATGAAGCAGAGTGTGCACAAGGGTTCAAGCGCACCCTCGGCTCTGATGTAGCAGAGCTGAGGGTGCACAAGGGTTCAAGTGCACCCTCGGCTCTCCTACATCAGAGCCGAGGGTGCGCTTGAACCCTTGTGCACACTCTGCTTCATCAAGCTAATAGAATGCATTGGCCAGCACTGATTGGCCAGAGTACGGAATTCGGCCAATCAGCGCTGTCCAATGCATCCCTATGGGAAAAAGTTTATCTCACAAAAATCAAAATTACACACCCGATAGAGCCCCAAAAAGTTATTTTTAATAACATTCCCCCTAAATAAAGGTTATCCCTAGCTATCCCTGCCTGTACAGCTATCCCTGTCTCATAGTCACAAAGTTCACATTCTCATATGACCCGGATTTGAAATCCACTATTCGTCTAAAATGGAGGTCACCTGATTTCGGCAGCCAATGACTTTTTCCAATTTTTTTCAATGCCCCCGGTGTCGTAGTTCCTGTCCCACCTCCCCTGCGCTGTTATTGGTGCAAAAAAGGCGCCAGGGAAGGTGGGAGGGGAATCGAGTAATGGCGCACTTTACCACGTGGTGTTCGATTCGATTCGAACATGGCGAACACCCTGATATCCGATCGAACATGTGTTCGATAGAACACTGTTCGCTCATCTCTAGTCAAGATCATGATAACAAATAATAGTAAAGAGATACAAAGGCTGAACCTGCAGGTGAGATGGATAAGCTGGAGTCACACCTAAAGACAGATGAAGGCATTGATGGTGCAAAAAGCAAGGCGCCTTGTTGCCTAGTAACTGGATGCAACCATTGGTCAGTGTCCTGGAACAGTAAAGACATCTCACAGGAATTTCTTCTGTTCCTTTCACCACCTGCCTGACACACCTGGAAATGTCCTAGACAATACAGAGAAATTCAGACAAATCTATTCATTTTCCCTTCAACTGACAAAAAGTGAATTATAAATCAATAAACTGTGAATCTTGCATACGCGTTCCAATAAGAATGGACTGACAACTGAACTACTGTACATTAAAAATCTCATACTGTAGGACAACCTTGAGGCATATTTGGAGACCTTCCAAAGACAAGTCATCATTACCCAGAGAACAGAATCTCTGGCAGGTAAAGGTTACTCATTATAGTATGAAAGAGAAAAATACTCAGTGACATCACAAAGAAGTCATTTATAGCAGAGAAGATCCTTTCCTGTGGAATAATGCAACATCTTTATCAGCTTATCCTAGTCCCTCTAATACATAGATTACGACTAGTAGGTTTTTAGATTATCTCTATCTATCTATCTATCTATCTATCTATCTATCTATCTATCTATCGAGCAAAGTGGTCACTTGATTCCCAATTCAAGTTTATAGGAACGTCTTCCATCAAACCCTCAGTGGCTAGCACTGCAGCCTTGCAGCGCTGGAGTCCTAGGTTGGAACCCAGCCAAGCACAACATCTGTAAGGAGTTTGTATGTTCTCCCTGTGTTTTCAGTGGGTTTCCTCTTGGTTCCCCCCATGCTCTAAAGACATACTGATAGAGAATATAGATTGTGAGCCCTGCTTGGGACAGTGTTCACTATGTCTCCATAAAGCACTGCAGAAAATGATGGTGCTATATATGGATGCAAAATAAATGTATAGTGTTGCTATGTGTCTCCATGGTTTAAGATAATAAGACACCACCTGTAATCACAGGATCACACTACTTAGGGTTTCCTTGTTTTCTGCTCCCATAGAAACATGGGAGATTTTGAATTGAAATCATTAGCTAAATTATATTATTACAGCACTACAAAGCATGGTTACAAAAGTCTATATACCTTTTAAAGTGACCCATTTTTACTGCATATTATTCAGCACTAGATTAGTTATAAACATTTGTACCTATATAGTAAACCAAAAAGAAGTAGATCTACAAAGGAATAAATCTTTTAATAGATAATATGAAAAAACTAAGAGCATTGATAATTCTATCCGTGGGTATATTGGAATTGACATATCCGTGAGAATACTGTTTATATGTTAATGAAATGCGCCGTCTTATCTACAGGACATAGCAGTAGAGAATCTTTCTGTAGAATTCATTAATCAGAATAAATAGACGTCTCATCACGTGTTATTTAATCTTTTTAATTAAAGTAAATGCAAATAATATCAAATCGGCAGAACAGAATGTCGCCCCATAGGAAATTTTACAAATGAACCCACGCACTATTTCCTATTTTCGAGGGTTTGTGTGATAGCTCTGCATCCTTCCCTACGTGAACTTCAAGTCATGGTGTTTAGATTTCATTGCTGTATAGGGAGGTGTAGCCTGAAGGTTCTGGGCCTCAATGCTAAATTTGTTACAACTAATTTGTGCCATTTACATTTATAGTGCCCTCTTATATGCTAGGGGGTCCTTAAGACACCTTCAGGGACCAGTGTCCATGTGTGACTGTTAACGTTTTGGCTCCTTTAGCTCTCATATCCACAAGAATAGGATTACTTATTCAACCACTGAGTGCTCATTTGTCAGTAAGAATGTATATAAATGTTGCCTATGGATGGTGCCCATTCTGATGGTGTCTATAGCCACAAGCCTAATGTGCACCTAGACAAATCAAATCCCAGGCTAGGGCTTTAGACGGAGGCCCCAAGCTGTGAGAAGGATGCTTATTTGTTAGAGATTTTGCTGCAGTTTTCTGAGCCAAAGCCCGGGGTGGAATTAGCAGAAATTCTATTACTTTTGCAGCCACAAACTGCACTTAATATCAACAAACCTCTCTGTTATTGGAAATTGTCAGTAAGTCAGTAAGTTTCTGTATTACAACCAGCAGAACTGTGTATGCAGCTTTGGAGCATACTGTAATCCAGACTATAACAGGATCAGCCGAGGATGTGTAATTTATTGCTGCTCAACTTTTTACATAGAGTCCTTCTAAATATATTCTGTTAAAATGCTGCTCAAAAGTGCACATAGAGTAGAAGTCCGCTATGACCAAGAATGGCTTAAACAGACTGTCATTTACAATAGTTTCCGGAGCTTCTCCATAGAGTGTTTTCACAAGAGGCCGAACACTAGCAAAATAATTAGAAATAAAAAATCTGTTAACATCTCGCCATTGAGGGTATAACCCTGACTGACACTTACGACCGCAGAAAGAGGCCTCTGTGTATTTGTCATAGTGAATACTCCAGTCCTGGCTAGAAGACGTACTGCAATGTCTCCCTGCTGTAAATCGGACCTGCCATGAGCGACTGTGATCCATTTAGTACAGAAATGCTGACTGCATCTGTTTTCTCAATTAATATTTTATTGCACCTCACTTCCTATCATATCCTGGTAGTTCGCTTTTTTATAGAACTTTATTTTGTTTTGTTTTTTCTTTTTTTTTTCTTTTTGCAGTAGTGAGATGTGTGAACATTTTAAAAAAGTGCTGAATATGTACTGTAAAAAGCTGCGTGACATAGACAAGGTCTTATGAATGATGTACATGCCCTAAAAGCAGCCAAACAGCTGCTTCAGGGCAACCATGAAGGAACAAAGCCTAAAAAAGTTTGTCTCATCCTTATTTTCCATGGATGATGTGAATCTAAAAAAAATACTTTGTCTTAACAGAAATCTTTACATTAACCAACAAGGGAAGGGAAAGCAGTACAAAGGTAATAAGAAATGAGTGGGACCATTAATAAGCACCAGAAGACACCATTTTGCTTTGGGGCCTAAAGATGGGATTTAGAAAGAGCATCTTGGCTCCTAGTTTGATAGGCAACAACCTAAGTTTAGTGTTATTTAAAAACTCGTTCATAGATGGTTTTGCCATGCACTTCATTGGCCTTAGTCTTGAGAATGTACCAGAAGAGAACTCTATTTTGCTTTTGCACCTTAAGATGGGATTTAGAAGGAGCACCTAGTGTCCTAGTTTAATAGCCAAGAACCTACCTTTGATGTGTTTTAAAAACTTCTTCAAAGATGTTCTTCATTGGCCTTGGTCTCAATAATATGGCCATTTATCTTGGTAATGTACACTATTGGCCTTGGTAATATATAACATTCACATTGGTAAGGTATTTCAATGGTCTTGGTAATGTAACGCTATTGCCTACTCAATCTAGTCAATTGGTAATAAGTAATTGAGCTTGATAAGAACTTCATTGGTCTTGATCATGGAAATCCACTAAATTTATCTGGCAATCTAGTGCATTATGTACCATACTGGTGATAGTCTTGGCAATGTACGTGCTCTTGATAATGTATCACAGAGGTTGAGATATTGGTACTGGCCATGATCTTGGTAATGTATCTCATTGGCCTTGGTAATGTAACTATTGTCTGCTCACCTTACTCAGTTGGTAATTAGCTTGGAAATATACTTCATTGGTCTCGATCATGGAAATCCACTAAATGTATCTAGCAATGTACTGCATTATGTACCCCACTGATCATATTCTTGTCAATGTACCCTACTATTCGTGGTCTTGATAATGTATCACAGCGATTAAGGACTTGGTATAGTCTTGGCAATGTACCCACTGGCCATGATCTTGGTAATGTATGACATTAGTCTTGGTCGTTCATCATGTTACTTAATAGATTACACTGAAATTCTTGATATTTGCCATGATGGAGCTAGTTACTGAACCAAAAAATATTCTTTATAAAATAGTCCTAGGACTGTATTTGTTTTACCCAATGGAGATGTCGGGGAAAAGAAACAGCTTAGAGTCTTATCATACATTAAACACTTTGATCAGCAAAGCATTCACACGCAGCCTAAGTAAGCTAAGCTGTATGGAAGATCCCATCTGTTTTTCTAATTACTTGCTTCAAACAGTAGTTTCACTTGTTTTTGTCCTAGAGCTTTTCTTGTTGAATCAGCAGCTGTACACACTTATAGAAAAGTTACATTCGTAGCTAGGAATCTATTATGCTATTCTCCTTTAATGATGAAGCATTGCCAAAAAGCTGTTGCCATAAACACACTATTAGAGAGGTTTAAAGAATGCAGGAGCACAATTGGATTGTGTTTGTGGGAACAAGAAGTCCGTGCTACTCTGTTGTCCTTAAACTCCCTTGTCCTATAAATGGGCTCAGCGTAATAAAATGTCCACTGCAAAAATCATTACGTATATTTGTGTAACCTATTTTCATCTCACCTAATATGACTTTAAAAGAGACAAATAAAGACAAGATTGAACATACTTAGAGTGTACCTCCAACAACTTTACAGGTGATTATATGAAACTTTGTATAAATATCTGTTTCCTTCCTTACTTATCCTCACTCATGCTCACTTATGTGTGTTTACATAAAACTCTGTCTCCATATTCATCTCACAGAACTCTATGGCGAGGGGAAGGAGGAGGCTACGAATTGATTTTTTTTGCCTTATTATGCGCCCTGGTAAACTCAGCAGTGTTAAAAGAGCTCCATGACTCACAAAATAGCAGAATACAGCAGCTATAGTTATTTGTATGTATTTTCCAGCAGCCTATTCCTCCCCCTCCCCTCTCCAAAGACTTATGTTAAAAGTAACTCAGATAAATAGAGGAGGAATGTTTCTTAGATACGATAAGACATATCAACAAGTTTCTTATATTCATCTATTCTATTAATTTCTAAAAAGTTGTTTTTATAATTGAAAATACACTATACAAAACTATGTCATCTTGGCAGCAGATCTTGTTATCTATCCTTTACTGACTGTTTTTAGGGGTAATGCCACCCTGTGATATATAACTCTAGTTTGTGTGATAGACTAACCAACCAAATACCAAAAGATCCTTGGATAGACCCAAGTTCTGACACAATAAGGAGCCCATAATATCCAGTACGTTGGCGCCCATTGCCTTCCCTTAAATTCTATTTCTTAAGGAATATTTAAAAAATAACCTATTATCCAGTATTGATGATATTTCTTGAGTAGTAGCAGGGACACAGCCATGGGGATGCAGAAGAAGCAATCTTACCTGAGCCTTGGTACCTACAGGGACTCACATTCCCCTTTGCTACAAAATAACCTACATTTTAACAACGCATGGTGGGTGAGGGTCATTACACAGACTTTGCATTGGGGTCCAGATGCTTAAACTTATATCCTGAGTAGCAGAATGTGGTTTTTGGATATCTGGTGGAAGCTTAGAATAATTTTCTCTGTTGGGCCCATGGAACTCCAGTCCACTGCTGAACAAGATACCTATCTCTGCACACTAGGATTCCAGATAAATACAATTTAGGAAATAAATAGATCTGACATTTTTATGTGCAATAACCCAGGATTATATGACACTATAATTTCTTTAAAGGCACATTACTGGCAGGTATTTTTTCATGATCCTTCCCGGTGGAAATTATAACACATGCATAGCAAGCCTGGGAATTGAGAATTACAGCTCATGTCTGTATCCTGATTCCTAGTTTTATGGTCTCAGTAAACAGTTATGTTAAGTAAATCAATACATCTGTATAGAGATATTCATTACGTCTAAATGGCCACATGTATAACCTGTATATTTTATTTTTATTGTTGGGCTCTCAACTAATTTCCATAGAGATGCAGTTTTGGAAATAAATTTGTGTATTACCTCGGAATATTCACATGAGCTTTCAGTGCTGCAAAATTAAGTAATGCTGTACTGGCAGCATACAAATACATAGAGACAATGGAGGGGACCATAGCAGTTCCTCCTGGTGTTGGTTGACATCACAGTATTCCTGTATGTAACCAACTTCTAATATCCCATGATGGGTTGCTTGCACTTTGACTCTTTAATGGCAGTGTGGTTTTTTTTTTTTTTTTTTTAATGTAGATTGTGAGCCCCACATAGAGCTCACAATGTACATTTTTTCCTATCAGCATGTCTTTTTTGGAATATGGGATGGAAATCCATGCAAACACGGGGAGAACATACAAACTCCTTGCAGATGGTTTTATGCCCTTGGCGGGATTTGAACACCAGGACTCCAGCGCTGCAAGGCTGCAGTGCTAACCACTGAGCCACCGTGTGGCCCCCTGGCAGTGTGTTTTTTATAGGAAGAAGTCACTCTTAGGTGACCCTAACTAAAAATGAAGGTATTGTCTGTGCAGTCATGTTCATCCATCCATTGACATTGAGTTCTCATAATTACGCTACAGACAGCCCACGATCTTAAGGTCCTTCCCTAGAGGTGTCATAATCTTTACGACTAGAGAGGAGTCAGCATCCGAACAGCATGCTCGCATAGAAATGAATGGACGTAGCCGGCACGCAGGGGGTTAAGCGGCCGTCCGCCGTCCAAGTGGAAGTACCAGGTGCATCCATTCATTTCTATGGAGCGTGCTGTTCAGATCGGCTGATCCGAACAGTACTCGCTCATCTCGATTTACGACTAAAGGTACCAATACACATCAAACAGTAAATCCTGTATGTTTGTGTGTTTGTGTTTGTTCCTCAATCACGCAAAAACAGTTGAATGGATTTGAATGAAATTTGGCAAATAGATAGATTATAACCTCAATTAAAATATAGGCTACTTTTTATCCCGGTAAATTACATTTTTTCATGACAGTTCTGAATTTAGGTCCACATACTATATTAAACAGCTCTTAGCAGCAGCCTTATCTCAGTCAGGGCTGTTATCTCTCTGTGTAAACACACGCTAACTCTCAGTGTGTAGAAACCTTAGCATATTATCTGATCTGCTCCAGTGCTGACAAACCTGGGCAAACACCTTTAATCCAAATTGGCAGTTTGCCAATTTTTAACATGCATGGAAAAAGAGAATCTAATTTGATGTAAACAACAACAGCTATTAAGGTAGCCAGAAGTTACAGAGTTCTTCTCAAGCGCAGCTGAGGGGGATCATCGATGTCAATGACATGCTCACTATATGGCATCCCAGTGAGCTGCTGAGATGCCAGAACAATCCCAGGCACAGTGCAAGAACCAAGTTCAGTGGCAGGCCAGCTTGAGAGCTGCCGAAATGCAAGAGCATACGTATCATCAATGCCCAGAACACGCCCATTAATATGGTGTCCCAGTGAGCATGCCAGAATAATCACAGGCATGGTGTGAGGAACAAGTTCAGCATCAGGACAGCTTAACAGCTGCCGAAATGCCGGAGCAGACAAACCATTGATGGCAACAATTTGCTAAATATAGACACCAACAATCCGCAGACGAAGTCACGGGCAGAGGCTAGTACACAGTAAAACTAGACAAAACTAGTACCATGAGTGTATATCAATATAAGATAGCAGTAGCCCAGCAATGGATGTGTGGAGAAAGGATTGTGCATTTTGGATTGGTTTTCATGGTGGGAGAAGGGAGAAACTTAAGAACTCCCCCTAACATTGCCTTTATTGTATCATTGTGTCATCTAGTTGATCTACCATTATGCTGTCCAGCTGACTGGTATCATATTTTTTGCCTATTTCATTATATAATTTAATGGACAGCTTTTCTTAAAAGTGTTTTGATATTTTAGTTTTCTTGGTGTATGTATTTGGTGAACATAGCAAACAGTTCAATCAATCACCAATTGTGTGTTTTCTATCATTTTTATTATGTAAGAATATTCTATTCTATTGCTATCCAATTTTGTAGAAGTTGTGGATTTCCATCTAAAGATGCCAGACATGCAGAATACTTTCTACTAGATTCCTGGGAATTTCATAGTCTGGAATTAATCAGGGTGTCACTTATTAGTGATAGTACCTGTGACCCCAGAACTTAGTGCAGTTATAACTACATCCAGGTACATAGTGTGTCATCCTCTCAGTAATGAGGAGTAGCCCGGAATTAATCAGGGTGCCACTTATTATTATTATTATTATTGTTTATTTATATAGCACCATTAATTCCATGGTGCTTTACATTTGAGGGTTACATACAATTCACAAAATATACAGGTACATATCATACTAACAGTGATCGGCTGGCACAGTGGGGTAGAGGGCCCTGCCCGCGAGGGCTTACAATCTATGAGGGAAACTTACTTATTACTGATAATATTTGTGCCTTGGATAGGGGGATATATTTGGGACGGTCACTAGACAGACATCTGTTTACGGTATAACCATACCCCAGTGTGACATCTTGAATAAATGAGGCAATGGACTGATCTGATACCATCAGTAATATTACCCACAATACTTGTGGGCACATTGGACCTGATCCAGACCCCTGCCCCTGCCCTGATTGATATCGGGAAATGTGGAGTGTAAGAATAAAATATGATACTTACCTGTCCGGTGTGTTTGGACATAAAGATACATGTAGGGGGGGGATGATTAGGAAGATGCTGTGATGTTTGAACCGTACCCCATATTGATACCTCTATTAAATAAGTGAAGATATTGATCCAAAATCATCTAAGAAACACTTATCTATAACATCTGGGGATACACTGGAGGGTTGGGGATCCGATCGGGGTCCCAACCTGCGCCCTGGATGTATAGAGAGAGGTGGCAGCAGTAAGGAATAGGGTTAACAGTTATACACTCCCGATATGAATGCAAGCGCTGCAGGGAGAAAGACTTGTGTTTTATTTTGAGTTCGCGCATGCGCGAGTAGCTATCGGCCCGTACCGGGAAATTGACCACGCCCCCTGGATTGGAATAGACGCCCAGCCGCACAAGGATTGGTGCACTTGGGTGAGGGGGGCGGGAACTCTGGGCGGGGCCGGCCCGTCTCTTTCTATTTAGACTCGGGCTGACACAGCGTCCAGTGTCAGTCTCTAAGTAGCGGGGCCAACCACCGTGGTCCCGCGAACTGCGGTTATTACTGCACATCGGTTGCAGCATTTAACCCTATACTCCCCCTGATGAACTAAACTAATTAGGGAAACGCGTAGGGGATTCTTTTAGTTAGGAATGGCCATAGACTTGGTATCTAAAGGGGATTTAATCAGTGGTGAGATACAGGTAGAGGGTGGAATGACTGACTGCTTAATGCCTACCCACATGAATAGGGCTAGACACCTACTCACCCCCCTCACTATCTTTATCAGAAAGATCAATGCCATCCTAACAATGTATCTGTTTTATATTGGTTAAGTATCAGCAACGTTTTTCAGACAGAGTGAAAGCACCCCCGAAAAACGAATGGCTAGGGAGGTTATGTGAAGTGGATTGGGGTGGTGTGGATGGAGGTGTCAACTAGTCACCTGTTAATACTCACCTAGCAATACCTACCTCCTTATCTGGGTGTTTGCACTGAATTTCTGACACACCCAATTTGGTATCAAGAAGAGGGTGCTGTGTATATTTTGGTAGGGACTGAGGAGGGACGATTTTATAACTATATTTATTAAAAGTTAAGTTTTATTGTTTATTTTGACAAGTGGGGACCCTTCAAGTATTTATGATAATATTTGTGACCCCAGAACTGAGTGCAGTTATAACTGCATCCAGGTACATAGTGTGTCACCCCCTAAAAAGGGTCAGAGCTTTCACTTTCTGACCCTAACTGAATCTACATTATCTGCTGTTCCTGGAATAACTGTAAATGGTCTCTATATAAGTGAAATAATACAATTACACTAAAACCACCATGTGCTGCTTTTTACTTTTTTATATGGCAGAGGAGCCGATAGCTATTCACCCATCACCAACATTGATAGGTAAAATACAGATATTTGCGTCCTTACCTACCTTGGCTGGATATGTTCATGTATCACAAGTTAAGCTCAGGGCCGCCGATAGGCCAGTACTACTGCTACTGGCGTCAGGGGCCCGGCCAAATTGAAAAATGGGGGGGGGCCCGGTTTTGGCCCGCCACTGTGTGCCGGCCCCCTGGCACCCGTAGCAGTCATTGTGTATGTCCTATTTCAACTCAGATCTGCATCCAGAGGACGCCGATCTGAGTTGAAGACATACGCGGCTGAAGAAAGGAGCTGACACAGGTCAGCTCCTCGCTTCGCCGCTGCGTGCCTCTTTCTGACACATATGCGGCTGAAGCGAGGAGCTGACATGTGTCAGCTCCTCGCTTTGCCGCAGCCGCTGCTACTGGCTTGTAGACGCGATGTGATCACATCGCGTCTACAGTAGCCGGCGGCAGCAGCGAAGCGAGGAGCTGACACAGGTCAGCACCTCGCTTCAGCCATCGCGTCTACAAGCCAGTAGCCAGCGGCGGAGCGAGGAGCTGACACAGGTCAGCTCCTTGCTTCGCCGCTGTACACCTCTCTCGCTGTCACATATGCGGCTGAAGCGAGGAGCTGACCTGTGTCAGCTCCTCGCTTCGCCGCCTCCGCTACTGGCTTGTAGACGCGATGTGATGACGTCACATCGCGTCTACAACTGTGCGCCAGTGAGAGAGAGAGGCGCGGAGAGAGCGACGGGGGAACGAAGGAGAAGGTAAGTCAGTCAGTGTAATGTGGAACGTGAAACTGGGGGCAGAGAGAGGACGGCATGAAACTGGGGGCAGAGATGGAGGGACATGAATATGGGGGCAGAGATGGAGAGGACGGCATGACAATGGGGGCAGAGATGGAGGGACATGAATATGGGGGCAGAGATGGAGGGACATGAATATGGGGGCAGAGATGGAGGGACATGAATATGGGGGCAGAGATGGAGAGGACGGCATGACAATGGGGGCAGGGATGGAGGGGACATGAATATGAGAGCAGAGATGGAGGGGACATGAATATGGGGCAGAGATGGAGAGGATGGCATGACAATGGGGGCAGAGATGGAGGGACATGAATATGGGGGCAGAGATGGAGGGACATGAATATGGCGGCAGAGATGGAGGGACATGAATATGGGGGCAGAGATGGAGGGACATGAATATGGGAGCAGAGATGGAGGGGACATGAATATGGAGGCAGAGATGGAGAGGACGGCATGACAATGGGGGCAGAGATGGAGGGACATGAATATGGAAGCAGAGATGGAGGGGACATGAATATGGGGGCAGAGATGGAGGGGACATGAGTATGGGGGCAGAGATGGAGGGGACATGAGTATGGGGGCAGAGATGGAGGGGACATGAATCTGGGGGCAGAGATGGAGGGACATGAATCTGGGGGGCAGAGATGGAGGGCATGAATCTGGGGGTAGAGATGGGGGACATGAAACAGGACAGAGATGGAGGGGACATGAAACTGGGGGCAGAGGTGGAGGGGGGACATGAAACTGGGGGCAGAGATGGAGGGGGGACATGAAACTGGGGGCAGAAATGGATGGGTGGACATGAATCTGGGGGCAGAGATTGGGTGGGAGACATGAAACTGGGGGCAGAGATGGAGGGGACATGAGTATGGGGGCAGAGATGGAGGGGACATGAGTATGGGGGCAGAGATGGAGGGGACATGAATCTGGGGACAGAGATGGAGGGACATGAATCTGGGGGGCAGAGATGGAGGGCATGAATCTGGGGGTAGAGATGGGGGACATGAAACAGGACAGAGATGGAGGGGACATGAAACTGGGGGCAGAGGTGGAGGGGGGACATGAAACTGGGGGCAGAGATGGAGGGGGACATGAAACTGGGGGCAGAAATGGATGGGTGGACATGAATCTGGGGGCAGAGATTGGGTGGGAGACATGAAACTGGGGGCAGAGATGGAGGGGACATGAGTATGGGGGCAGAGATGGAGGGGACATGAGTATGGGGGCAGAGATGGAGGGGACATGAATCTGGGGACAGAGATGGAGGGACATGAATCTGGGGGGCAGAGATGGAGGGCATGAATCTGGGGGTAGAGATGGGGGACATGAAACAGGACAGAGATGGAGGGGACATGAAACTGGGGGCAGAGGTGGAGGGGGGACATGAAACTGGGGGCAGAGATGGAGGGGGGACATGAAACTGGGGGCAGAAATGGATGGGTGGACATGAATCTGGGGGCAGAGATTGGGTGGGAGACATGAAACTGGGGGCAGATGAAGGTGTATATGAAGCTGGGGGAGAGATAGAGGGGGGACATATAATGTACGGGTGACTGTAGGAGGATTATACTGTGTGCGGGCACATGAAAAATTAATGAGAATGGGTGGAGTCAACATAACAGTGGGTGGGGCTAAATTTGCCGCGGAGCGCAATTAATTAATTAATTAATTAATAATGATGTAGGCTGCTATGCTACTAGCATAGCAGCCTGTTTGGGGGTGGGACTTTTACTTTAAAGGAGTGTTCACATTGTGTTTTTGGCCTCCCTTGCCGGGATACGTTGGTAACCAGTCACAATCAGCTCCCCACTTATCCCTGCACGGAGAACTGCAGGCCCCCCCTTTTTTTTTAATGGCCAGTTCTTCGTGCAAAGTATAAGTTGACAGCGGATTCTGACTGGTTACCAATGTATCCCGGCAAGGGAGGCCAAAAACGCAATGTGAATAAGCCCTGAGGATTTATTAGGAGGGCTCTTATAAATGGTGTTGGCTCTCTATAGGCACTTTCACACGTAGCAGATTTTACCTGCAAATAGAATCTGATTAAGCCTTGTAAAGCTGCTAAATAAAGGGAAATGTAATACATAATTGGTATGTCGCAAAATAAAGTTTTAAAATGGCGGTGGGGGGGGCCCAGACACTTAGGCTGTATGGGGCCCCAAAATTCCTGATGGCGGCCCTGGTTAAGCTGCAGGGGGGTTGGAATCTTAGCCTTGCAGGGTTTTTGTCATAATATTTTATTGAAGTTGCTTAATAAAAAATTAGAGTCCCTAATTAAATTAGTTAATAGAGATGAACGAGTAGAGTTCGATCGAGTAGGTGTTCGATCGAATACTATGGTATTCGAAATACTCGTACTCGATCGAACACTACTAGCTGTTCGAAGTTTAAGGTTCGATGCAGAACCAGCGTTGATTGGCAGAATGCTATACATTCTGCCAATCAACGCTGGTTCTTCTCTTACCTTTAGAAGTCTTCTCCGTGCAGCGTCCCCGCGGCGTCTTCCGGGTGGAATTCACTCTGCCTAGGCATCTGGCCTAGGCAGAGCCGACTGCGCATGCGCGGGCATGCCCTCGCATGCGCAGTCGGCTATGCTCAGGTATCGGGTCGGGCAGAGCCGACCGCGCATGCGCAGTTGGCTCTGCCTAGGCCCCGATGCCTAGGCAGAGTGAATTCCATCCGGAAGACACTGCGGGGGCGCTGCGCCGGGAGAAGACTTCAAGGGGAATCCAGCCCGACCGCCACTCGCGGACTTGGTAAGTATAATTTAGACTATAATGGGGTTCGAAATCTGTTCAAACAGCCGAACAGTGTGCGGCTGTTCGAATCGGATTTCGAACCTCGGACATTTTAGTGTTCGCTCATCTCTATTGTGTGTCCACATCTGTATACAGTGACATAGGCAAATTTGTACATTTATAGTATATACTTGATGACGCTGGCATGTGAAATGGAAACTTATAAGGATATATATGACTATGTTTAAAAAGGACCTGTCACAAAGTACAAAATGCTATATGTAATTGCTGTAGTGTCCCTGATCAATTTGGTGTTTTTAATCCATCAACCCATTCAGAGGATATGGCCCCTGGAAGGTTATATGTAAATTATCTCTTATTCTTCAAGTGATCTGTAATATGTGTTTCTCAGAAAAAAATTAATTACTTGGAAAACAAGATCTTATTTACATATAATCTTCAAGGGGCCATATCTATTGAACAAGTGGACAGATTTTAAAAAAAGAAAATGCCAAATCTTTGAGGGGTACAAAGGCAATCACATGATATATATCATTAAGCATTTTGTATTTGGTAAGAGTTCCTCTTTAAATGGTCACTAATAGAGATGAGTGAGTAGTACTTGATCGAGTAGGTGTTCGATCGAATACTACGGTATTCGAAATACTCATACTCGATCGAGTACCACTCGCTGCTCGAATGTAAAAATTTGATGCAGAACCAGCATTAATTGGCCGAATGCTATACAGTCGGCCAATCAATGCTGGTTCTTCTCCTACCTTTAGAAGTCTTCTCCGTGCAGCTTCCCCGCGGCATCTTCCAGCTCTTCATTCACTCTGCCAGTGTTAGGGAATAGCCAGATGATAATTCCCCAGAAGCTGCTGGTGAACCCTGGAGGGAGGGGCACAAGGGACAGTGAGCCCTAAACTGAAGCCCCCCGCTTGCCCTTCCTATTGCCAGACCCTATCCTAGGTGATCGGCGACAACCACGAGGACAATCCCTCCCTGAATACGTGAAACACAAAACGCAGACAAGACGTACAACAACAAAGGGAGGTCAGGTAGCCAGGGTTCGGTAACAAGAGAGCGATGCAGTGCCAAATCGGAGTCAAGAGAATAGTCAGTAGGAAAGCCAGAGGTCAAGGATTAGCATACAAGTAAATAACAGCAAGCGATACCAGAAAGCAAGGGCAATAACCGACACCAGTGTGACTGTGAGCCAAGACTAAATAGGGAAGGAAGAACCCGCCCAGAACCTGACAGGAAGAAAAGCTGTCAATCACAGGCAAGACAGATTAACCACTTAATGAACAGAGGCAACCTTGGCAGAAGACGGGTGTGGTGCAAATCCAATTAAGGACTAGAGCCGTGTTCACACAGTGCAAATAAAAACCTTAAGCAAATTGTCAAACTGCACACGCCTCCGGCGCCGCAGCAAGCGAGCAGAGGGTGGCGCAGAGGCCCGAACAGGCAGAGATGTTACAGCCAGGCATCGAGCCTGGGCAGAGCCGACTGCGCATGTCCGCTTGTAGTGCAGGCATGCGCAGTCGGCTCTGCCCAGGCCCGATGCCTGGCAGAGTAAATGAAGAGCCGAAAGACGCCACGGGGACGCTGCAAGGAGAAGACTGCTCGGAGGATCCAGCCCGACCCTCACTCGTGGACTTGGTAAGTATAATTTGATCGAACGTTGTCTACCCCTGAAACGAGCATTTTCCCCCATAGACTATAATAGGGTTCGATATTCGATTCGAGTAGTCGAATATTGAGGGGCTACTCGAAACGAATATCGAACCTAGAACATTTTACTGTTTGCTCATCTCTAGTCACTAACCTTTAAACAAACTTTGCATAACTCAATAGTACAAGTAAATATAAATTTTATAATATATTTTATCTGAGAAGTATAAAATCCATGTTGCTTACAGTGATATTTTATTACATATTATGATATTTTATTACATATTTACTCTAGAGAATGATTATAGGAAGCTTCTATCTCACTCCAAGTGCTTTCCGATCAGTACTTCTTTATATATGCCTACAATTATCCATGCTAATGCTACTAAGTGAGAGAGAGTTAGATAAAAGATTCTCCTTTTCTTAGTGTGTACAGTGTATTGGAGATATCAAAGTGCTAGTCTCCACCCACCAAGTCTGAGTAAACTGGAAATTATAGTTAAAGTCTGCAAGGGAAAATTGCTACAAAATGCAGACTAAATATCATATATCAGCCAGAAAGTGTTATTTGTCATGTGCACACTTTGTACTATTGATTTATGCAAGATTTGTTTAAAGGTTAGGTACGCTTTAAGATTTCCATGTATATGAAATCATTCATTTACTACTTAGAGCTGATTTTAGTAATGTGCGTGCCCAATGATAATAACTGTTCTCAAATATGTATCAATGTATAAGGTGATCAAGCATTGTATTTGTGAAATAGTTTGATTTCATCTGGCACATATCCCTGAGCTACACATGATGAACTCGACACAGATCCACCTAAACCTCAATGTAGCTCAGTTCATTAAGGAGATGCAAATGCTCAATCATCACATCTCAGCTGTTTCTAATGACCCAGAAGCATCTGGTAACTTTCATTATAAATAATCACTTGATTCAACGTAGTGTCATCAGGATTTTTTTTCTTTTTGGTGTGCTTTGAAAATTAGGCAAGCTGCAATCAAAATTTTTGGCAAAATACTGCCATCAGGCTTGTATAGATGAGAATTAGGAGATATTTTAAGGGGTTATTTGCTAGTCATAACCCAAAACATATAAAATATATCTTTCATACATTAACAATCCATTGATTTAAATGGGCACTGTGTGATGCTTTTTTTCTGCCTTTGGTGGCGCTCCGGGGAAGTTGAATAATTTCTGCAGGAAATCCTAGCAGGATTACATGTACTGTTATTAGGGGAAATTTCTAACATATAATCATACAAAGTGAACGTGCCATTTAAAAGGAGCTTATTGTCAAATAATTACTTTTTTTAGGTTTAAGTATTTTTAACATTTTAACAGTTTTTCTTATTTCTTTGTGGGAATATTAACCTTACGATATCTTGGAATGTTTCACAGTTTTGAACCTAAACAGGGATGGATTTAAAAAGAGGCAGAGTCACCCCTGTTCCTAAGGCCAAGGCCCCATGGGATGGAAATGGCACGATTTGCCCGCAGTAAAGTACCGGTAAAGTGGATGGGATTCTAGCGAATCCCATGTCCACTTTGCAGTAAAATCAAAAGAGACGTATTGTTTTGTTGTTTCAAATTAGAATAAAAAGTCATCAAAACACCATGCATCGCTGTATCCAGAAATATCAAAAAGTTACAACTGACAGAATTTTTATTCAAAGTTTATAAAAAGAAAAAGTAGCAAAATTCTATACATTTGGCATCACTGTAATCATATCAACCCACAGAATACAGACTAAATGTCATTTTGGCTACACAGTGAATGCTGTAAAAACAAAGCCATTAAAAAAAATTGAGTAAATTGTTTTACTCTAATTTCACTTCATTCTGATTTTTTCCCCAGTTTACCAGTACATTGTACAGAATATTAAACGGTAGCATTACGAAATATAACTTGTCCCACAAAAACTAAGTCCTCCGTGAAGGGGAAAATAAAGTTATGGCTTTATGAAGATAGGGAGTAAAAATTTAAAATTGTAGCATAGAAAGGGCCTAGGCTTTGTTTGTTCTTACTTTATGTTGACATTTGGTTTACATCATAACCAGTTTCTAGTTGTATTATAAAATTTCAATATCCTAGACCAGTGGTGGCGAACCTATGGCATGCATGCCAGAGGTGGCGCTCAGAGCCCTCTCTGTGGGCACCCATCTGGAGCCACTGTGTTGCAGATTGTACTGTGTTGGGACCAATGTGGAGCATATTGTACTATCTGGGGGCCACTATAGAGCAGATTGTACTATGTGGGGGCCACTGTGGAGCATATATTACTTTGTTGGTGCCACTGTGTTGCAGATTGTACTGTGTGAAGGCCACTGTAGGGCAGATTGTACTGTGTGGGAGCTCTTCACTATTTATGTCACACAGTATCTATTTTATAGCAGACGTGATATTATTACAGGCCTTAATAACATTGCACGGTCACGAGAAAACAGATTTGTGTGATGTAAATAGTGAATATTAATTATTCAAAAGTACCAAATGCAAACGTCTACCTTTCAGTACAAAGTTGTTTTGTATCATTGAAGTTCTATAAATCCCCATTCACATGACTGTATTTTGCGGGTCCTTTAACTGTCTGCAATTAGAGATCAGCACAGTATTAAGGTTAAATTTCCGTATTGGCACTTTGTGATAAATTATTGGGATATGGGTTGCAGTTTGGGCACTTGTTCTCTAAAAGGTTCACCTTTTAAGTCCTAGAATTTGGAAGGAATTTATATTGTAGCCTAAGGAAGGATACTTAAGAAAAAGAAAATAATAATAATAATAATAATAATAATAATAATAATAATAATAATATGACCATTATTTTTTTTATTAATTAATATTATTACAATATTATTATTGATGATGATGATAATAATATCATCAATAATAATAATAATAATAATAATAATAATAATAATAATAATTATTAATAATTCATAATGATTTTTTTTTTTTATTAGACTGTACAGTTTCAGCTTAGCAGCTTATAACCAGGTCATCCATATAATAAATTAGGGCACATGAATGATAGAATCGATGACCCACACTAATACATTTTAATCTTAATTTGCAGGAAAAGTCCCCAGATTAACTAAAAATTGCTGCAAGGTTAAACTAACAACGTGATTGCTATTTTTTTTTTTTATATCTACAATAGAAGTTACCCCTTAAGCCAGCAAGTACCAAATTGACTAAAGGCAGCAGTAAAAAGAGATATATAAATAGTATAGCAGAGACTGTCTCTGGAAATGGTTACACAGGGCTAAATAAATGAAGTTTAAGTCTATGTATGGAAGTTAATGAGAACAGTGGATTCCCCTCAGCAAAATATAGGCAAAAGGACAGATTCTACCACTAGGTACAGAAATCATTAAAATATTCTGCATGAAGGAAAGTCAAGTAATATATTTCCAACCTGCAGGGCTCAAGAAGTAAGAAGACATTAACACGAGAAAGAAAAGGAAGGAATGATGCAAAGTGATTGAACAAATAACTTAGAAATAGCAAGGACAGTATTTGTACAGATCAACTAGATACAAAGCAGGGCCCTTATAGAGAATGGATGTCAGGTGGAACTAGAGACTGGAGGGACATGTGCCCCAGGTGCTGGGTACTGGAGACAGTAAAGACAGGTTCACATGGGGGGTTTTTGGACTGGATTTTGACGCAGAGTCGGTCTCAGAATCCGGTCCAAAAAATGGCTATCCACGACTGGATGCTGATGCAGTGCATACAGTGCACCAGCATCCAGTCGCGGCATTCTGCTCCAGATTAGGCCCAAAATAATGGGCCTAGTCAGGAGGTGTCGCGTCGCAGACTCTGGACTCTGCGGCAGCTTCCTCCACGGAATCCGCCTCAACAAAGGGCATGGCGCTTTCAATGGGAGTTGGTGTTTTGAGCGGATTTTGACTCTGATTCCACGTCAAAATCCTGGCCAAAAAACCCTGTGTGAACACGGCTTTAAACAGCCACATGGCTTTGGCCACAGTATTTTGAAGTGGGGCTAGGATAGTAGACTAAATATTTGCCCTGAGTTAGTGCACAACTTTCTTAAGGGCAACTGAAATGACTTTCCCAAAACTCACTCAATCTATTTATTAGGAAGCTTGTACAAAAAGAGTGAGATTCATATAATGGATCACCGTGTGCTGTATGGCCACTTTCTTGTCGTATGGCTTCCTGCAAGAGGGGATAAAATGCTTATCCTAATTATTATTATTATTATTATTATTATTATTATTATTATTATTTTTTTTTTTACCAAACCCTGCCCATATAAAAATGTCAAAGATGGAAGGAAATGAACACTTGTATTCTGCATCATGTTAGGAGAATGTTAGAAGCTATAGTGATTCCTGCTTCATCATCTTTTTTTTTCTGTTTATTTTTACGATTCATTTCCAAGTTTAGTGTTTCTAAGCTGAAGAAATTTCAGTTCACACTTGTCACTTCTGGTTGCATCTTACAATCTATGTGACTTCTATTGCCACTCTTTCAATCCTGAGGAGAAATTTTTGCAGCAAATGTCTTGACATGTTGAAGCGATGATGTAGTCTGGCTTCCTGTCTGCGCTCATGTTGATCCCTAGTTCCTTTAAAATGTGCTTTTTCGTGGATACAGTCTTTGAAAGTTGACTATTTTTATTCCTTGCTGACGAAGATCCCTGAGGGTGCCTATAATGGAGTTATAGGCACCCTATTCACCACTAGAAACAGTGTTGCTTCACAGGGATATCTCATGATATGCTATGTTGGAGAAAATACAATATCTATAATATCCCCAGTAAAGATGAATACATCTCTGAAATATGCTTTGCCAACAAGCCAGCTTCTTATTATGGAGCTGCATTTCCTTCATAGAAAAAAATGGAGACTGAAATACAGTCCTATGAAAAAGTTTGGGCACCCCTATTAATCTTAATCATTTTTTGTTCTAAATATTTTGGTGTTTGCAACAGCCATTTCAGTTTGATATATCTAATAACTGATGGACACAGTAATATTTCAGGATTGAAATGAGGTTTATTGTACTAACAGAAAATGTGCAATATGCATTAAACCAAAATTTGACCGGTGCAAAAGTATGGGCACCCTTATCATTTTATTGATTTGAATTCCCCTAACTACTTTTTACTGACTTACTGAAGCACAAAATTGGTTTTGTAACCTCAGTGAGCTTTGAACTTCATAGCCAGATGTATCCAATCATAAGAAAAGGTATTTAAGGTGGCCAATTGCAAGTTGATCTCCTATTTGAATCTCCTCTGAAGAGTGGCATCATGGGCTACTCAAAACAACTCTCAAATGATCTGAAAACAAAGATTGTTCAACATAGTTGTTCAGGGGAAGGATACAAAAAGTTGTCTCAGAGATTTAACCTGTCAGTTTCCACTGTGAGGAACATAGTAAGGAAATGGAAGACCACAGGGACAGTTCTTGTTAAGCCCAGAAGTGGCAGGCCAAGAAAAATATCAGAAAGGCAGAGAAGAAGAATGGTGAGAACAGTCAAGGACAATCCACAGACCACCTCCAAAGAGCTGCAGCATCATCTTGCTGCAGATGGTGTCACTGTGCATCGGTCAACTATACAGCGCACTTTGCACAAATAGAAGCTGTATGGGAGAGTGATGAGAAAGAAGCCGTTTCTGCACGTACGCCACAAATAGAGTTGCCTGAGGTATGAAAAAGCACATTTGGACAAGGCAGCTTCATTTTGGAAACAAAAATTGAGTTGTTTGGTTATAAAAAAAGGCGTTATGCATGGCGTCCAAAAAGAAACAGCATTCCAAGAAAAACACATGCTACCATGTGGCCAATGCCGGCATCGGGAATCTTGTTAAAGTTGAGAGTCGCATGGATTCCACTCAGTATCAGCAGATTCTTGAGAATAATGTTCAAGAATCAGTGACGAAGTTGAAGTTACGCCGGGGATGGATATTTCAGCAAGACAATGATCCAAAACACCGCTCCACATCCTCAGGCATTCATGCAGAGGAACAATTACAATGTTCTGGAATGGCCATCCCAGTCCCCAGACCTGAATATCATTGAACATCTGTGGGATGATTTGAAGCGGGCTGTCCATGCTCGGCGACCATCTAACTTAACTGAACTTGAATTGTTTGTCCAAAATACCTTTATCCAGGATCCAGGAACTGATTAAAAGCTACAGGAAGCGACTAGAGGCTGTTATCTTTGCAAAAGGAGGATCTACTAAATATTAATGTCACTTTTCTGTTGAGGTGCCCATACTTTTGCACCGGTCAAATTTTGGTTTAATGCATATTGCACATTTTCTGTTAGTACAATAAACCTCATTTCAATCCTGAAATATTACTGTGTCCATCAGTTATTAGATATATCAAACTGAAATGGCTGTTATAAACACCAAAATATTTAGAACTAAAAATGATTAAGATTAATAGGGGTGCCCAAACTTTTTCATAGGACTGTATTTGAGTTTTCTGGGAGAGATTTTCTAAAAAGGAAGACAGGCTCAGAATGGTTTAAAAACATTGGAGGGTTGGACTGGTCCAACAGAGTAATGCCAACTCAGCTGATCACTGGCTGCATTGGTGATCCAACTTGGCCAGCAATTGGTATAATGGGCATTTCCTGTCTATCAAGATGGGATTAAGATATGGAGACTAGTGGGGGAGTCGTCAAGTAAGCACTGTTTATTATTTTAATTTCATCCCATTCTGACCCTTTTTTAATCCCTATTTTAACCTCCCTTCTTTATATGAGAGAATCAAGATCAATAATTGACTTATTAGTTGTTGATCTGAATGTTCACAATTTTTTGCAATTCTAATCCTCCTGTAGGCAGTTTTTCCACTCAACTTTATAAAAAGATGAAGTTTCAGTTCACATATGACAGCCTCCTTCTTAATTACTTACACCTCGCACATGTTTGCCCACCTTGTCTCCATCCTATTCCCAGGGAAACTGAATAGGGGACAGTTCCTGGCAATCAGTTTTAAAACCCATTCATTTGAATGGGTTTTAAATTCATTTGAATGGGTTTTTAAAGCAAACCGCTGGTATCTGTGTGCAGCCTCTCCACGGGGAAACTGATTATTTTACATGGACACAAAGTCGTACATGCAGGACTGTGTCTGTCAAAAAAAAAATGTTTCCCGCGGAGAGGCTGCACACAGATACCAGCGGTTTGCTTTATAAACCTATTCAAATGAATGGCTTCTAAAACTGTCCCCTATCCCGTTTCCTTGGAGAATAGGATGGAGACCCGGCAGGCGGATATGGGCACAAATGTGAACACCCCCTTAGAGAGAATTAGCTATACTGAGTGTGGATATGGCACAGATTACAGTATAATTAAAAGTGATTGGAAGTTGAGCCCTCATCTGCCCTGGAAAACCCAAGAAACCCAATGTGATGCTGGTGCTTGATCTAAACAATTACTAGACATACAGGTAACATACAGCCTGTGGCATAAAACTGGTCACATAAGGCAAACACAACTACTTTAAGTTTGTTTTCCAGACTGCCTCTACAAAATGTCCAAAATATAGTGTTTACAGTGTGAAATAGTGTTTCGAATCCACTGGATAGCACATCCCACAGGGTCTGGGTAGAAAGACATCCATGGTTGGTTATAAAATGCGTGGTGCACACAAGAGCTGTAATGAATGGGAATTATTTTGGATCACTCGTTACTTCTAGAAGTCTGTATTTTAGGATCCTGCCGAGTTTTAAACAACAAAACTCTTAAGAGAAATGCCTGCAGGTTCTTGGCTAAACAGTGGGTTTCTTGTTTCAGCTTAAAATGTTATAAAAAGTAAATCTATCTTTTTTTAAGCTTTTGGGTAAAAATGTGTTTCTAACATTAAAATTGTAAAATCAATGGTGTATAATGTGTCGGTAATACATTTTAGATGGGTGGAGTCCATTTTACAAATTCCATACACAAGAAAACCTTGTCTAACTGCCCTTTCCCCTCCAGCCAGTACATCTATGGTGGAGTGGTCTTGAATGGAGTGATGGCTAAGAATGCTCATTGCATACTACTGTATAAGAAGAGGAAAAGAGAGAAGCTTCAAAGGGAACACTCACTGAACTCCGAACTTTCAGATCCATTTCCAGATCCAGGCATTACAGAATAAAGGAAGCAAAATGAAAGTTAGCCATCATCCTTGTATCACTTAGACCTCTAAATGTACATATATATGTACTGTATCTAAAAAAGAAAGTTCCCATAACAGAGGGGAAACATCCATCAGGAAATCACCAATTTTTTAAATCAGGTTTTCATGTTTTTAAATATTTTGTGATTTTTTTTTTCTAGATTTTCCTTGTCGTTGCCTATATATTTCTTAAAGTACTAAATCCTGCAATTTCACTCTGTCCTCTCAGCCTAATATTAGAGTAATGCTTGCCAATTCTCTAGGGAATTTCTTTACAGCAGTCACCTCATTTGTATCACAGGCAGTATTGCAATAGCAGATAACACCTCTGGAGTTTACAACCAAAGGAATCATTTACAGAAGTTAGTGCATCTGAGAGCAGCGTTAAAAGATGTTCTATGCTTAGCAATGCAGTCCAGTGAGATCCATTGATAACTTGGAAAGAAATGTATTGTTCACTGAGCAGGGACTCGCTGTGTTAAGTGCAGTGGGTGTGGAAGCATGGAGGTGTAGGAACAGGAGGCAGCTAGCTGTTGAAAGTTAGAAAATGGCGGGTTAGATGGAAGAGTGCCAGGAAGTTTAGTCCTGAACTGTCACACCTCAACAAATTTGCCAAGTTGGCAGATGAAGCGGATGTTAGTACAGGGGTAACACTGTTGTGGCATGACACTTCCTCTGACAGCCAGGTAAATGTCTACTCCAGTAAGGAGGGAATAGGAGTGCAGGGCAGGGCTATTAGAGGGGATTCAATTATTAGGGAAACAGACAGCGCAATCTGTCACAGAGGCCAGGGGTGTCATATGGTATATTGCCTTCCTGGTGCTCAAATGTAACACTTCATGGATTGGCACAACTGACAAGCTAGAGGTAGATGAAAAATCCTTAAAAACTAATTCAGGGACCTAGGATGCAAGCTGAAGGCAAGGATCTCCAAGGAGGTATTTTTGGAAATGCTACCTGTCCCACGTGCCACACAGTAAAGGAGTTTGTAGATAAGCGAGGTAAACAAGTGGCTCAAGAGTAGGTGTAGGAAGGAGGGAATTTGGGTTCTTGGAGTGCTGGGCCAGCTTTTCTGTGGGCTACAGGTTCTGTGGTAGGGATGGGCTGCACCTCAATGGAAAGGGTGCAGCTGTACTGGGGCAGGATGTGGGTAGATGGTTGGAAAAGTATTTAAACTAGGGACTGGGGGGGCAATAACAGATGAAGAGGGAAAGATGGTGTAGTCAGGGAATGAAAGCTAAGTAATGTAACTGGGGTGGAGTGGGGTTGGGATGAGAAATCAGAGGAAGAGTAGGGATAAGAAAAAAAAACAAAAACAAAACATAAAATGCATGTATACTAAGTCTCCCTAACAAGATGGAGGAACTAGAAGTGATAATGTTGGAAGATATACTGTATACTAGCTTTTACCCGCGACTTCGTCTGCGGTGTTTGGAGAATTGGGTGGAGACAGACGTGTGAAACTGTCAGAGCATTTGAGAAATCTTGCTATAGAAATCTTTGTATTTTTGTATATATATATATATATATATATATATATATATATATATATATATATGTATATATATATTTTTAGGTCAGGTGGTAGATGGTAAAGTTGAAATGTACATACTGTATTCGTGAGCGTGGATTTTCAAGTTAATATACTTCTATATACCACATTGTAGGATTTGTTATTTTCTGCCAAGACATGTAAGTTTTCAGGGCTGGATACGCGGGAGCAAGCGACATAAAGCTGACCATGAGAGAAGCACGGTGTGGCTAAATGTATTCCTGCCACTTTTAGTGTTTGTCCTTGGGACTTATTAATAGTCATTGTAAATGCCAACTTGAGTGGAAATTGGAGTCTTTTAAATTGAAATGGCAAATTAGTTGGTATAATTGGTATTCGGGGGATCAAGACGCTTTCACCTTTAGCTGCTCCTGTAAGTATAGTGGCTTCAATGACATTTTTCCCCAGCTGTGTGACACGTAGCCTTGTGCCATTGCATAATCTGGGTGCATCAAGATTGCGCATGAGCAGAATTGGGACGCCAAGCTTTAGCTCGAGTGTATGGGAAGGCACGCCAGGTAATTCCAAGGTGTTAAGGAATTCGACAGGGTAATTTGTGCTTTCGTCAGTGGTCATGACTGTGTCTATTGATTTGTATACTTTTGAGTCACCAAGTAACTGTTGTAATATCTTGTGGTTAATTTTATTGACAGAGTCATTTTTCGGTGATAGCACTGCTCTTTCGCACAACCACTGTTCGTTGTTGATATTGTCTTGTAAGTGTGGGAAGACGTGCGATATTGGTTGGTCTTCTGTGGTGACAGGATGGCAAAAATCCGGTGAAAATTCAATACGGAAGCGTTACGGAAAGCGTTTGCGCCGCGTTTGATATGGTGTGCCTTTGCGGTTGCATGTAGGCAGTGTAAAGGTGACGGAAAATGCAGACCGGGGAAAATGCGGCGGAACCGCTACCGTAACATCGCGCTCCGCGTAAAAGTAAGCCTAAAAGTATAATGTGACTGGAAGCATTATACCATGATGTATGAGGGTGAATTCACACGGAGTAAATGCGCCACGCAATTCGGCGCGCTTACAGCGCGTGTACTCCACGCTTTTTTACGGTGCGCATATGCGCCGCTTTAACGCTGCATATATGAGCACCGTTAAAAAAAAACGCGGCGGACACGCTCCGTAAGCACGGCAAATTGCGTGGCGCGTAGACTACTTGTGAACTCACCGTGAGAGTGTTTTTTACTTGTGTATGTGGTGTAGTGGCGTATTTTATTTATAGGAAGTGTTTTGTGTGACTTTTTGTTTTAGTGCACTTTTGGGGTTTGAACTTACTTGTGTATGTATTGTAGTGGCTTATTTTATTTATAGGAAGTGTTTTGTGTGACTTTTAGTTTTACTGTACTGTTTGGGTTTGAACCTGCAATCATGTGATTGCAAGTCCCATAGACGGCAATCCAAGTGTATTGCCGTGTATGGGATATAGAGTGTGTTAGCACAGCGGGAGTCTTCAGTAGGCTCCCGGCTGGGCGCGGAACAGGTCGGCTCCTGCGAGTTTGCAGACAGGTTGCCGATCTGCAACGTAGAAGGTATGGGGGGGAGGTCCGGGAGGGGGGTGGGTGAGGGGGGGGTTAACTATTCATGCCTGCAGTCAAACAGCATTTTGATTGCAGGCATGTTACTATTGAAGGTATGGGGGGGGGGGGGGGTTAAGTGTGCATGCCTGCAATCAAAGTACATTTTGATTGCAGGCATGAGGTATACCCGGCAAGCAAAGGAGATTGTATGTGTCTTACTATCGCGGCTGGTGTTAGGGCAGCCGCGATGGTAAGATGTGAATGAGCGTGCTCGGAGGTGGGAATATGCTGGCGGCTGGAAGCGAAACAGGTCGGCAGGCAGGAGCCGGCCTGCGAATGAAAGGGTGGGTGGGTTAATGGCGGCCATGAGCAGCGAGGCTCTGCGTGTGGCGCAGACCCAGTTGCTATGGTCACCACAGGTTAGGAATGCAGGAAAGTGGCCGCCGTGAGGTGGAGCGTGGCGGGGGATGTGGCGGTGGGCCGTGATGGTTGAGATGGTCGTCCCGTACACCGTGGGGCACTGTGGAAGAGCTTGTGAGGTATTTTTTTTTATTTTTGAGGGGGGGAAGTGGTGTTGTAGGCCGGAGGTGATGTGATGTGCCGGATGGCCGGGCGACTGTGGTGAAGGACAGAGGAGGAAGAGCAGGGAAGCTTATGTGTGTGCTGCGAACTTACCGGTGAGTGTGCAGACAGTGAAGGAAAGTTGCCGGGTCGGGGCTGAGTGGTGGTGCGGGCCAGACTGTGTGTGCGCTCTGCGGTCTGATGTGTGCCGTGCAGGCCAGACTGTGTGAGGGCTCTGCGCGGGAACTGTGCGTGTGGCGTCATCAGTGAATCAGTGAAGTGCAGTTGGTGTGAGTGGCCAAGCGGTGGCGCGCGGCTGATAAGAGAAGATGGCGGTGGCACGCGGCTGATGAGAGAAGATGGCGGTGGCAGAGCGGGACCTTTGTTTTTGGGGTTATGTGAGTGTGTAAGGTGTGGAAATACATGTAAATGTGATGGAGTGGGGTTAGGGCTACCGTAGAGGCAACAATATGGAGTGTGGAGGTATTTTGGGGCCGGAAATGCAAGGAAGTGTGTGGGGGGGGCTAGGAGTCCTACTTTTGGGACTGTCCTGCTAAGGAGCCATGTTGTTTAGCAGCACGGAAAGTAGCCTAGGTTTCAATCGCATGGAATAACTATGTTTCTGGAAAATTTTAGGGAAATCCGTCCAGCCGTTCATCCAAACACACAAACTTTCACATTTATAATATTAGTAGGATGACATAGTGAGGGTAAGTGAAACATGGCTGGACTCTAGGGGTGCAATATGTTTAGAAAAAAAGTGTACAAATAGGAAAGGGGGAGGGGTTTGCTTGTATGTAAATTCCTGCCTTTGTCCAGTCCTGCGTGGTGACATGTGGGAAGAAAATAAATATGTTGAGTTCTTATGGATGGAAATAAAGTGAGGAATAAAGACTAATAAAATACTGATATGGATTTATTTACAAATCCCCAAATATAATGGAAGAAGCTGAAAATTCACTCATAAAACAAGTAGATGAGGCCACAAAACATAATGAAGTCATTTTTATGGGGGATTTAAACCACCCAGATATCAACTGGGAGGCACAAACCTGCAGATCCAACAAAGGGAACAGGTTATTGCCAGAAATAAATGACAATTACCTATCACAACTAGTGCAGGATCCAAAAAGAGGCGAGGGACTTTCACAACTAATTTTGACAAATGAATCTGACAGATTGTTAAGGGGCATTTACACAGAGCAAGTTGTTGCTGATTCTGGCACGATAACTTGCGACAGAATCAGCATTGAAAAAAGACTCCCATTGACTTCAATGAGTTCCATTTTCCGCATGGAACCCATTGAAATCAATGGAAGGCTTTTTGTTCCATTGATTTCAATGGATTCCGTGTGCTAAACAGAACCCATTAAAGTCAATGGGAGTCTTTTTTTCAACGCTGATTCTGACACTAGTTATCGTGCCAGAATCAGTGCCAACTTCCTATGTGTGAATGTCCCCTTAAAAGTGGAAGTTGGGGGTCATCTAGGTGATAGTAACCTCAACATAAAAATTATTCTTTAAAAAGATGTTTAGAAGAGGAGGAAAAACACTCAGAACTGCTGCTGATCGCGGCTGCTAAATCCTTAATCCCTTTATATTGGATGAACTCTGCGGCCCCTCCTGTCTCGCTTTGGGTAGACAGGGTCAACCAGGTTGCGCGTTTTGACGAGCTGATGTGCTGGTCAGCTCGCACCCATGACCGCTATGTTAAGACATGGACTCCTTGGCTAATACGAAAGCACTAAGGAACCCCTTCTGGGCGATTTGACTGTATTGTTTACCGTGTCTAGTTTTTTGGTCTTCCTCCTTATCCTCTCTCTTTTACTTCTTCTCTCTCTTTCTTCCTTTGTTTGTGCTCTTTCTCTCTACCCTACTCTCCCTGGAACGAGTCTACTTTTGCATTCTTGCATTCTTGTGGTTACTGCCTCCTGTGGTGCTATGTAAGTGGACTAGAATATGGTTTCTGAAACCCATGTGTGCAATGGTTTACTGCATATTTTGCCGCTCTCTTTGTTTTACTGCATCTCTATCACATTGTATTGATGTTATTGGCTACTGTGTTCTTTTACAAATTTTGAAAATTTAATAAAAGTTGATTCGAAAAAAAAAAGAAAAACACTCAGAACTTCAGGAAGGACAATTTTCATCAGCTGAGAGAGCAGCTTAGCAGCATAAAAGGGACAATGTCCTCAAAGTGAAGGAAACATAAACTAAGTGGGGCATTTTCAAAAACATCCTAAACAAGACCAATGAAAAAACATGTACCTTATGGGAATAAGCAGGATAGAAATCACAGAAAATCAATGTGGCTAACTAAAGCTGTAAGGAGTGCAATGAGGGATAAAAAGAAAGTGCTTAAAGTACTGAGACAAGAAGGTAGGGATGTGACACTAAAAATTATGAAGAGAAAAATAAATTGTATGAAAGACAAATATAGGAGGCAAAAATCAAAGGTGAGAGAATAATTACCTAGGAAAGTAAAAAAAAAAAAAAAAAATGAAAATGTGAGCATGCAAAAATAATTTGAGTGTAATGGTGGAGAAGGATGAGGAGGCAGATCTATTAAATGCCTTATTTACACAAGAAAATGACCAAATACATGATCAAGTGTAATGTAAATTATCCATTAGAAGTCACCTGTTTAACCCATGAGGAACCCATTCACAGTATTAAAATAGACAAATCGCAAGGAGAAAGAAAATAGACGTCTATGAAATGATCTGATAACAATATACAAACACATGAAGGGAAAGCTCAAAGAACTTTCTAATGATCTTTTTACTCTTAGGCCAGTGGCAGTGACAAGGGGACATCCGCTACGTTTAGAGTAGAGAACAGTTCACCATCAAGATAGACAGATTCTTTACTGTAAGAACATTGAGGCTATGATGGAACTTTCTGGCATAGGATGTGCTAATGGTGGATACATGATAAAAGATTAAAGAGGGTCTGGATGACTTTTGTGAATGAAAAATATTACAGTTAAGGGTTTTAAATTTAGGTACAGACAAGTTGATCCAGGGTTTTGCTAGGAAGGATTTTTTTCCCCTGACATGGGGCAATTGGCATCTGCCTCAAGGTTTTTTTTTTTTTTTTTGCCTCCCTTTGGATCAACATTGCAGGATTATAGGTTGGACTTGATGGACCTATGTCTTCATCCATCCTCATCTCCTACCGTGTTTCTCCGAAAATAAGACAGTCTTATATTAAATGTTGGTCCTAAATATGTGCTGTGTCTTATTTTCAGGGGATGTCTTATTTTATTTTTGTGTGCTGCTGCCACCACTGCACTACGCTGAGATGTGCTTGCTGCACAAAGGTTGTATGAAAAAAACATTGCAGCTGCTGCTGCGATACCGTACGTTGTATTCACTGTTCCTGCTGCTGTGGGATGAGCTGGGAGAGTGGACCCCCACTGCCACATACGATGCTTAGTGTATGCACAGAGGGCATCTCCCAGCTCATCCTACAGCCAAAGGAACAGTGGATACGACATATCGCAGCGGTGTCAGCAGCCAGCATACCTGTGCACACGGAACATCGCGCACAGTGTTCAGCCAGCGGCAATGTTTTTCTTCATACAATCTTTGCGCAGAAAGATTATTATTATTGGGGGATGTCTTACTTTCGGGGGGTGCCTTATATTAGGCAATTCAACAAAACCTCTGATATGTCTTACTTTCGGGGAATGACTTATTTTCGGGGAAACGGGGTATGTAACTATCAATGTGCTCACTACACAATATACTGTATACTGGCACAGTCTATTCTTCCTTGCCCAGAGCATGCCTAGAAAACTCATAGACCTTAATGAGCTGGCTCTATGGCCAATAAACTGCTGTAAAGCATAAATTGCTGTTAATAGAGAAGAGGAGAAATTCAGGTGAGATGACAGCCCCTATAATAATATACAGAAAGCAGAATAAAAAAAAAATCTACAATTAGAAAATAAAAAACAGATTACAAGTGATATATTTCACTATCTGGTTTTAATAAGTAAAAAACAAGGTAAGATTTTCGTCGGCATCCAATTAGTTTCTTCCATGTCAGATCTTATCCAAATTCCACTGACATTGACATCATCATGTCTCCAGAATAATAGGTGTATCAGAAATATGAAGGTGAACATTAGTAGTCCTATCTGATAGTAGTCCAGTTCCATGTCTAATATTACAACTCATTCCTATCCAAGTTAATACCGGCCGCAATACCAAGCACAGCCATAGAAAAGACTGGCACTGTTTCTTAAGAATCCCAGACCCTATTTTCTAATTCTGTACTGCTCCATTAACCCTTTTAACTTCTGCCAAAATAGTTTTAAAAACATTAAATGCATAACAATTACATTCTGACAATAGAATTTCTAATCCAGGCGGAGAGAACAAACACGTTATCTGCTAGTAAATGCAGTGCAAACATTGTCTTTGTTATTGAATAATTTCACACAATGCAAATGGCCATCAACCTTCAAATGACAGGCAAAATTAATGTACGACAATGTTCTGCGGGATACGTCATCTCGGCATTTGTTCTGTCTCGTTTTCATGCGTCATGTGGCACAACAATAGTATCGACATCTGCACCTTTCCGGAACAGCTGTGCTACAACAGAGCAAATCAATGCAATGCAATAAGATCTGAAGGAATGTTAGATTTATTACTCATGTTTAATTAAGGCTGATAGAGTTAACCCATTAATGACATTGGAATAACAACCAAAGGGCAAATCTTATTATGTAACTATTTCCGAAGATGTCATTATTTGCTGTTCCTTGTAACAAAGGCCTAGGGCCTATCCACAAACTCATACTACAACTATAGACCATTATGGGCATATTGTTAGGAACCAAATACACTATAGAACGGAAAATTAGTCCTGGGAAACCAGACTCCCTTGCACATTGAAGCAAAACAGCACTGAGCATACAATGCCCTCCAAAACGGAGCAGAATCAGAGGTCTTCACCAGAGCTCCTGATAGTGGAGATGGACTGGTAATTTCTGGGACCTAGAATCGCAGACATCTAGAGGGCGTCACATGCACAGCGCACCCCAAGTCACAGTAGGACTCAGAAACCCGAAAACCACTTACCTAGATGGGTGTAGGAGCAAGTCAGCAGAGTAGAGTGCAGTAATAGGAATTCACCAGAAGATGGTGGAAGCACTGAAGAGTAGTCATACTAGTCGGGTCAATAATCAGGAGGTCGCGCAGTTTCCAAGTATGAGACAAAACGTAGTCAGACAGGCTGGGTCATAGACAGGAGCTCATGTGGTACAGAAGGATGGAGTAGTCAGGCAAGCCTGATCATACACTGGAGGTCACAAGATACAAAGTCGCAGGTCAAGGAGAGGTGGTCTAGAAGGCAAACAGGGTCATACACAGGAGACAAATGACAGATACACAATAGGAAGGCAGGAATGAAGGTCAAGGGCAAACAGGATAACACAGAGTGAGCTGATACCAGGGAACTGAATAACCAGCAGCAAGCCGGAACCAGAGTTAAACTTAGATTCCTCGCCACCTGACCCCTGACCCCGGAAGTCCACTTTCCGGTCCCAGGAGGAGACTATTATGGAGTTTCTGGTCCTCCCCTTGGAGGACCCGGAAGTTTTGGACCCGTCGCAGACAGAGTAGCACTGTAGCAGAGGCTCCGGTCCAGCTCCTAACACATATATTGTCAGCCTGTATTATATTATTCTGTAGCAAGGGATATATCTGTTCCTGGAAGTGAAGCCCTGCATGATGACAGACAGAGTCCTTCACTTCCCCTTCATGCAATAAACCAAACAGGTTGGACTGGTGTTCAGAAGGTTCCTTGAGCAGACACAGTTTGTAACATAATAAAGGTCCAGAAGAAATTAGCAACATTTGAAGCCCGACATTTACTTCTTAGGACAAATCTTATGGGTTTATTGATAAACTAATTTATTGTAATATATTCATGATATGTCCTGTGTTTCCAAAGATAGCAAGAGAATTTAGGATGTATTGAAAGCTGGAGATGCCCTTGGACTTGAGTTGATTTAAGGCCGGCCAGAGGACATGTATAGATTAAAGACCTCAAAATCATTTTTTTCTGACAAGTATTGATGTAGTTAATTTGAGTTTGCCATTTTGTATAACTCATTGGGATTTGGATCTATTGGACTCCAGTTAACCTTACTAAGATTCCTCAACTCAAAGAGCCTTCCCCTAGAAGTAGTTCAATGACAATTTCCACCTCGCTACACCTCAATACTTAAACCCAGCAGTTATAACTACAGTTAAATGGTCAATGGCTTCCTAGGGAACAGTTTATCAAGACATTTGCTTAGAGAATGCCATATCTAAAAAAAAATGAGTATATCTCCCAGGTCTTGCTTATTGTTTTACAGGAAAAAAATCTAGAGACTAGATTCATCAGTTCCCGGGAGACTATCGCAATGTCTCCATTAATAACATCCCAAGCTCTATCTTCTCCTTCTCCTTATAAAGTGTGCATGGTTTTATGCATAAGTCCCAGGTTTAATGGGATTTCCACTGTTCCCCCGGTGGATGTCTTGAGATGAATTTCCTCTGAACGCTCATTGTACAAGCTACTGCTAGAATCGGTAAACAAATTGCCACTATGGTTTTTTGATAAACTAATCTAGGCCACTGGCAGAAAGTGCTATATAAAACAGAACCACTAACATAATGATATTGAGATGAGAAAAAAAAGAGGTCAACTCTCTGCACCAACATCCTTCATTGGAAAATTGTTTTGGTGCAGTTCAGAAATAATTGATTACATTTTTTGACATTTTTTCTTATTTTTTGTCTTTTTTTTTCCTTCCCATCGTCTGCATTGGTTTTATTTACAGCAGGGAATAAGCAAGAAATGGATTCTTTCATGCTATGTTGACTGCGTTTTATGAAAAAAAATACAGATTCTAGCAACGGTCCCTGACTTGCAATAAATAATACTAATAAAAATGCGTTAATATTTTTCCTCGCGTTTTACAGAAATGTATGACTTAGTTCCATTGCTAAAAAACGACAGCCTGAGATAATTTAAGGAACATTAAAAATGAGGGGGAAAAAGGGAAAATAACACATTTAATGGCTGACAGAATATATACAGTCCTTTTTATTTGTGGCTTGTTTACGCTACTAATCAGGTGTTTTTATGGGTTGGGAATAATATACGGGCACGTTCTGTCACTGAGACGGACAGAGCATCAATCCCTTTTATGATTCCATTTGTCCCTTTATAGAACAGCACTGTGAGTACCTGCAATGTTCTATGGGTATGCAGTCATACATTGGCCACATCGAATACTGCCGAAAGCAAACATGAAAAAACTATTTTGTCACACTCAGCTTGGTGGCATGGTGGTTTGCAATACTAGGGTCCTGGATTCGAATCTGACCAAAAGCAACATCTGCATGGATTTTTTTTTTTTTTTTTTTTAAATGTAGATTGTGAGCCCCACATAGAGCTCACAATGTACATTTTTCCCTATCAGTTTGTCTTTTTTGGAATATGGGATGGAAATCCATGCAAACACGGGGAGAACATACAAACTCCTTGCAGATATTTTTTTGTCCTTGGCAGGATTTGAACACCAGGACTCCAGCGCTACAAGGCTGCAGTGCTAACCACTGAGCCACCGTGTGGCCCCTTCTGCATGGATTTTGTATGTTCTCCCTCATGTTTGTATGAGTTTCCTCCAGGTAGTCTGGTTTCTTCCCATGTGCCAAAAAATTGGCTTCCGTATGGCAGCCACAAACTCCTTTACTCTACAATGTTCCTTGCACTTTCAATCCCTTCTGTGATCAAAGCGCATTACAAATTGTCTTTGTCACTGACTTTCACAACAGAATCTGGAATTCTCCTTACAGCCATGGCTTGGCCCTTTTCATGGTTGATGTATATGTACATACTACTGGCCTCTTAAAGGAATACTGCACTCTCAACATCTGTTACCCAGCCAAAGCAAATGTGTCTGAACCATTCCCAAATTTTGATCTCAGTAATAAGATTCATTTATTTCCTGCTATCTCTTATTTGTTCCTTCTTCTTCTATCTTGACCTGACTTTAGGGTTGAGCCGATCCTGACTTTTCAGGATCGATTTTAAAATCCGATTTCCGATCATTTTTCATTTGAACCCGATCTCGATCCCAATTCCGATCCCAATGCAAGTCAATGGGATTTTTTTATTAATCGGAGATCGGATTTTAAAAGCAATCCTTTCATTTAGGCTGGTTCACATTAGCGTTCGGCTTCCGTCCAGAATGATTCATGTGGGAAGTGTGCGGGAAGCACACGGATCCCATTATAGTCTATGGGGTCCATGTGCTTAACCGCACAGTGCTTGCATTAGCGTTGGTATTCTGTTCGGGGGGTTCTCATACGGACTCCTTTCAGACGGAAGCTGAACGCTAATGTGAACCGGCGCTAAGGGGCTCAAAAAAGGTAAACATTTTTTAAAGTGTAACTAAACTTTTATTTTTTGTACATTTGGATTTTTGGTTTTATAAATCCATAGATCAGCTGAAGATAAACTTTGTAATATCCTATTAATATTATAAATGTGAAAGTTTGTGAGTTTGTGGGTTTGTGTGTTTGGATGTTTGCATGTTCGGATGTTTGTTCCTCAATCACGGAAAAACCGCTCCACCGATTTGGCTGAAATTTTCCACAAACATAGTTAATACACCCAATTAAACAATAGGCTACTTTACGTCACAATAGCGCACATACATTTGTACCAGGGCCCCCACAAAACCCAAACTCACACCACCATCTCTGCAATCTCACACACTTTGGACCATAGCAAGCCACATAATTCATATTGCCCTCTGCAGCCTCGCCCCTAACCCCACACAATCTCATATACATATACTTTACCACTTTGCCCCTCACCTTAACGATACTCCAGGAGGCGCTCTTTAACGCTCTTTAACAGCCATGTTTGCCGACCCCCACCACTCTGACAATCCGCAACACCGCCCACCCATGTCAATACCCCTAGGCGGTCTAATAAATGCAAAAAAAAAAGTTTTAAAAAAGTAAAAAATATAAAAAAAAATAATAAAAAGGATTAAAAATTCAAATCCCCCCCCTTTCCCTAGAACACATATAAAAGTAGTTAAAAACTGTGAAACACATACATATTAGGTATCCCTGCGTCCGAAATCGCCCACTCTACAAAGCTATACAAATATTTTTCCTGTTTGGTAAACGCCGTAGCAGGAGAAATGGTCAAAAGTGCCAAACCGCCATTTTTTCACTGTTTTGATTCTGATAAAAATTTGAATAAAAAGTGATCAAAGCGATAACTTTTCCCGAAAATGGTAGAACTACAAAGTACACCTGGTCCCGCAAAAAAAGACGCCCTATACATCCCCGTACACGCACGTATAAAAAAGTTACGGCTGTCGGAATATGGCGACTTTTCAAAAAATAATTTTTTAACACAGTTTTGGATTTTTTTTAAGGGGTCAAAATGTAAATAAAACCATATAAATTTGGTATCCCCGGAATCGTACAGAAACACAGAATACAGGGGACATGTCATTTTGGTTGCACAGTGAACGCCGTAAAACCAAAGCCCGTGAGAAAGTCGGAGAAATGCATTTTTTCTTCAAATCCACCCTATTCTGAATTTTTTCCCTGCTTTCCAGTGCATTATATAGAATCATTAATGGTGGCATTATGAAGAAAAATTTGTCCCGCAAAAATTAAGACCTCATATGGCTCTGGAAGTGGAGAAATAAAAAAGTTATGGGGTTTAGAAGGAGGGGAGTCAAAAACGAAAATCAAAAAATGCCATCGCCGGGAAAGGGTTAACTTCAAATTCCTCTGTCCCAAAGTCACTATGTAAAGTTTCTCACAACACCGTATAGCAGCTCAAATACAAAGTAACTTCTACACAAAAGTCTCACGTATTCTCTGAATTATAGCAAAAACAAGATACAAAGTTACATTTCATATCCCATACCTTATACACAGTACGAAAACCTTACCCGCGCCTGTATATACCCACTTCTACAATCACCGCAGACGAAGTTGCGGGTAACAGCTATACTTTATATAAGAAAAGTGTCAGTTACTCCACCTATCTGCTTCGTTCTGTCACTGATCAAACTGGTGCCTAAGGGGCTCAAGGGTACCTCTGCCACATACCTGCACATCAGTATGGCACAGAAGTATAGCATACAGTATAGCATAATAATGAGAGATGGCAGCTTTCAGGAGCTCCAAGTCACTCCTTTGGTTATTCATTTACCTACAACATCAAAAATTCTTTATTTTTTAATAATATTTTTTTAACAAATGTTTTATGCAACTTTTTGTGGATAACAGAAGCTGTATCATATGGAACTGATTTCTTGACCTGGCTATAGTAACACAGAGTAGTCCGATAATTCCAGAAATGCTTACTGGACTAGAGAGTCTTCTATCTAACAATGATTGGAAACAATACAATTTTCCAGGTGATTTGGCATTCACGGTCATGGATAATTTGATCAATACTGAAAAAGGGGGGAAAAAAGCATAGAAAACAGGATGCTACAAAAAGATTTTCTTGCAATAAGTGGCGGTAAATTCCATTGCACAATTGTTTCAATTTTTCGCCAGGTTTCCATCAGGCAACAGGGCATCAAATCACATGACACACTTCAGTCATTGTATGTTGGCATGAAGGGCCCAGATTTATGTATTATGTACGTTGGCATGTATAAACCCAAGGGCCCAGATTTATTAATATTTAGACAGTGGAAATTTAGATAGCCAGTCTGAAAATTCACCCCATTTGTCAAAATGGCAGATGTCATATCTTTAGACTGTCTAGTCTGTTTATACCATCCTTTAGTTGACTTGCTTGGAGCCAGAATTTCTCAACACTATGTTGGCACATTTTTTGTTGCATCATTGCAAATTTAAGATTCCCCTATTTCTGAGAAATGTGTAGCCAGTAAAAAAAAAAAAAATTATCCCAAAATATATGCCCCGAGATGCACCACATTGTGGCAAAGATGCACCACTTCCAGTGTCTAGTCATATCCGCAATGATAAGTCTAGCCAAAAGTCTCCATTACAACACTTCATCAGTGAGTCACGTTTCTTGACATTCTTAATGTACACGAAAAACTGTATAAGGCTAAAGCCCATGTAGTGCGCTGCAGCAAAAAAGCACTGCGGAAATAACCGTGACGGCAACATATCATCAAAAAGTCCACAGAGGTTTCCTTTGTAGACATTCTGCTTCCAATATACCAAGAAGGAAATCACCAGCGTTTCTGTAGGTATAATTAACATGCTGCCATTTCCAAAGCCATAGTGGTTTTGGTAATCGCAGTGTGTCGCAGCGTGCTCACTGCACATATTTCACACCCACTTTACAGGGACTGTAAAACATTGAGGTCTTTGCTGCTGAGTTTCTACCACGTGGGCCCCGGTCTAAAAGGGTATGTGCCCATTTGCAGCATTTTTGAATGAGATAGTTTATTTGGTTTATGAGCTATGCCACTGTAGTCTTTCTGTTTTGTGTATACAGCATCTATACAAACCTACATTAAAGAAGAGAGCTTCACACAAATATGTGCCACCAAATAAAAGTGTTTTATTGGTAGAGCGTGATGTTACACTAGTAACAAATCCTTGTGTAGTCTGATCCTCCTGTCATATCTTTCTCTACTCATACTGACCCCCTTAGAATGTACAAGTGAAAGCAGATGAAATCAAGCAATACATGACTGGAAGATCAGACTATACACAAGGTTTAATTGAAGCAATGAACATGTATAGGTCGCAAAATGTATAAAAAGTATAAAATATTTTAAGGAAGATTATTTGCAGAATTGCCCCATTTCTTTTTCAGATGTATTAAAACAATATATATATGATGAAACTTTATATTTGTGTTATGGGTCTCCTGAAAACCCATTCTTTTGGGTTTCTTGATTAGTGTGGATATAAGGCTAAATTCACACCTGCGTCTGAATATCAGTTTTCAACAGATCTATTTAACCCTTCGTTCACATCTGCGTTCGGTATTCCTTTCGGGGAGTCCGCATGGGGACCCCATAATGGAATACTGAGCGCAACTGCAAGTGGTGTGCAGTAAAAGCACTGTGTGCTTTCCACGTGCTGCCCGTACGAATCATGCGGACAGGAAAGTAGATTGTGAACTACTTTCCTGTCCGCATGATCCCTGCGGAGATCTGGCGGCAAGCACATGGACCCCATTCTAGTCTATGGGATCCATGTGCTTTCACTGGCAAACCACTTGCAGTTGCGTTCAGTATTGTGTTCTGGGGGTCCTCATGCGGACTCCCCCAGATGGAATCCAAACGTAGATGTGAACGAGGCCTAAATCTAAAAATTAATACAAATGGAGAACCTTCCATTGATTTCAATCCGAAAAATATATAAGTATGATTTCAAAAATTGAACCGTTTACTTTGTACCTACTTAAAACATTTGCACAATTATATATATATATATATATATATATATATATATATATATATATATATATATATATATACATACTGTATATTCGATCTGACAGGTTTCCCTTATTTTGGGTTTATAAAAAACTGTCCTGCAGTCTCGGCCATTCTCTCTGTTAGAAAAATACAAAATTGATAGAACAGAAGTAAACTGAGGGCAACTGACCTTGAAAAATACACAATGAAACCAAAGGATAGTTTTGTTTTGTTTTTTGTCTAAAACTGGCCATACACATTTGATTTTGGACAGCGGGATTGTTCATATTAAAATGCAGTGAGTCTGTGCAGATTGGCTGAAAATCGAGCAAAAGTGACAGATCGTGCCAAATACTCTTATAGTTATCCAAAAAATTATTCCAACTATAATAAAGTTGTTTGCAAAAATTTTATCCCTGATCATCAGCTGAAATGGGCTAATGCATAAAACATAAGTCTAAGCCCCCTTGCAGACAACCGTATGACTGGTCAGTGTGCTATCCGGGTTTCATTTCCATGGGTCTGTACACATCACCGTGAATGACACGTCACATGTGCAAGCCGACAGTCCGGACCGCAAAATATAGAACAGCTCCTATTCCTGTCCTATTTTGTGGCCCTATTCATTGAATGAAAGGGGCCACGGAAGCTAGGCAGGTGCATGGGCGGCACACAGGTGACATCCTGTGCTGTTCATTCACGGCAGCTCAATGGAACTGAGAACCAGATAATAAATGGCAGATATGATTCTAGCTTTGGAGATCCCATCCCTATGCATAATAAGCAATTATTGTATGCGTGTTTATAGACCATCCATTCTGTATAATACAGACAATTATATTTGTAAGATGTCTGTGTTGTTTGCAAATTTTAGCCAAGTTGGTAAAGCTAGGTGTGAGATATTCATTAGCATCTTCCTTTCTTCTCGGCCTATGTTTACCATTGCATTCTTTTATTGGTCTATAAACACATCTGTTGCCTGCGCATCAGCTGCAATGTTTGCACACAAGCTCTCGAGAGCCATTCTACTTGAATAAATAAATATGGTTAAGTCTGGAACACGGATCTCCATCAAATCTTCGCTAAATTATCAAGCGACTGTGACCACACCAAATCCTCCCAGTTATTTCTTCTCATCAACTATTTGTTTATTTCAATCAACTTTTTATTCTTTATATTTATGAATAAAACCCTCCTAAGTTGAGCGGGAGGATTATGTTGCAGCAACATGGTGTCATCCTATTATGCATAGATCACAGTAATATTACAGGGTTACAGTGACACAATGACAACAATACCCATGGATAACAAGGTGATTTATGACTTTGCCCCATTACAAAAAGCAAGCCCTTCAAAGTTGTTTTTTTATTTTGCACTGATCACAAGGTCACCCCCTGCTCGCTTTTCAAAGGGTTATGGCAATTCTGCAACTTGTGTATGACCCAACATTTTGTTGAACATTTTTTCAACGTCTCCTTCAGTCCCAGTAGGGTTCTAGAATAGGAAATCATCTGATCACTTCTATAATATATTGCAAGACATTTAGTCCTCACACCCGATGCCCCAACAATCCCCCTTCCCCCCGTCCACCTTCTAACATCTTTCCATTGCCCCCTGTACCCATACCTCCCAACTTTTGAAGAACCACAAGAGGGACAAAATGTGCGGCGCGCTTTGCGCGCCGCGTCAAATTTAGCCCCACCCACTGTTATGTTGACTCCACCCATTCTCATTAATTTTTCATGTGCCCGCACACAGTATAATCCTCCTACAGTCACCCGTACATTATATGTCCCCCCCTCTATCTCTCCCCCAGCTTCATATACACCCTTCATCTGCCCCCAGTTTCATGTCTCCCACCCAATCTCTGCCCCCAGTTTCATGTCCCCCCCTCCATCTCTGTCCTGTTTCATGTCCCCCATCTCTACCTCCAGATTCATGTCCCTCCATCTCTGCCCCCATATTCATGTCCCTCCATCTCTGCCCCCATATTCATGTCCCCTCCATCTCTTCCCCCATATTCATGTCCCTCCATCTCTGCCCCCATTGTCATGCCGTCCTCTCCATCTCTGCCCCCATATTCATGTCCCCTCCATCTCTGCTCCCATATTCATGTCCCTCCATCTCTGCCCCCATTGTCATGCCGTCCTCTCCATCTCTGCCCCCATATTCATGTCCCTCCATCTCTGCCCCCATTGTCATGCCGTCCTCTCCATGACGTCATCACATCGCGTCTACAAGCCAGTAGCGGAGGCGGCGAAGCGAGGAGCTGACACAGGTCAGCTCCTCGCTTCAGCCGCATATGTGACAGCGAGAGAGGCGCACAGCGGCGAAGCAAGGAGCTGACCTGTGTCAGCTCCTCGCTTCGCCTCCGGCTACTGGCTTGTAGACGCGATGGCTGAAGCGAGGAGCTGACCTATGTCAGCTCCTCGCTTCGCTGCTGCCGCCGACTACTGTAGACGCGATGTGATCACATCGCATCTACAAGCCAGTAGCAGCAGCGGCGGCGAAGCGAGGAGCTGACACAGGTCAGCTCCTCGCTTCAGCCGCATATGTGTCAGCAAGAGAGGCACGCAGCGGCGAAGCGAGGAGCTGACACAGGTCAGCTCCTTGCTTCAGCCGCGTATGTCTTCAACTCAGATCTGCGTCCTCTGGATGCAGATCTGAGTTGAAATAGGACATACTCAATGACTGCGCCAGGGGGCCCGGGCCCCCCCCACCTTTTTCAATTTGGCCGGGCCCCTGACGCCAGTAGCAGTAGTACTGGCCTATCGGCGGCCCTGCATTTGAGTATTGACAAAATGGCAATATCACGGCGATCGAGGCACTATTTGATTCAGGTCACCCAAACCTATCTATCAGCAGAGATGGGTTGATATGCTAGTGTTAGGACTGGGTCCCGCAGGGTTCACTCTCTGTGCACAGTGCCACCTGCGGGTCAATCTAACCCTCCTCATGTAGTGAGGCGTCTGGAGTGTAAGTCCAGCTTTCGGCCTACAGAGCATGCTCAGACCTATTGGAGCCGCTCACAGGCTAAGTGCCATTTCTCACCCACTGGGCATGAGCGGTGAGGTCACTACCACCGCCCCTACTGGGCGGGGACTTCCCTTTAAAAAGTGTGAGCCGACGCCCGCCCGGCGCTCACACTTTCAATCAGAATCTCTGAGGTTGTTAAAGACAATAGTTCAGGGCTAGCTGCAGTTTTCAGGCAGGTGCCAGACAAGGCCGCTGTGTGGGGTTTTCCTTGCCACTATCCACTCTGTAGTTCAGTACCTGTAAATCCTGAACTATCAGCCCTACTCCAGGCTAGGAGCCGTGGACTCTGTTCCAGCCTGAGGCGCTGATAGCAGGTGTGGTTTCTCAGATAGCTTCCTTTACTGTCTAACTTCCTTAGTTACTCCTGGCTGTTGCAGGAGCTGCTGTGGTTGCTGACCTGGGGTGAGTTAACCCTTGGCAGCCTTGTTTGTTTCCAGCTGTACTGTGCACCTGTCCAGTGAGGTTAACTGGCAGGGCACTGTTGCAGCGTGTTCACTTTAAGTATTGCGTCACTTGTCTGCCAGTGCAGTTTTAACTGGTAGCACACTATTCAGACGTACAGCCACCCATCATTGGGCCTGTGGACCTCGCTGCAGTGCCTTGCAGACTAGGTTCTGTCATTTAAAAATATTATTTTTTAATAAATACACAGAACCGTAACAACTAGATTCTGGTGACAGATTTCCTTTACTACATAGCAGACTCTTGTAGATACCATGGTCACTATTGATCATCGTATCTTATTAGACAGCTGGGTTCCTACTATACGTGGCATGGGGCAGCTGTGCTGAGGTTAGGGCACTTTTAGTGTAGGGCACTTTTTTCTCCCTTTTTTGGCATATGGGTGATAGAAGGCATGACCTTAGGCTTTCAATTAAAAAAATAAAATAAAAGAACTATTCTGGCTCCAGATTAAAAAATAAATAAAAATATGCAGGAGAATAAAGCACTTGAGGGATCACTGCAAAAGGGTAGTGGTCACTATAGAGTTAGCAAAAGACTGTAGAAGGACTCTATAACAGTAATAGACCCCTGCTGCTAAGTTACTAGACAAAGGGGATTCATGGAACACCAAAGCATGGAACTGTGGGGCCAAATATTATGTAGCTAAACTCTAGACTACGCCAATAAACCACTGAATGTAAGTGAATGTATACTCATAGATTATCCAATAAATAAGAGAACTTTGGACGCTAAAAAAATTTAAATTGAGCGGGCATTAGAAAATTAGTTTGATATAGATCTCCAGATATTAAATAACAAATGTCTATCCTTATGTTTTGTCTCTAGAATCCCAGATGACAAGCAGGAGATGCTATGGAGCCTCAGTCAGTACCAGACCCACTGTATTGTTTACATAGGCACTGCCCCTGGAATTTATAGGTTCCTGGTACTACAGCTCAGTAGCATTCCAATGATACCCTTTATTCTCTTGTTTGATAGGGATCAAAAGAATTAGTTCTCCGCTATTCAAACATTCCTAAGGATAGGTCATTTAACTCCTTTACCCCATCCAAGCAATAGTCAGACTTTCCTTATTGAGATCTTCCCCAATGCTCCTTAGATCTTAGACATTTGGTAACATTTAGAAACTCTCTAGGTTTGATATTCTTGGTGCAATACTCTTCATAGATGGTTGATCCAATCTTACAGAAATAGGCAGATCAAGGGAATCCCAAATTCAGTTAGGACAGCAATAAACCCAAAATACAACTAAACAATTTCTTCCACTACCTGCCCTTAACCTGGACTGGTGGAAAAGATTTAATAGCTGAAATACCATGGACTCCTTATATGATGTTTACCATCAATTCTCCCTCTCACTAATCCATCATACTGCAGCGGAAAGGCTTGAAATGCGTCTAATAAAGTCTGTATTACCACAGTTCACCTCCTTCTAAACCTAAGAACTGTCCTTTACTATTGGGTTTAAAAATTGATCTAAGAGCAATAGTTATATTTATGATCCAGAAGACTTAATGAGAGGACATTGTGTTCTCTTACGATCTGTATTTACTATGTTGTTTAGTAAGTTTCTAAATATACATCTTAGGGTTGTCAGATTCCTTCATTGGTTTATTGGGATTGTGTTTTACGAAGAAGGGATTGAATTATTTCCAGAAATGGTTCCTCGCTTATCAATCTATATCTGGTACTGCAGCATAGCTTCATTCACATGACTGTTGAAATGTTTATTGTACGCCAGCAGTAAGACCCATTATAACATGGACTATCCCAGAGAACGGTTCCCTTTAAGACTGTGTCTAACAAAGTAGATGTATAGCTGAAGAATTTCAGAGGCAAAATGTTTCTTCTAAAACAAGGTGTTTGTTATTTTGGCTCATTGCTTTATAACTAGAGATGAGCGAACAGTGTTCTATCGAACTCATGTTCGATCGGATATTAGGCTGTTCGGCATGTTCGAATCGAATCGAACACCGCGTGGTAAAGTGCGCCATTACTCGATTCCCCTCCCACCTTCCCTGGCGCCTTTTTTGCTCCAATAACAGCGCTGGGTAGGTGGGACAGGAACTACGACACCGGTGACGTTGAAAAAAGTAGGCAAAACCCATTGGCTGCCGAAAACATGTGACCTCTAATTTAAAAGAACAGCGACGCCCAGCTTCGCGTCATTCTGAGCTTGCAATTCACCGAGGACGGAGGTTTCCGTCCAGCTAGCTAGGGCTTAGATTCTGGGTAGGCAGGGACAGGCTAGGATAGGAAGGAGAAGACAACCAACAGCTCTTGTAAGAGCTAAATTGCAGGGAGAAGCTTGTCAGTGTAACGTGGCACTGACGGGCTCAATCGCCGCAACCCAGCTTTCCCAGGATCCTGAATGGAATACACTGTCAGTGTATTCCCGTATACCCGATATATACCCCGATACCCGTTCCAACGGTGTGCCCCCCCACCTTCACCCCAGAAATACCCTGCAAGTCCCCTAGCAATAGAATTGGGGCTATATACACCCACAATTTTTACTACTGGTATACAGTGCCATTGTCTGACTGGGAATTCAAAGAATATATTGGGAATACAAATACCCTCATTTCTTGCTACTGCCATATAGTGCCAGTTTCTGACTGGTAATTCAAAGAATATATTGGGGTTACGTGCACCCACAATTTTTACTACTGGTATACAGTGCCATTGTCTGACTGGGAATTCAAAGAGTATATTGGGAATACAAATACCCTCATTTCTTGCTACTGCCATATAGTGCCAGTGTCTGACTGGGAATTCAAAGAATATATTGGGGTTACGTGCACCCACAATTTTTACTACTGGTATACAGTGCCATTGTCTGACTGGGAATTCAAAGAGTATATTGGGAATACAAATACCCTCATTTCTTGCTACTGCCATATAGTGCCAGTTTCTGACTGGGAATTCAAAGAATATATTGGGGTTACGTGCACCCACAATTTTTACTACTGGTATACAGTGCCATTGTCTGACTGGGAATTCAAAGAATATATTGGGGTTATAAATACCCTCATTTCTTGCTACTGCCATATAGTGCCAGTTTCTGACTGGTAATTCAAAGAATATATTGGGGTTACGTGCACCCACAATTTTTACTACTGGTATACAGTGCCATTGTCTGACTGGGAATTCAAAGAGTATATTGGGAATACAAATACCCTCATTTCTTGCTACTGCCATATAGTGCCAGTGTCTGACTGGGAATTCAAAGAATATATTGGGGTTACGTGCACCCACAATTTTTACTACTGGTATACAGTGCCATTGTCTGACTGGGAATTCAAAGAGTATATTGGGAATACAAATACCCTCATTTCTTGCTACTGCCATATAGTGCCAGTGTCTGACTGGGAATTCAAAGAATATATTGGGGTTACGTGCACCCACAATTTTTACTACTGGTATACAGTGCCATTGTCTGACTGGGAATTCAAAGAGTATATTGGGAATACAAATACCCTCATTTCTTGCTACTGCCATATAGTGCCAGTGTCTGACTGGGAATTCAAAGAATATATTGGGGTTACGTGCACCCACAATTTTTACTACTGGTATACAGTGCCATTGTCTGACTGGGAATTCAAAGAGTATATTGGGAATACAAATACCCTCATTTCTTGCTACTGCCATATAGTGCCAGTTTCTGACTGGGAATTCAAAGAATATATTGGGGTTACGTGCACCCACAATTTTTACTACTGGTATACAGTGCCATTGTCTGACTGGGAATTCAAAGAGTATATTGGGAATACAAATACCCTCATTTCTTGCTACTGCCATATAGTGCCAGTGTCTGACTGGGAATTCAAAGAATATATTGGGGTTACGTGCACCCACAATTTTTACTACTGGTATACAGTGCCATTGTCTGACTGGGAATTCAAAGAATATATTGGGAATACAAATACCCTCATTTCTTGCTACTGCCATATAGTGCCAGTGTCTGACTGGGAATTCAAAGAATATATTGGGGTTACGTGCACCCACAATTTTTACTACTGGTATACAGTGCCATTGTCTGACTGGGAATTCAAAGAGTATATTGGGAATACAAATACCCTCATTTCTTGCTACTGCCATATAGTGCCAGTTTCTGACTGGTAATTCAAAGAATATATTGGGGTTACGTGCACCCACAATTTTTACTACTGGTATACAGTGCCATTGTCTGACTGGGAATTCAAAGAGTATATTGGGAATACAAATACCCTCATTTCTTGCTACTGCCATATAGTGCCAGTGTCTGACTGGGAATTCAAAGAATATATTGGGGTTACGTGCACCCACAATTTTTACTACTGGTATACAGTGCCATTGTCTGACTGGGAATTCAAAGAGTATATTGGGAATACAAATACCCTCATTTCTTGCTACTGCCATATAGTGCCAGTTTCTGACTGGGAATTCAAAGAATATATTGGGGTTACGTGCACCCACAATTTTTACTACTGGTATACAGTGCCATTGTCTGACTGGGAATTCAAAGAGTATATTGGGAATACAAATACCCTCATTTCTTGCTACTGCCATATAGTGCCAGTGTCTGACTGGGAATTCAAAGAATATATTGGGGTTACGTGCACCCACAATTTTTACTACTGGTATACAGTGCCATTGTCTGACTGGGAATTCAAAGAATATATTGGGAATACAAATACCCTCATTTCTTGCTACTGCCATATAGTGCCAGTGTCTGACTGGGAATTCAAAGAATATATTGGGGTTACGTGCACCCACAATTTTTACTACTGGTATACAGTGCCATTGTCTGACTGGGAATTCAAAGAGTATATTGGGAATACAAATACCCTCATTTCTTGCTACTGCCATATAGTGCCAGTTTCTGACTGGTAATTCAAAGAATATATTGGGGTTACGTGCACCCACAATTTTTACTACTGGTATACAGTGCCATTGTCTGACTGGGAATTCAAAGAGTATATTGGGAATACAAATACCCTCATTTCTTGCTACTGCCATATAGTGCCAGTGTCTGACTGGGAATTCAAAGAATATATTGGGGTTACGTGCACCCACAATTTTTACTACTGGTATACAGTGCCATTGTCTGACTGGGAATTCAAAGAGTATATTGGGAATACAAATACCCTCATTTCTTGCTACTGCCATATAGTGCCAGTGTCTGACTGGGAATTCAAAGAATATATTGGGGTTACGTGCACCCACAATTTTTACTACTGGTATACAGTGCCATTGTCTGACTGGGAATTCAAAGAGTATATTGGGAATACAAATACCCTCATTTCTTGCTACTGCCATATAGTGCCAGTTTCTGACTGGTAATTCAAAGAATATATTGGGGTTACGTGCACCCACAATTTTTACTACTGGTATACAGTGCCATTGTCTGACTGGGAATTCAAAGAATATATTGGGAATACAAATACCCTCATTTCTTGCTACTGCCATATAGTGCCAGTGTCTGACTGGGAATTCAAAGAATATATTGGGGTTACGTGCACCCACAATTTTTACTACTGGTATACAGTGCCATTGTCTGACTGGGAATTCAAAGAGTATATTGGGAATACAAATACCCTCATTTCTTGCTACTGCCATATAGTGCCAGTTTCTGACTGGTAATTCAAAGAATATATTGGGGTTACGTGCACCCACAATTTTTACTACTGGTATACAGTGCCATTGTCTGACTGGGAATTCAAAGAGTATATTGGGAATACAAATACCCTCATTTCTTGCTACTGCCATATAGTGCCAGTGTCTGACTGGGAATTCAAAGAATATATTGGGGTTACGTGCACCCACAATTTTTACTACTGGTATACAGTGCCATTGTCTGACTGGGAATTCAAAGAGTATATTGGGAATACAAATACCCTCATTTCTTGCTACTGCCATATAGTGCCAGTTTCTGACTGGGAATTCAAAGAATATATTGGGGTTACGTGCACCCACAATTTTTACTACTGGTATACAGTGCCATTGTCTGACTGGGAATTCAAAGAATATATTGGGGTTATAAATACCCTCATTTCTTGCTACTGCCATATAGTGCCAGTTTCTGACTGGTAATTCAAAGAATATATTGGGGTTACGTGCACCCACAATTTTTACTACTGGTATACAGTGCCATTGTCTGACTGGGAATTCAAAGAGTATATTGGGAATACAAATACCCTCATTTCTTGCTACTGCCATATAGTGCCAGTGTCTGACTGGGAATTCAAAGAATATATTGGGGTTACGTGCACCCACAATTTTTACTACTGGTATACAGTGCCATTGTCTGACTGGGAATTCAAAGAGTATATTGGGAATACAAATACCCTCATTTCTTGCTACTGCCATATAGTGCCAGTGTCTGACTGGGAATTCAAAGAATATATTGGGGTTACGTGCACCCACAATTTTTACTACTGGTATACAGTGCCATTGTCTGACTGGGAATTCAAAGAGTATATTGGGAATACAAATACCCTCATTTCTTGCTACTGCCATATAGTGCCAGTGTCTGACTGGGAATTCAAAGAATATATTGGGGTTACGTGCACCCACAATTTTTACTACTGGTATACAGTGCCATTGTCTGACTGGGAATTCAAAGAGTATATTGGGAATACAAATACCCTCATTTCTTGCTACTGCCATATAGTGCCAGTTTCTGACTGGGAATTCAAAGAATATATTGGGGTTACGTGCACCCACAATTTTTACTACTGGTATACAGTGCCATTGTCTGACTGGGAATTCAAAGAGTATATTGGGAATACAAATACCCTCATTTCTTGCTACTGCCATATAGTGCCAGTTTCTGACTGGGAATTCAAAGAATATATTGGGGTTACGTGCACCCACAATTTTTACTACTGGTATACAGTGCCAATTTCTAACTAGGAATTCAAAATGCGCAAGGCTCCCGGAAAGGGACGTGGACGAGGCCGTGGGCGAGGTCGGGGGAATGGTTCTGGGGAGCAAGGTAGCAGTGAAGCCACAGGGCGTCCCGTGCCTACTCCTGTGGGGCAGCAAGCATTGCGCCACTCCACAGTGCCAGGGTTGCTTGCCACATTAACTAAACTGCAGGGTACAAACCTTAGTAGGCCCGAGAACCAGGAACAGGTCTTGCAATGGCTGTCAGAGAACGCTTACAGCACATTGTCCAGCAGCCAGTCAGACTCTGCCTCCTCTCCTCCTATTACCCAACAGTCTTGTCTTCCTTCCTCCCAAAATTCCGAAGCTTTACAGAACAATAACCCAAACTGTCCCTGCTCCCCAGAGCTGTTCTCCGCTCCTTTCATTGTCCCTCAACCTGCCTCTCCACGTCACGATTCCACGAACCTAACAGAGGAGCATCTGTATCCAGATGCTCAAACACTAGAGTCTCCTCCATCTCCGTTCGATTTGGTGGTGGATGACCAGCAACCCACCCTCATCGACGATGATGTGACGCAGTTGCCGTCAGGGCATCCAGTTGACCGGCGCATTGTGCGGGAGGAGGAGATGAGACAGGAGTTGGAAGAGGAAGTGGTGGATGATGAGGACACTGACCCGACCTGGACAGGGGGGATGTCAAGCGGGGAAAGTAGTGTGGATGTTGAGGCAGGTGCAGCACCAAAAAGGGTAGCTAGAGGCAGAGGCAGAGGTCAGCAGCTTAGGCGAAGCCAGGCCACACCCGGAATCTCCCAAGATGTTCCAGTTCGTACCCAGCCCCGAAAAACTCCCACCTCGAGGGCACGTTTCTCGAAGGTGTGGAGTTTTTTCAAGGAATGCGCCGAGGACAGATATAGTGTTGTCTGCACAATTTGCCTCTCGAAATTGATTAGGGGCTCTGAGAAGAGCAACCTGTCCACCACTTCAATGCGCCGTCATTTGGAATCCAAGCACTGGAATCAGTGGCAGGCAGCAACGGCAGGACAAAGGCCGACTGCCGTTCACGCCACTGCCACTGCCTCTGCCTCTGCCACTGCCACTGCTGACTGTGCTGGCGATGCACTCCAGAGGACGAGCCAGGACACCACTTCATCTGCCTCCGCCACTTTGTTGACTTCTACCTCATCCTCCCCTGGTCCTGTCTTATCTCCTTCTCCTGCACCATCAAAGGCACCATCAGGCGTTTCTTTACAACAACCCACCATCTCTCAGACATTGGAGCGGCGGCAGAAATACACTGCTAACCACCCACACGCGCAAGCCTTGAACGCCAACATCGCTAAACTGCTGGCCCAGGAGATGTTGGCGTTCCGGCTTGTTGAAACTCCCGCCTTCCTGGACCTGATGGCAACTGCGGCACCTCGCTATGCCGTCCCTAGCCGTCACTACTTCTCCCGGTGTGCCGTCCCCGCCTTGCACCAGCACGTGTCACTCAACATCAGGCGGGCCCTTAGTTCCGCGCTTTGCACAAAGGTCCACTTGACCACCGACGCGTGGACAAGTGCATGCGGACAGGGACGCTACATTTCACTGACGGCACACTGGGTGAATGTAGTTGAGGCTGGGACTGCTTCCCAAACTGGCCCGGTGTACCTCGTCTCCCCGCCTAACATTCCTGGCAGGGACACGAGAAGAACACCCCCCTCCTTCTCCTCCTCTACCGCCTCCTCCTCCGCCACCGCCTCCTCCTCCGCCACCGCCTCCTCCTCCGCTGTTAGATTGACCCCAGCTACGAGTTGGAAACGTTGCAGCACTGGCGTTGGTAGACGTCAGCAGGCTGTGCTGAAGCTGATCAGCTTGGGGGACAGACAGCACACTGCCTCCGAGGTGAGGGATGCCCTCCTCGATGAGACGGCAATATGGTTTGAGCCGCTGCACCTGGGCCCAGGCATGGTCGTTTGTGATAACGGCCGGAACCTGGTAGCAGCTCTGGAGCTTGCCGGACTCCAACATGTTCCATGCCTGGCCCACGTCTTCAACCTAGTGGTGCAATGTTTCCTAAAGAGCTACCCCAATGTTCCAGAGCTACTGGTGAAAGTGCGGCGCATGTGCGCCCACTTTCGCAAGTCGACAGTAGCCGCTGCTAGCTTAAAATCTCTCCAGCAACGCCTGCATGTGCCACAACACCGGCTTTTGTGCGACGTCCCCACACGCTGGAACTCAACGTTTCAGATGTTGAATAGAGTGGTTGAGCAGCAGAGACCTTTGATGGAATACCAGCTACAAAACCCTAGGGTGCCACAAAGTCAGCTGCCTCAGTTTCACATCCATGAGTGGCCATGGATGAGAGACCTTTGTGACATCCTACGGGTCTTTGAGGAGTCCACAAGGAGGGTGAGCTCTGAGGATGCGATGGTGAGCCTTACAATCCCGCTCTTGTGTGTTCTGAGAGAATCCCTGATTGACATCAGGGATAACTCAGATCACACAGAGGAGTTAGGGATAGCATCCGATCCGTCACAGCTGGAGAGTAGGTCCACACATCTGTCCGCTTCACTGCGTTTAATGGAGGAGGAGGAGGAGGAGGAGGAGGAAGAAGAGTTGTCCGATGATGTGATGGTGATACAGGAGGCTTCCGGGCAACTTCGAATCGTCCCATTGTTGCAGCGCGGATGGGTAGACATGGAGGATGAGGAGGAAATGGAGATTGAACTTTCCGGTGGGGCCAGAGGAGTCATGCCAACTAACACTGTGGCAGACATGGCTGAGTTCATGTTGGGGTGCTTTACAACCGACAAGCGTATTGTCAAAATCATGGAGGACAACCAGTACTGGATCTTTGCTATCCTTGACCCCCGGTATAAAAACAACATCTCGTCTTTTATTCCGGTAGAGGGGAGGGCCAATCGCATCAATGCTTGCCACAGGCAATTGGTGCAGAATATGATGGAGATGTTTCCAGCATGTGACGTTGGCGGCAGGGAGGGCAGTTCCTCCAGTAGGCAACCAAGTTCTCACCGGTCCACACAAACGAGGGGCACACTGTCTAAGGTCTGGGACACCTTGATGGCACCCCCTCGCCAAAGTGCCGCCACGGAGGGTCCTAGTGTCACCAGGCGTGAGAAGTATAGGCGCATGTTGCGGGAATACCTTTCCGACCACAGCCCTGTCCTCTCCGACCCCTCTGCGCCCTACACGTATTGGGTGTCGAAGTTGGACCTGTGGCTTGAACTTGCCCTATATGCCTTGGAGGTGCTGTCCTGTCCTGCCGCCAGCGTCCTATCTGAGAGGGTGTTCAGTGCAGCCGGTGGCATCATCACTGACAAGCGCACCCGTCTGTCAGCTGAGAGTGCCGACCGGCTCACTTTGATAAAAATGAACCACCACTGGGTAGAGCCGTCATTTTTGTGCCCACCTGTGTAAAGCACCCCAACATGAAACTCCATGTCTGTACTCAACCTCTCCAATTCCTCCGCATCCTCATACTCATCCACCATAAGCGTTGCACAATTCTGCTAATACTAGGCTCCCTCCACCCTGATTTCCCCCAACTCTGCTGGTTAGAGGCTCCCTCCACCATGAATTTGCCCAAACTGGGCTGGTTAGAGGCTCCCTCCACCATTAATTGGTCCAAACTGGGCTAATTAGAGGCTCCCTCCACCATGAATTGGTCCAAACTGGGTTTTTTAGAGGCTCCCTCCACCATGAATTTCCCAAAACTTGGCTGTTTAGAGGCTCCCTCCACCATGAATTGGTCCAAACTGGGTTTTTTAGAGGCTCCCTCCACCATGAATTTGCCCAAACTGGGCTGTTTAGAGGCTCCCTCCACCATGAATTTGCCCAAACTGGGCTGTTTAGAGGCTCCCTCCACCATGAATTTGCCCAAACTGGGCTGTTTAGAGGCTCCCTCCACCATGAATTGGTCCAAACTGGGCTGGTTAGAGGCTCCCTCCACCATGAATTTCCCAAAACTTGGCTGTTTAGAGGCTCCCTCCACCATTAATTGGTCCAAACTGGGCTGGTTAGAGGCTCCCTCCACCATGAATTTGCCCAAACTGGGCTGTTTAGAGGCTCCCTCCACCATGAATTTGCCCAAACTGGGCTGTTTAGAGGCTCCCTCCACCATGAATTGGTCCAAACTGGGCTGGTTAGAGGCTCCCTCCACCATGAATTTCCCAAAACTTGGCTGTTTAGAGGCTCCCTCCACCATTAATTGGTCCAAACTGGGGTGGTTAGAGGCTCCCTCCACCATTAATTGGTCCAAACTGGGCTGGTTAGAGGCTCCCTCCACAATTAATTGGTCCAAACTGGGCTAATTAGAGGCTCCCTCCACCATGAATTGGTCCAAACTGGGTTTTTTAGAGGCTCCCTCCACCATGAATTTCCCAAAACTTGGCTGTTTAGAGGCTCCCTCCACCATGAATTGGTCCAAACTGGGCTGGTTAGAGGCTCCCTCCACCATTAATTGGTCCAAACTGGGCTGGTTAGAGGCTCCCTCCACCATGAATTGGTCCAAACTGGGTTTTTTAGAGGCTCCCTCCACCATTAATTGGTCCAAACTGGGCTGGTTAGAGGCTCCCTCCACCATGAATTTCCCAAAACTTGGCTGTTTAGAGGTTCCCTCCACCATTAATTGGTCCAAACTGGGCTGGTTAGAGGCTCCCTCCACCATTAATTGGTCCAAACTGGGCTGGTTAGAGGCTCCCTCCACCATTAATTGGTCCAAACTGGGCTGTTTAGAGGCTCCCTCCACCATTAATTGGTCCAAACTGGGCTGGTTAGAGGCTCCCTCCACCATGAATTTGCCCAAACTGGGCTGTTTAGAGGCTCCCTCCACCATGAATTGGTCCAAACTGGGCTGGTTAGAGGCTCCCTCCACCATGAATTTCCCAAAACTTGGCTGTTTAGAGGCTCCCTCCACCATTAATTGGTCCAAACTGGGCTGGTTAGAGGCTCCCTCCACCATGAATTTGCCCAAACTGGGCTGGTTAGAGGCTCCCTCCACCATGAATTGGTCCAAACTGGGTTTTTTAGAGGCTCCCTCCACCATGAATTGGTCCAAACTGGGGTTTTTAGAGGCTCCCTCCACCATGAATTTGCCCAAACTGGGGTGTTTAGAGGCTCCCTCCACCATGAATTTGCCCAAACTCTGCTGGTTAGAGGCTCAATCCACCCTGATTTTCAAAACAAATGTTGGTGCCAACCTCAACTTACTACAAGGGCCAAATTCACTGCTGGTGACAAGCTCTCCTCACTGCAAGTGCCAAATACACATGTTTCAAGGTGTTTTCCTACTGTCAGAGAGGTGGTATTGAGTGTGTAAAGTGTGTAGTTGTTAGGCTGTGATGTTGGGGTAATAGAGGGTCTTTGGTGTGTTAGATGCCCCCAGACATGCTTCCCCTGCTGTCCCAGTGTCATTCCAGAGGTGTTGGCATCATTTCCTGGGGTGTCATAGTGGACTTGGTGACCCTCCAGACACGGATTTGGGTTTCCCCCTTAACGAGTATCTGTTCCCCATAGACTATAATGGGGTTCGAAACCCGTTCGAACACACGAACATTGAGCGGCTGTTCGAATCGAATTTCGAACCTCGAACATTTTAGTGTTCGCTCATCTCTATTTATAACCTGTGTTCTTGTATTTGCTTGTAGCCTGTAAATGCTAAACATTATGGGTCAATTCAGGATACACAACACTTATTCAAGGCTCACTTAGCTCGCAGGTCTGACACATGATGCTTAATAAAGCCGGCCAAGGAAATGTAACAAAAACACAACAGATCAGCTCTGCTAGCTAGTAAAAGTTACGGCCAATGTTACAGTGCATGCTAGGAAGTATAGTGCAGGCGGGATGCTGCACTGCTGTCTGATATAATAAATTACGTGTGGGCGTTCATTAGTATAGAGATTTTATTTGCTTCTCTCCAGTTAATATGCATTCATGATGTGGCTTTAGCCTTTGTGGAAAATGCTGTATTATAGTAAATTAATGTGGAAAATGGAATTTAAGTAAAATGGAATGTACATTCCTAAACCACTGTAATTATCTATCTATCTATCTATCTATCTATCTATCTATCTATCTATCATCTAATCTATCTATCTCCTATCTATCATCTAATCTATCTATCTATCTATCTATCTATCATCTAATCTATCTATCTATCTATCTATCTACAATCTATCTTTCTCTATCTTCATATAACAAATCCCTCTCTTTCTTACATATCTGATATACAGCTGGTGAAATAAGTATTGAACATGTCACCAATTTTCTGTAGGTGCTATTGACATTGCTCAGGTGTGATTTTGGCTCATTCTTCTACACAAACGCTCTTCACATCCTGAAGGTTCGGTAGCTCCTTCTATGAACTCTGAGCTTCAGTTCTTTCCATAGATTTTGCATTGGATTCAGGTCAGGTTATTGGCTGGGTCATTCCAGAAGCTTTATATTCCTTTGAGAGTTTCCTTGGTAGTGTCTTTGGGATCATTGTCTTGCTGAAATGTCCATCTTTATCTTCCTGGTAGTTGGCAGCAGATTTTTATCAAGAATGTCTTAGTATATTTGTCCATTTTTCCTTCCTTCAATTATATGAAGTTTGCCAGTGCTATATGCTGAAAAACAGCCCCACGCCATGATATTCCCACCTCCAAACTTCACTGTTGGTATGGTGTTTTGGGGGTGATAGGCAAAGTCTTTTGGCCTCTAAACATGGTACGTATTACGGCATCCCAAGAGTTCAACTTTGGTCTCATCTGACCAGACTATTCCACTCAGTATTTCACAGGATTGTCTAAATGCTTTAATGCTTTATGTTCAGCAATGGAGTCTTGTATGGTGAATGTGTATACAGGCCATGGAGGTTTAGTGCATTGCTTATTGTTTTCTTTGACACAATTGTAGCTGTTGATTCCAGGTCTTTCTAGATCTCTCCAGGTGTGCTCCTTGGCTCTTGCACAAATCTTCTGATAATTCTTTTCACTCCTTTTCCTGTATAAAATCTTGCAGGGATCACCCGTTCGTGGTCAATTTATGGTGAAATTAAGTTCTTTCCACTTCCAGATTATGGACCCAACTATGCTCACTGGAAGCTTCAGTAGTTTACAAATTCTTCTTTAACCAATGCCATCAGTATGTTTTGCAACAATAAAGTTGCGAAGGTCTTGAGACAGCTCGCTGGTTTTACCCATCATGAGATGTTTCTTGTGGGGCACCTTAGTAATGAGACACCTTTTTCTAGACCATCAGTGGAACCAGCTGATATTACTTGTCACTAAGTGTCAGGATTTCTTTCTAGTTACTGATAGGTTTCAGCCGGTGTCAGGACTTTTCATGGCTTTTTGCACCTCTTTTTCTTCATGTGTGCAATATGTTTTTCCCTGTGTCATTTCTCATTATTACACATAATTTATGGACATGTACATTGTGATTTCTTGTGTCTGTGTGGATTGGATGGGTTTTTACTGACATTTGGTGAGAATTTGCTTATTGATAGCACCTTTAGAAATATTATTTTATATATTTATATTTTATTATATTTTATAACAAAATTGGTTATGTGTTCAATACTTATTTCACCCCCTGTGTAATATCATACACAACTATGCAAGTGCACTATGTACTGTAGAGACATATGTATTGAATATTTTGGACATATATGAAAGTATATCTCCTTTATTTGTTTAAAAAATAGGCTAAGAAAAATAATTGTTTGCAATTCTACCGAAATAATAAATTAAAATTTAGACGAGATATATCCCTTTTAATGACAAGATTCTGGTGGAAATGTCTATAGAACAATAATGTTGGTACATCAGATTAGTCACTAAAGAGTAGTTTCTATTCTACATGGACAATCTGGATAGTTTAGTTAATATCAACAGAAGTAATCATACATTGTTTCTGCTTCATTGACAGCACCACCGACTGTTCGGATTATCCACTCGGGGTTGGCGTGTAATATAGAGGAAGAGAGGTATTCAGAACGGGTGTACACGATACGGGAAGGAGAAACGTTAGAGTTGACATGTCTAGTAACAGGACATCCAAGGCCACAGGTGAGTAATAAAAAATACCAAAATCTTAAAGAACATCGGATCAAGTGAGCTATAAAATGGCTGGAGGTCAAAGATCTGAAAAAAAATCCCTTCCAATGTTTTATTATTTAGCACTGATGTGTCCTTACTTGCGTTTCAGTTTGGCTAGTTATTGCAATATTGAATTCATTTCATTTCCAAATGTAAGCTAAGGTAATGGTTACTGAAGACTAGTATGAAAGGTCCGAATTTCTCCATTTGTCCTTACGAGCAGGTTGTATAAGGCATCATTACATTATCACTCCATGCTATTCTATGGGAGCTCATAACTTCATAGACATGCTGTATAGTGACAGCGTACATAGTTGACTACCATAACGCAAACTCATTGATCATTTTTAGTACAGTTCAGTTATGTGCGGTAGGAATAATGACATATACTGCTCCATGTGGGTCTTACAATGCTGACACTATTTGTCATGTTTATCTTGCTTTGAGTTTAGCTAAAGCCATTATAGTATTGTGAAACTACCAAATCCCTTGAAAGGCTGCAGATCAACAACAGCGAGACACAAGTCCTAGGTGGCCACACATAGACCCGTATAGGATAGACAACTCGTGAGTACAACAAAATCATGATTTTTTTGTAAAGCTGGCCTTTTTTATGTTAATTCAACAGAATATGTAAGGAAGGACATGGGCGCCACAGTGTAGTATCATTGTGTACAAAGTTACTGTTTATACAGTTATACACGGATACTGTGGTATATCAAATACAAACAAGGAATGCTAAAATTCTGGCATCATAGGTATAATTTATTAAGCAGTTAGTGCATTGAAAGGATGACACAATGTCAGACTGCCACATTCATCACATAGTAAACTATAAATATCAAGCAAGAATTGTGATGTCCCTAATTCCTATGTGGTGGACCGGCATTGTACAGAGGAAGACTATATTAGTACTATGGGTCCAGGTCTAAATGATCTCATTCCCTTTGCTCCTGGATAATAAGAATCTGTGCTGGAAACTGACATGAAAAGGGTGTTGAGAGGAACTCAAATCCAGTCCTTACTTTTTACCCGGAATGGCAAATCCATTAATATAATGGGGGGCTTGTTTTGATCTTTTGTCAAGTCATTGGTTACTATGTGGACCTCATTTAGAGTTTGCTTATAAAAAAATAAATAAAAATAAATAATAATAATGTATGTCCTTCTTAATCTGTCTCCTTCTGTTGTGTTTAAATACAAATTTGTACGATGATATATTTCTTGATATATATTTTTTTAGCATATCTATTATAATTATTGTCTCTCTATATATAATATATTATTATTATTATTATTATTATTATTATTATTAATTATTAGAGATGAGCGAACAGTAAAATGTCCGAGGTTCGATATTCGTTTCAAGTAGCCCCTCAATATTCGACTACTCGAATCGAATATCGAACCCTATTATAGTCTATGGGGGGAAAATGCTCGTTTCAGGGGTAGGCAATGTTCGATCAAATTATACTTACCAAGTCCACGAGTGAGGGCCGGGCTGGATCCTCCATGCAGTCTTCTTCTTGTAGCGTCCCCGCGGCGTCTTCCGGCTCTTCCGGCTCTTCATTCACTCTGCCAGGCATCGGGCCTGGGCAGAGCCCCACTGCGCTTGCCCACACTACAAGCGGACATGCGCAGTCGGCTCTGCCCACACCCGATGCCTGGCAGAGTGAATGAAGAGTCGGAAGACGCCGCGGGGAAGCTGCACGGAGAAGACTTCTAAAGGTAGGAGAAGAACCAGTGTTGATTGGCCGACTGTATAGCATTCGGCCAATCAATGCTGGTTCTGCATTGAACTTTTACATTCGAACAGCGAGTGGTACTTGATCGAGTACGAGTATTTCGAATACCGTAGTATTCAATCGAATACCTACTCGATCGAGTACTATTCGCTCATCTCTATTAATTATTACTAATATATAATAATTGTCTGTCTCTATTTATCTATAATATATTATTATTGTATAGTATTATATTTTATAGTATTGTATATTTTAGCATATCTATTACAATAATTGTGTATATATATATATATATATATATATATATATATATATATATATAAATTATTACTAATATATAATTGTCTGTCTCTATTGTTATATAATATTAATACTAACATATATATATATATATATATTATAATAACAATAGTATAGTATTATATAATATTAATACTAATATATACTAATTTTCTATATTGACAATGTCAGATAACATTCTGACTGCCCACAGCCATCATGAGAGGGGGCTCACGAGCTATCTGCATAATAATATGGCAGAAGGATAACATTGTATGATTTGTCTCTATTAGAGATGAGCGAACAGTGTTCTATCGAACTCATGTTCGATCGGATATTAGGCTGTTCGGCATGTTCGAATCGAATCGAACACCGCGTGGTAAAGTGCGCCATTACTCGATTCCCCTCCCACCTTCCCTGGCGCCTTTTTTGCTCCAATAACAGCGCTGGGTAGGTGGGACAGGAACTACGACACCGGTGACGTTGAAAAAAGTAGGCAAAACCCATTGGCTGCCGAAAACATGTGACCTCTAATTTAAAAGAACAGCGACGCCCAGCTTCGCGTCATTCTGAGCTTGCAATTCACCGAGGACGGAGGTTTCCGTCCAGCTAGCTAGGGCTTAGATTCTGGGTAGGCAGGGACAGGCTAGGATAGGAAGGAGAAGACAACCAACAGCTCTTGTAAGAGCTAAATTGCAGGGAGAAGCTTGTCAGTGTAACGTGGCACTGACGGGCTCAATCGCCGCAACCCAGCTTTCCCAGGATCCTGAATGGAATACACTGTCAGTGTATTCCCGTATACCCGATATATACCCCGATACCCGTTCCAACGGTGTGCCCCCCCACCTTCACCCCAGAAATACCCTGCAAGTCCCCTAGCAATAGAATTGGGGCTATATACACCCACAATTTTTACTACTGGTATACAGTGCCATTGTCTGACTGGGAATTCAAAGAATATATTGGGAATACAAATACCCTCATTTCTTGCTACTGCCATATAGTGCCAGTTTCTGACTGGTAATTCAAAGAATATATTGGGGTTACGTGCACCCACAATTTTTACTACTGGTATACAGTGCCATTGTCTGACTGGGAATTCAAAGAATATATTGGGAATACAAATACCCTCATTTCTTGCTACTGCCATATAGTGCCAGTGTCTGACTGGGAATTCAAAGAATATATTGGGGTTACGTGCACCCACAATTTTTACTACTGGTATACAGTGCCATTGTCTGACTGGGAATTCAAAGAGTATATTGGGAATACAAATACCCTCATTTCTTGCTACTGCCATATAGTGCCAGTTTCTGACTGGTAATTCAAAGAATATATTGGGGTTACGTGCACCCACAATTTTTACTACTGGTATACAGTGCCATTGTCTGACTGGGAATTCAAAGAGTATATTGGGAATACAAATACCCTCATTTCTTGCTACTGCCATATAGTGCCAGTGTCTGACTGGGAATTCAAAGAATATATTGGGGTTACGTGCACCCACAATTTTTACTACTGGTATACAGTGCCATTGTCTGACTGGGAATTCAAAGAGTATATTGGGAATACAAATACCCTCATTTCTTGCTACTGCCATATAGTGCCAGTTTCTGACTGGGAATTCAAAGAATATATTGGGGTTACGTGCACCCACAATTTTTACTACTGGTATACAGTGCCATTGTCTGACTGGGAATTCAAAGAATATATTGGGGTTATAAATACCCTCATTTCTTGCTACTGCCATATAGTGCCAGTTTCTGACTGGTAATTCAAAGAATATATTGGGGTTACGTGCACCCACAATTTTTACTACTGGTATACAGTGCCATTGTCTGACTGGGAATTCAAAGAGTATATTGGGAATACAAATACCCTCATTTCTTGCTACTGCCATATAGTGCCAGTGTCTGACTGGGAATTCAAAGAATATATTGGGGTTACGTGCACCCACAATATTTACTACTGGTATACAGTGCCATTGTCTGACTGGGAATTCAAAGAGTATATTGGGAATACAAATACCCTCATTTCTTGCTACTGCCATATAGTGCCAGTGTCTGACTGGGAATTCAAAGAATATATTGGGGTTACGTGCACCCACAATTTTTACTACTGGTATACAGTGCCATTGTCTGACTGGGAATTCAAAGAGTATATTGGGAATACAAATACCCTCATTTCTTGCTACTGCCATATAGTGCCAGTGTCTGACTGGGAATTCAAAGAATATATTGGGGTTACGTGCACCCACAATTTTTACTACTGGTATACAGTGCCATTGTCTGACTGGGAATTCAAAGAGTATATTGGGAATACAAATACCCTCATTTCTTGCTACTGCCATATAGTGCCAGTGTCTGACTGGGAATTCAAAGAATATATTGGGGTTACGTGCACCCACAATTTTTACTACTGGTATACAGTGCCATTGTCTGACTGGGAATTCAAAGAATATATTGGGAATACAAATACCCTCATTTCTTGCTACTGCCATATAGTGCCAGTGTCTGACTGGGAATTCAAAGAATATATTGGGGTTACGTGCACCCACAATTTTTACTACTGGTATACAGTGCCATTGTCTGACTGGGAATTCAAAGAGTATATTGGGAATACAAATACCCTCATTTCTTGCTACTGCCATATAGTGCCAGTTTCTGACTGGTAATTCAAAGAATATATTGGGGTTACGTGCACCCACAATTTTTACTACTGGTATACAGTGCCATTGTCTGACTGGGAATTCAAAGAGTATATTGGGAATACAAATACCCTCATTTCTTGCTACTGCCATATAGTGCCAGTGTCTGACTGGGAATTCAAAGAATATATTGGGGTTACGTGCACCCACAATTTTTACTACTGGTATACAGTGCCATTGTCTGACTGGGAATTCAAAGAGTATATTGGGAATACAAATACCCTCATTTCTTGCTACTGCCATATAGTGCCAGTTTCTGACTGGGAATTCAAAGAATATATTGGGGTTACGTGCACCCACAATTTTTACTACTGGTATACAGTGCCATTGTCTGACTGGGAATTCAAAGAGTATATTGGGAATACAAATACCCTCATTTCTTGCTACTGCCATATAGTGCCAGTGTCTGACTGGGAATTCAAAGAATATATTGGGGTTACGTGCACCCACAATTTTTACTACTGGTATACAGTGCCATTGTCTGACTGGGAATTCAAAGAGTATATTGGGAATACAAATACCCTCATTTCTTGCTACTGCCATATAGTGCCAGTTTCTGACTGGTAATTCAAAGAATATATTGGGGTTACGTGCACCCACAATTTTTACTACTGGTATACAGTGCCATTGTCTGACTGGGAATTCAAAGAGTATATTGGGAATACAAATACCCTCATTTCTTGCTACTGCCATATAGTGCCAGTGTCTGACTGGGAATTCAAAGAATATATTGGGGTTACGTGCACCCACAATTTTTACTACTGGTATACAGTGCCATTGTCTGACTGGGAATTCAAAGAGTATATTGGGAATACAAATACCCTCATTTCTTACTACTGCCATATAGTGCCAGTGTCTGACTGGGAATTCAAAGAATATATTGGGGTTACGTGCACCCACAATTTTTACTACTGGTATACAGTGCCATTGTCTGACTGGGAATTCAAAGAGTATATTGGGAATACAAATACCCTCATTTCTTGCTACTGCCATATAGTGCCAGTTTCTGACTGGTAATTCAAAGAATATATTGGGGTTACGTGCACCCACAATTTTTACTACTGGTATACAGTGCCATTGTCTGACTGGGAATTCAAAGAATATATTGGGAATACAAATACCCTCATTTCTTGCTACTGCCATATAGTGCCAGTGTCTGACTGGGAATTCAAAGAATATATTGGGGTTACGTGCACCCACAATTTTTACTACTGGTATACAGTGCCATTGTCTGACTGGGAATTCAAAGAGTATATTGGGAATACAAATACCCTCATTTCTTGCTACTGCCATATAGTGCCAGTTTCTGACTGGTAATTCAAAGAATATATTGGGGTTACGTGCACCCACAATTTTTACTACTGGTATACAGTGCCATTGTCTGACTGGGAATTCAAAGAGTATATTGGGAATACAAATACCCTCATTTCTTGCTACTGCCATATAGTGCCAGTGTCTGACTGGGAATTCAAAGAATATATTGGGGTTACGTGCACCCACAATTTTTACTACTGGTATACAGTGCCATTGTCTGACTGGGAATTCAAAGAGTATATTGGGAATACAAATACCCTCATTTCTTGCTACTGCCATATAGTGCCAGTTTCTGACTGGGAATTCAAAGAATATATTGGGGTTACGTGCACCCACAATTTTTACTACTGGTATACAGTGCCATTGTCTGACTGGGAATTCAAAGAATATATTGGGGTTATAAATACCCTCATTTCTTGCTACTGCCATATAGTGCCAGTTTCTGACTGGTAATTCAAAGAATATATTGGGGTTACGTGCACCCACAATTTTTACTACTGGTATACAGTGCCATTGTCTGACTGGGAATTCAAAGAGTATATTGGGAATACAAATACCCTCATTTCTTGCTACTGCCATATAGTGCCAGTGTCTGACTGGGAATTCAAAGAATATATTGGGGTTACGTGCACCCACAATTTTTACTACTGGTATACAGTGCCATTGTCTGACTGGGAATTCAAAGAGTATATTGGGAATACAAATACCCTCATTTCTTGCTACTGCCATATAGTGCCAGTGTCTGACTGGGAATTCAAAGAATATATTGGGGTTACGTGCACCCACAATTTTTACTACTGGTATACAGTGCCATTGTCTGACTGGGAATTCAAAGAGTATATTGGGAATACAAATACCCTCATTTCTTGCTACTGCCATATAGTGCCAGTGTCTGACTGGGAATTCAAAGAATATATTGGGGTTACGTGCACCCACAATTTTTACTACTGGTATACAGTGCCATTGTCTGACTGGGAATTCAAAGAGTATATTGGGAATACAAATACCCTCATTTCTTGCTACTGCCATATAGTGCCAGTTTCTGACTGGGAATTCAAAGAATATATTGGGGTTACGTGCACCCACAATTTTTACTACTGGTATACAGTGCCATTGTCTGACTGGGAATTCAAAGAGTATATTGGGAATACAAATACCCTCATTTCTTGCTACTGCCATATAGTGCCAGTTTCTGACTGGGAATTCAAAGAATATATTGGGGTTACGTGCACCCACAATTTTTACTACTGGTATACAGTGCCAATTTCTAACTAGGAATTCAAAATGCGCAAGGCTCCCGGAAAGGGACGTGGACGAGGCCGTGGGCGAGGTCGGGGGAATGGTTCTGGGGAGCAAGGTAGCAGTGAAGCCACAGGGCGTCCCGTGCCTACTCCTGTGGGGCAGCAAGCATTGCGCCACTCCACAGTGCCAGGGTTGCTTGCCACATTAACTAAACTGCAGGGTACAAACCTTAGTAGGCCCGAGAACCAGGAACAGGTCTTGCAATGGCTGTCAGAGAACGCTTACAGCACATTGTCCAGCAGCCAGTCAGACTCTGCCTCCTCTCCTCCTATTACCCAACAGTCTTGTCTTCCTTCCTCCCAAAATTCCGAAGCTTTACAGAACAATAACCCAAACTGTCCCTGCTCCCCAGAGCTGTTCTCCGCTCCTTTCATTGTCCCTCAACCTGCCTCTCCACGTCACGATTCCACGAACCTAACAGAGGAGCATCTGTATCCAGATGCTCAAACACTAGAGTCTCCTCCATCTCCGTTCGATTTGGTGGTGGATGACCAGCAACCCACCCTCATCGACGATGATGTGACGCAGTTGCCGTCAGGGCATCCAGTTGACCGGCGCATTGTGCGGGAGGAGGAGATGAGACAGGAGTTGGAAGAGGAAGTGGTGGATGATGAGGACACTGACCCGACCTGGACAGGGGGGATGTCAAGCGGGGAAAGTAGTGTGGATGTTGAGGCAGGTGCAGCACCAAAAAGGGTAGCTAGAGGCAGAGGCAGAGGTCAGCAGCTTAGGCGAAGCCAGGCCACACCCGGAATCTCCCAAGATGTTCCAGTTCGTACCCAGCCCCGAAAAACTCCCACCTCGAGGGCACGTTTCTCGAAGGTGTGGAGTTTTTTCAAGGAATGCGCCGAGGACAGATATAGTGTTGTCTGCACAATTTGCCTCTCGAAATTGATTAGGGGCTCTGAGAAGAGCAACCTGTCCACCACTTCAATGCGCCGTCATTTGGAATCCAAGCACTGGAATCAGTGGCAGGCAGCAACGGCAGGACAAAGGCCGACTGCCGTTCACGCCACTGCCACTGCCTCTGCCTCTGCCACTGCCACTGCTGACTGTGCTGGCGATGCACTCCAGAGGACGAGCCAGGACACCACTTCATCTGCCTCCGCCACTTTGTTGACTTCTACCTCATCCTCCCCTGGTCCTGTCTTATCTCCTTCTCCTGCACCATCAAAGGCACCATCAGGCGTTTCTTTACAACAACCCACCATCTCTCAGACATTGGAGCGGCGGCAGAAATACACTGCTAACCACCCACACGCGCAAGCCTTGAACGCCAACATCGCTAAACTGCTGGCCCAGGAGATGTTGGCGTTCCGGCTTGTTGAAACTCCCGCCTTCCTGGACCTGATGGCAACTGCGGCACCTCGCTATGCCGTCCCTAGCCGTCACTACTTCTCCCGGTGTGCCGTCCCCGCCTTGCACCAGCACGTGTCACTCAACATCAGGCGGGCCCTTAGTTCCGCGCTTTGCACAAAGGTCCACTTGACCACCGACGCGTGGACAAGTGCATGCGGACAGGGACGCTACATTTCACTGACGGCACACTGGGTGAATGTAGTTGAGGCTGGGACTGCTTCCCAAACTGGCCCGGTGTACCTCGTCTCCCCGCCTAACATTCCTGGCAGGGACACGAGAAGAACACCCCCCTCCTCCTCCTCCTCTACCGCCTCCTCCTCCGCCACCGCCTCCTCCTCCGCCACCGCCTCCTCCTCCGCTGTTAGATTGACCCCAGCTACGAGTTGGAAACGTTGCAGCACTGGCGTTGGTAGACGTCAGCAGGCTGTGCTGAAGCTGATCAGCTTGGGGGACAGACAGCACACTGCCTCCGAGGTGAGGGATGCCCTCCTCGATGAGACGGCAATATGGTTTGAGCCGCTGCACCTGGGCCCAGGCATGGTCGTTTGTGATAACGGCCAGAACCTGGTAGCAGCTCTGGAGCTTGCCGGACTCCAACATGTTCCATGCCTGGCCCACGTCTTCAACCTAGTGGTGCAACGTTTCCTAAAGAGCTACCCCAATGTTCCAGAGCTACTGGTGAAAGTGCGGCGCATGTGCGCCCACTTTCGCAAGTCGACAGTAGCCGCTGCTAGCTTAAAATCTCTCCAGCAACGCCTGCATGTGCCACAACACCGGCTTTTGTGCGACGTCCCCACACGCTGGAACTCAACGTTTCAGATGTTGAATAGAGTGGTTGAGCAGCAGAGACCTTTGATGGAATACCAGCTACAAAACCCTAGGGTGCCACAAAGTCAGCTGCCTCAGTTTCACATCCATGAGTGGCCATGGATGAGAGACCTTTGTGACATCCTACGGGTCTTTGAGGAGTCCACAAGGAGGGTGAGCTCTGAGGATGCGATGGTGAGCCTTACAATCCCGCTCTTGTGTGTTCTGAGAGAATCCCTGATTGACATCAGGGATAACTCAGATCACACAGAGGAGTTAGGGATAGCATCCGATCCGTCACAGCTGGAGAGTAGGTCCACACATCTGTCCGCTTCACTGCGTTTAATGGAGGAGGAGGAGGAGGAGGAGGAGGAAGAAGAGTTGTCCGATGATGTGATGGTGATACAGGAGGCTTCCGGGCAACTTCGAATCGTCCCATTGTTGCAGCGCGGATGGGTAGACATGGAGGATGAGGAGGAAATGGAGATTGAACTTTCCGGTGGGGCCAGAGGAGTCATGCCAACTAACACTGTGGCAGACATGGCTGAGTTCATGTTGGGGTGCTTTACAACCGACAAGCGTATTGTCAAAATCATGGAGGACAACCAGTACTGGATCTTTGCTATCCTTGACCCCCGGTATAAAAACAACATCTCGTCTTTTATTCCGGTAGAGGGGAGGGCCAATCGCATCAATGCTTGCCACAGGCAATTGGTGCAGAATATGATGGAGATGTTTCCAGCATGTGACGTTGGCGGCAGGGAGGGCAGTTCCTCCAGTAGGCAACCAAGTTCTCACCGGTCCACACAAACGAGGGGCACACTGTCTAAGGTCTGGGACACCTTGATGGCACCCCCTCGCCAAAGTGCCGCCACGGAGGGTCCTAGTGTCACCAGGCGTGAGAAGTATAGGCGCATGTTGCGGGAATACCTTTCCGACCACAGCCCTGTCCTCTCCGACCCCTCTGCGCCCTACACGTATTGGGTGTCGAAGTTGGACCTGTGGCTTGAACTTGCCCTATATGCCTTGGAGGTGCTGTCCTGTCCTGCCGCCAGCGTCCTATCTGAGAGGGTGTTCAGTGCAGCCGGTGGCATCATCACTGACAAGCGCACCCGTCTGTCAGCTGAGAGTGCCGACCGGCTCACTTTGATAAAAATGAACCACCACTGGGTAGAGCCGTCATTTTTGTGCCCACCTGTGTAAAGCACCCCAACATGAAACTCCATGTCTGTACTCAACCTCTCCAATTCCTCCGCATCCTCATACTCATCCACCATAAGCGTTGCACAATTCTGCTAATACTAGGCTCCCTCCACCCTGATTTCCCCCAACTCTGCTGGTTAGAGGCTCCCTCCACCATGAATTTGCCCAAACTGGGCTGGTTAGAGGCTCCCTCCACCATTAATTGGTCCAAACTGGGCTAATTAGAGGCTCCCTCCACCATGAATTGGTCCAAACTGGGTTTTTTAGAGGCTCCCTCCACCATGAATTTCCCAAAACTTGGCTGTTTAGAGGCTCCCTCCACCATGAATTGGTCCAAACTGGGTTTTTTAGAGGCTCCCTCCACCATGAATTTCCCAAAACTTGGCTGTTTAGAGGCTCCCTCCACCATTAATTGGTCCAAACTGGGCTGGTTAGAGGCTCCCTCCACCATGAATTTGCCCAAACTGGGCTGTTTAGAGGCTCCCTCCACCATGAATTTGCCCAAACTGGGCTGTTTAGAGGCTCCCTCCACCATGAATTTGCCCAAACTGGGCTGTTTAGAGGCTCCCTCCACCATGAATTGGTCCAAACTGGGCTGGTTAGAGGCTCCCTCCACCATGAATTTCCCAAAACTTGGCTGTTTAGAGGCTCCCTCCACCATTAATTGGTCCAAACTGGGCTGGTTAGAGGCTCCCTCCACCATGAATTTGCCCAAACTGGGCTGTTTAGAGGCTCCCTCCACCATGAATTTGCCCAAACTGGGCTGTTTAGAGGCTCCCTCCACCATGAATTGGTCCAAACTGGGCTGGTTAGAGGCTCCCTCCACCATGAATTTCCCAAAACTTGGCTGTTTAGAGGCTCCCTCCACCATTAATTGGTCCAAACTGGGGTGGTTAGAGGCTCCCTCCACCATTAATTGGTCCAAACTGGGCTGGTTAGAGGCTCCCTCCACAATTAATTGGTCCAAACTGGGCTAATTAGAGGCTCCCTCCACCATGAATTGGTCCAAACTGGGTTTTTTAGAGGCTCCCTCCACCATGAATTTCCCAAAACTTGGCTGTTTAGAGGCTCCCTCCACCATGAATTGGTCCAAACTGGGCTGGTTAGAGGCTCCCTCCACCATTAATTGGTCCAAACTGGGCTGGTTAGAGGCTCCCTCCACCATGAATTGGTCCAAACTGGGTTTTTTAGAGGCTCCCTCCACCATTAATTGGTCCAAACTGGGCTGTTTAGAGGCTCCCTCCACCATGAATTTGCCCAAACTGGGCTGTTTAGAGGCTCCCTCCACCATGAATTGGTCCAAACTGGGCTGGTTAGAGGCTCCCTCCACCATGAATTTCCCAAAACTTGGCTGTTTAGAGGCTCCCTCCACCATTAATTGGTCCAAACTGGGCTGGTTAGAGGCTCCCTCCACCATGAATTTGCCCAAACTGGGCTGTTTAGAGGCTCCCTCCACCATGAATTTGCCCAAACTGGGCTGTTTAGAGGCTCCCTCCACCATGAATTGGTCCAAACTGGGCTGGTTAGAGGCTCCCTCCACCATGAATTTCCCAAAACTTGGCTGTTTAGAGGCTCCCTCCACCATTAATTGGTCCAAACTGGGGTGGTTAGAGGCTCCCTCCACCATTAATTGGTCCAAACTGGGCTGGTTAGAGGCTCCCTCCACAATTAATTGGTCCAAACTGGGCTAATTAGAGGCTCCCTCCACCATGAATTGGTCCAAACTGGGTTTTTTAGAGGCTCCCTCCACCATGAATTTCCCAAAACTTGGCTGTTTAGAGGCTCCCTCCACCATGAATTGGTCCAAACTGGGCTGGTTAGAGGCTCCCTCCACCATTAATTGGTCCAAACTGGGCTGGTTAGAGGCTCCCTCCACCATGAATTGGTCCAAACTGGGTTTTTTAGAGGCTCCCTCCACCATTAATTGGTCCAAACTGGGCTGGTTAGAGGCTCCCTCCACCATGAATTTCCCAAAACTTGGCTGTTTAGAGGCTCCCTCCACCATTAATTGGTCCAAACTGGGCTGGTTAGAGGCTCCCTCCACCATTAATTGGTCCAAACTGGGCTGGTTAGAGGCTCCCTCCACCATTAATTGGTCCAAACTGGGCTGTTTAGAGGCTCCCTCCACCATTAATTGGTCCAAACTGGGCTGGTTAGAGGCTCCCTCCACCATGAATTTGCCCAAACTGGGCTGTTTAGAGGCTCCCTCCACCATGAATTGGTCCAAACTGGGCTGGTTAGAGGCTCCCTCCACCATGAATTTCCCAAAACTTGGCTGTTTAGAGGCTCCCTCCACCATTAATTGGTCCAAACTGGGCTGGTTAGAGGCTCCCTCCACCATGAATTTGCCCAAACTGGGCTGGTTAGAGGCTCCCTCCACCATGAATTGGTCCAAACTGGGTTTTTTAGAGGCTCCCTCCACCATGAATTGGTCCAAACTGGGGTTTTTAGAGGCTCCCTCCACCATGAATTTGCCCAAACTGGGGTGTTTAGAGGCTCCCTCCACCATGAATTTGCCCAAACTCTGCTGGTTAGAGGCTCAATCCACCCTGATTTTCAAAACAAATGTTGGTGCCAACCTCAACTTACTACAAGGGCCAAATTCACTGCTGGTGACAAGCTCTCCTCACTGCAAGTGCCAAATACACATGTTTCAAGGTGTTTTCCTACTGTCAGAGAGGTGGTATTGAGTGTGTAAAGTGTGTAGTTGTTAGGCTGTGATGTTGGGGTAATAGAGGGTCTTTGGTGTGTTAGATGCCCCCAGACATGCTTCCCCTGCTGTCCCAGTGTCATTCCAGAGGTGTTGGCATCATTTCCTGGGGTGTCATAGTGGACTTGGTGACCCTCCAGACACGGATTTGGGTTTCCCCCTTAACGAGTATCTGTTCCCCATAGACTATAATGGGGTTCGAAACCCGTTCGAACACACGAACATTGAGCGGCTGTTCGAATCGAATTTCGAACCTCGAACATTTTAGTGTTCGCTCATCTCTAGTCTCTATATATTTGGAGGGGATTTTGAGCTTTGTATCAGAAAAACAAAGCTCTGACCACTATAAAGGTATATTAAGAAGATAATCCACATGTACGGTTCTATTTAGCTAAATGTAAGTATTTTTCTCCGACTTTAGCTTTTTCTCTAAATAGGCTATATTTCGTGAATATACTCTTTCGCAGCTTGTCGGCCCTGTACATTGCTTAGCTTATAGAAGATTATTTCAGGATAGGACTGAGTATATATTATTGCTTTGTTGTAATTACGCCTGCAGTTCTGTAATGTGTCATGTACTCTAGAAAACAAATATCTTTAGCTTTTGCCAACTTTGTCCTCTTACTGGCTTTTTGCCTTTCTCTCGGGCTCTATGTGCTGTGAATTTTAAGCAGCAAAGGACTTGCACAGTGTGCAAATGACAGGAAATGCTGCCGCTTCCATCGCTGTAAATGAATCTGCTTATTTGGAGATTACATACTTTATTTAAGGCAATGTGACAATGCGGCACCACTGACGTGTAACATGAAAAGGGCTGACAAGTCCCGTTATGACAGAACCTTCTATTTGCTGAAATTCTTTGTAAAACCTGTTGGAGACGTAATCTTGGTAGACTAATGAGCAATCACCGGGCTGTAGTTCAGAGTGGAAAGCGACGTGGTTCCCTCATTTCTCGTGCTAATGTAATAGATCAAAGGGAATCAAGAATTATAATGCACTTAAACCACTTTGTCTACAAAACTTAATGGAAGGATTTATTTAGAGAAGTGTGAATGTTATCAGGATGAAGCGGTTAGAGTGAAGGCTATCACCGCATACACAGGGGTTCATTTACTTATGTATTGATTAAAGGAAATGTCTTGTGTATTAGATTTTAGAGGCATTAGACATGGCGCATGTGTTTTATGGCAGTTGCAATGAATTGAAGTTATTTGACAGACACATGTCACAAATTATTACAGTCTTCAGAAAGTGATGGAGTATGACCCTACTTCTTCAAGAGTCCAGGGGATGACAGGTCCTTATCTATGTATAGTATAGGTAATTCTCTCTGATCTCTTAACCATCAGAATACTCTCCCTGCTATGTTTTATACCTTCTCTTTCTTCCAACCTGGCAGATCCACTAGATCTTAATGCTAGTTGTGTACCCAGCAAATATACATAGGCACAAACTATCTCACATGGCTGGTCATATAGGGCACCTTCAACTACAGGAAGGTACCTGAGCAGTATTGAGTCCTAGTTTGTCTGGTCAATACAAACTCATTTCCTGTGTGGTCTGTGTTTGACCTAAGCCTCTTTACCTAACTCCAAACCTGTGCCGTCTGTCCTGACCTATCACATGGATTACAACTCTGCCTGTCCTGACCTTGGCCTGTTCTCTGACCAAATCTTTGTCTGTCCCTTTTGATGCCACATATTGGAATCTCTTAACTTATCTGGCTCAGCTATCTTTGAATGGAGATTACTTCAAGAGTTACACAGCTAGTAGTTTTCCTAAAGCAGTCCAGATCCCCATACAGGGGTTAAGGGGTGACTACCAGCATTTAGACAACACCCTTAGGAGTACAACCAAGTCAAATTTGTTCAGTGACACAGTGAGTCCACAGCAGCTGCTTTAATATTAATTGTATAGCATATTATAACGACATTGTGCAGTACTGTTATTACAATTCTTTATGTGAGGTCACTATATATTGGTATTTCATAACTATATGGTGGCATTGTGTAGCACTGTAAAGTATGTTTTATGGCAATGTATGGTGGTAGATACAGTCTATAGCTTTGTTATTTAGGTAGGATTCATATTATTGTTGGTGTCCACTCAGAGGTGTCCGTTTAAAAAAAAACAAAAAAAAACGGACAACTATTAAAACGGACACAAATGGACAGTAAATGATGGTTATCAGTTACTGTGCATTATATGTCTGTTGCCCATAGAGCTCAATGTTAAAAAAAAATTACAGACACTTGCTGTCCATTTTTTTCAAATGAACAGAAAAGTCTTGTATGTAGAATTTTTTTTGTCCGCTTGAAAAAACAGACATGGTTGTAAACAGACACTAAAGACACAAACAGACACAAATGAACACTAAAGGACACAAGACAAAATCCCATTGAAATGTATGGAAATTGCAAACGGATCAGCTAGTGTCCATTGCTAAAATCTTGTACGGACAATAGCCACAGACACTGCTGAGCAGACACCAGCGGTAATGTGAACGCCCCCTTATCTATGTGAATTAGCATTACTTGGTTCATATATGGTCAGAAGCACCAACAGAATGCCCTGTAGAGACATGCCATGTTATAGTGACAAGGCGGCAACTGACCCTGAGACATTTGGGGGATGACTGTTCTGCAGCCTTAACTAGTTTTGTAGCTAGGGACTGTTTGAAGGGAAGGTACAAAATAATACCACAACTTGATATAACACAAGGGTCCTCTAGAATTATATAGGGAAGGAGCCTTAGTCATTGTTAATCACATTAATTGCTAATTCTTATCTAACCTTCTTGGATTTCTCTACAGTACTGCTCATACAGCCTTTTTTGTGTTAGTAGACAGTAAAACAACAACAAAAAAGCAATTATACTTTTCAGGAGATCTGCGGAAATATTTGCTGAATATGAAAATGTTTATCTGTAGTATGCAGAATACAAAGGAATATTCCTATGTGCCGCACTAATAACTCTAGCTGTGCCGTAGAAGCAGAGTTCACACCTTATCGTGACTCACAGACCGTCTACTATTTAATCACTTGCATTATAAAGCTATTCACAGAAAAGTTTTTCGGATTCATATAATATTGCTTATTTTACATGTACTGTGCATTATATACTATGTAAGAGTATTGGGGCAGGCACACATTACACCTACAGGAGCTTTTATGATGTTTTTCTTGTTATAAGGTGTTCCCCTTCTTTGTAGCTAAGCAGCTTTTAGTCTACTGTAGGAATTTTGTGAGGTAGGAGCAATTTTGACGTCAGACACTGATGTTAGATGACAATAGTTTTAATTGGCACCAAAGGTATTTGATGGGTTTAAGATCAGAGCTCTGTGCAAGTCACCCAAGTTCTTCCATACCCAACCATGCTCTTATGGAGAGTCAGGCTGAAACAGAAAAAGAGCCTTCCCCAAAACAGTTTTGACAAAGTTGAAGCATAAAGTTGGCCAAAATGCTTTGGTAAGATGAGATATTAACAATGTCCCTTCAATGGAACTAAGAGTCCTAGAAGAACCCTTTAAGAATAACCCCATACCATTATCCCTCTTCCACCAAACCTTGCAGTTAGTCTAGTAACATTCTCCTGTTATTTAACAATAACCTAGCTTCGTCCATGAGACTGCCAGATAGAGAAGCCCCCCCTCAGAACATGTTTCCCCTCCTTGAGAGTCCAGTGGCAGCATTCTTTACCTCCATCCATGCAACACTTGACATTGTGTTTGGTGTCGTAAAGTTTGTATGCCACTGCTAGGCCATGAAACTCCTGGCACATAGTTTTTGTTCTTATGTTAATGCCTGAGGAGGTTTAGCATTCTTCCCTTATTAAGTCTGTTGCCAATGGTCTCATAAGTTATACTTATACAGAGGTCAGACAATTTTGTAATAGAGGTTACTGACATTACACAAACATAAGAACTGTATGAGCCGTCACTAGTGGTGTCCTTTAACGTGTGGATGGTGCTTGAACATATAAAGTTAGCCTGAAATGGCATCATATCATGTGGGGAAATGTGGGAGCGGGGACAGAGGAGGGTTAGATTTTGGAGATTTTAATTACGGTACAGAAGGGTTTAAATTGGAAATTGTGATAGGCCTGTCTGAAAAGATGTGTCTTTAGTTTGCACTTGAAGCTGTGGAAATTGGGAGTTAATCTGATTGTCCGGGATAGAGCATTCCAGAGAAGTGGTGCAGCTCGGGAGAAGTCTTGTATGCGAGCGTGGGAGGTTCTGATAATAGAGGATGTAAGTGTTAATTTATTGAGTAAATGGAGAGCACGGGTTGGGTGGTAGACAGAGATGAGGAGCCTTGTGGATGAGGGTGGTAACTTTATATTTTATTCTATAATGAATAGGCAGCCAATGTAGTGACTGGCACAAACCAGAGGCATCGCTGTAGCGTCTAGCCTGATAGATGAGCCTGGTCGTGCATTCAGAATGGATTGTAGAGGGGAGAGTTTAATAAGGAGAAGACCGATTAGAAGGGAGTTACAGTAGTCAAGGCGAGAATGAATCAGAGCAACGACAATGGCATCCTATTACAGTAGGACACCGGAATTCAGTGAGCCCATTAGACTGGCCAATTCTATCACAAATGTTTGTAAAGGCAACTACAGGGCTAGGGGCTTGATGTTATACACTTGTGGCTATGGGACTGAATGAAATACCGGAATTCTATAGTTAAGAAGTATGTCTCAATACTTTATTTATATAGTGTTCTTCAACATGGACTAGGGTCACCATCCCTTATGTTTAAGGTAGTTCAGTAATATACTGTAGTTTCTATTACTGGAAATTAAAAAAGAGACCCATGATGTATAATGATCCAGGCTTATTTATATTCATTGTTATTGAGATATCACTTGATTTAGTTTAGTTGGAAACATAACCCACCATTATTACGGCCTACAAAGCCTGACATGTTGTCAACTCGTAACAAAATTTATCACCTTCTCCCGGCACTAGCTTGTGTTTTATAGTTTCTAGAGTTGTAATGTACAGAACTTTGAGGTGAAAGGCCCTCTGAATCTATGCCCTCTTTTATTCTCTTTTATTCAGCTTCTAAGCTTCCCAGATAATTTACATACTGACTTCTGAGGTGATTTTTGTAGGTAAAAGAGAAACTTTTTAACATTATAATGAAAAAGCTAAAAATATATATTTCATACTCTACCTGATAGTGCTACGGGTTTACGGATGGAAATCCTCGTGACAGGTTCCCTTTAAACACTTATAATAAATCCAGTTAATATGCCCCAAATGTCTAATACTGGATTTAAATATGGATGCCATCTGTATTTTATATATTCATGCAGCTCTATGCAGCTATTTTCCCTGCAGTCTATGGCGGCTCGATGCCTTATAGAGCAGTAAAGTTACTGTTACTGTCCCAATATAATCTATAGAGCCTGATGATGTCATCAGAGGACTCCAATCATTAACTAATTTAAAGAGGACCTTTCACTATTTGGGGCACATGCGGTTTAATACATCGCTAGAAAGCCGACATCGTGCTGAACTCAGCGCACTGTTGGCTTTCCCGTTCTGTGCTCCCGATGAAGAGCTATCGGTGCCGGTACTGTAGCTCTTCATTGTCAGAAGGTTGTTTCTGACAGTCAGTCAGGAACGCCCTTCCTCACGATAGTGCCTATTGCACTATACTGTGAGAGCGGGGAGGAACGCCTCCTCCCCTCCTGATAGTACAGGGGCATTCCTCACCGCTCAGTGTCATCGCTGGGCAGTAAGCAATGGCCCCTCTCACAGTACAGCGCTATAGACGCTGCTGTGAGGAAGGGCGTTCCTGACCGACTGTCAGAAATGCCCTCCTGACATTGAAGAGCTATGGTACTGGCACCGATAGCTCTTCACCGGGGACACAGAAAGGGGCGGCCGACAGTGCACTGAATTCAGTGCACTGTCAGCTTTCTAGCGGTGTATTAAACCGAATGTACCCCTCTTTAAGTTCTGAACAATTTACAGCTCTACGACTACAAGCTTGTTATATATCCTATTGTTTTCTATTGTTCTTTTCGTGTATGCACCTCCCCCCTTACTAACTCGTACACCATGGTATCCTACTTGACCCCATTGTTTTTATAGTACATTCCACCCCTCTGTAAAGTTCATCCTAATTCTCTATAGTAAAGCACAGCACAACTCTTCTTTTACTCTAGCTTCCTCCACACCAACAGCGGCTTCTTCATGCTCCACAATATGCTTTTTGACTTTTCGCCAATTAAGTTATTTGGTTCACTGCTCTTTTCCCCAGGAGCAATCATCTTTGATAGTGATGAGGCAATCAGCTTTCTGACAATAGCAAAGAGCTTGACCTGACTGACAGCTTAGATTTGGAGACGAGTCCTGAAGGGACTGGAAGGTGCCAGAGACACCACTGTAAGGCCAAAGAGCCGCCCTGCTTGCAATCCTTTAGGTTCCCCTAACAGCAATACACCAGGCGCATGGCTGGCCCACCTCTGCCTGCTCAAATTAAATCCAGCTTAGTCAAGCTTCATGAAGACTTTATTTTAATGGTTTGTTGCATTTTTGTCCTACAAAAAAGGTTTTCGTGTTTAGCCTTGTGCTGTGTTATCTCCGCTTCTCTGTTGCTAGGAAGTATTGATTTACTTCAGCTGGTTTATACTTAAAAGTTTCTATTCCCCTCTGCATACCCACATCTATAGCCCACATCTAAAAGCGCTGTCGAAAAAGATGACATTGACATGTAAAGTTATGCAGTTTTCCATCAAAGCGAAATTTAAGAAGACCACATGTTTGCCTAATACTTGAAATACGTCTCAGATAAAAGATAACATGACAATTTATCAAAATAGATAATATCATGGGGGGGACTCAGAACACATAGACCCCCACTACAAGTCTGAAAAGGGATGTGCACTGAACTATAAAAAAACGTCCCCTTAGTGGCATGAGAAAAAGTCAGTCGACTGTTCCTTCAGAGTAATTCACTCCAGAATCTGCAGAAAAATCCACAAATGTGCATTTGGATTTAATCCTGTTCCATAGATCCACATGTAACTATACATTGTAGTTTCCACAACAGAGCGATGAGTTGCCTTATGAACAAGACAAATTCCTATTGAAAATAATGTGATGTGGAATACATCCTGGAGACCATGTATCCTAGAAAGTAGGTTTAGCACTACTGTACCATTGTTTCACATTAGTCCAATAGTAGTTGCATGTCTTACCTCTATGGTAGGCACACCATCGTCTGTATGACTATCTAAGTGTGGGTTCACACTGCCATCATTATAGTCCGTTGATCTTATCCATCATATGATGAAAACAGACAGTCTGCATTCACTCTAATGAAAATAAAACATGGCTAATATTTTCTTCCATCCTATTTGTTTACCTTTCTAATGGGAAGAAAGAAAATCAGTATCAGAGTAATGACAGTACATTGTAGGGCTGCTTCTACGCTTTCCAAAGATGCCTTTCTTATTTGGCATTGCAACTTAATTTTCATGAACATCAGCCTTTTATTTTAAGGAAAATTAGCTAAAAATAGCTTTATGGGCATGTCCTCTCCAGCCTGGCCATCACTCTCTGCTCTAGATAATCGTCCCTAGCTGCAAAGTAGCTCCACTCCCATTGCTTAAGTGACATCTTCCACTTTGTCCGCAGTTAGGGTTGATTATCTGGAGCAAAGAACAAAGCCCTGGAAGTAAAAGAAAATCCCCTAAAGTCCTTTTCAGCTAATTTGTATTAAATATAAAACTCTGATTTTCACGAAAATAGAGCTGCAATGTGGAATAAGAATGGTATCTTTGGAAAGTGTAGAAGCCGCTATACAAGATACTAGCATTAGCTTGATACCGATTTTCCTGCTGACAGACTCCCTTTAAAATGTAATAGCAATAATCCATCACAGGCCGTGACACTGGTAAAGCCCCGACATGACTGATCTGGTCAGCTATTGACAACCATGGTCTTGTTTTGAATGCTAGAAAGCCCATTTAATGGACTCACATCTGTAACCTAAGTACTTGTTTTATTATATTGTACTTAGTATATTAGTGTTGAGTGTAATAATTTAAGGACATTGTGTGAAAAGGGTAGAACATTTTTATCATTTTCCTTTCTATTGTCTCCTGGGTCTAAATGGCATGACCCAGCGGTATCCCATGGTGTGTACTGACTGTGAAACAAATCTATGATGGACATGGCTACATTTAAGAGAAAGGTCCAGGACACTCAGATATGAAAAGTGACCTTTAAACTATGAAGACAGGGAATCGATGGAGAAGTCAACGTTCTTACAGCTGAATCTAAAAGGTAAATTCTGCTAAGCGGAAAGGATGTGGTAAGTGAAATACAGCTCAGGCCACTAGTTAACCTGTTAATGAACAAATCCCAGGAATAAACACAATAACCATCACTATAACCAACCACGTACTTACCAAGTGACCTCTGGTCAGACCCAGACTAGTGTCACATTAGAAGGATGTCTTCCCTTGACTTTACTGTAGATAATCACGCTATAACAAAAAAAAAAAACATGGTAAAAAACACAATCAAAAGGGATAAAGCACACATTATTAATTAAGCTATATCCACTTAGGCTGGGTTCACAAGGAGTATTTTGGTTCGTAATGTGGAACGTAGACACCGCAGGATCTTTTGCGGGCCGTATATGATCCCATTGTTTTCAATGGGAGCCGGTACAGTATACGCGGCGCTATTTTGCGGCCGTGATTTTGCGGTGGCAGCAAAATAGCGCCGCGTATACGATACCAGCTCCCATTGAAAACAATGGGAGTGTATACAGCCCGCAAAAGATCCCGCGGCGTCTACATTCCACATTACTAACCAAAATACTCCGTGTGAACCCGGCCTTACATCCACTGGTTGTCAGTCAACATGATTTTTTCTCAAATACTCTTATGGAAATTCTACAAAAAACACAGGGGGTTAAAGGTGTGTTCCAGCCAGATAAGGCTAGGCAACCAGTATTAGATGGTGGGTTAGGTGCAACTCCTGTTAACCATTCCTAACAGCTTGTTCAAGGGATCAGTAGCTAAAGATACTGTGATGGTTGTTTGCACATGTGAGCACAGAAGGGGCCGCAAGTGCTCATGTTAGGGCTCTGATATTGATCCTGAAGATAGACCATGAATTTTATCTGACAACTTCTTTAATGGATTTATCCAACATGGTGGACACCCAGCGGACCCCTATATAGTCTACGGTATAGTCCAAGGGTGACCGCTGTTTTAGAGGTCCAGGTCTCCATCATTCGGGTCCTTCAGCAGACCCATTTGCAGAGCTGAACCTAGAATTAGTTTGCCTTTGGAGTGTGGGTGGAAACTGTAGTATCCGGAGGAAACTATACAGATGTTGCTGGTGGCTGCTAACCACTGAGCCACCTTGAAGGGAAAGTTGTTTTTTTTACCATTATTTATTTTTTTATACATTTTATGCAAACTTTAATTTTACCACAAAAAACTGGGAAAAATTATTGACTCGAGTATAAGCCTAGGGGGGGCAATGCAGCAGCTTCAGGAAAATTTAGAAAATTAAAATGGTCGGAGTTTTTGGGTGCAGTAGTTGCTGGGTGCTGGGGAAGGGGAGGGGTGTTTTGGTTGTCTGTCTGCCCCTTCCCTGAGCTTGAAGACTGTTTTTTTTTCCCCCACTTGGAATTCAGCCTGGTTGAATATAGTGTATCTGCAGTGTTCCTATTAACCCCTTCCCAACGGAATATGAGCAGTGCAGATACCCTATACTTAGCCTGGATGTAGTCAGTCTGAATTCCAAGTGTGTGTGTGTGTGGGGGGGGACTCAGTCTCGGGGAAGGGGCAGTTAGACAACTTTTTTTTCCCGCTACGGCATTTACCGTACAGGAAAAATATATTTATAGATTTGTAGAGCGGGCGTTTTTGGACACAGGGATAACTAACGTGTATGTGTTTCACAGTATTAGCAGTATTAGTTTTATATGTGTTCTAGGGAAAGGGGGAGGATTTGAATTTTTAATAGTTTTTATTTACTAATACTTTACTAATACTTTATTTTAATTTATTTATTTTTTTGCTTTTTTTTAATTTAATTTATTTTTTTGCATTTATTAGACCCCCTAGGGTTCTTGAACCCTAGGGGGTCTGATCACTAATGCAATACATTGCAATGCTAATGCATTGCAATACATTGCAAAAATTCTCATTTCTTTAGCAGCCTGCAAAAGAGAAGCACTGCCGGCCGGGGAGCCTTTACAGGAGCTCTGAGGGGAATCCCCGGCAAGAGCTATGAGGGGAATCCCCGGCAAGAGCTATGAGGGGAATCCCCAGCCAGCCGGACCTGAAGGAGAACTGCAGCTGGCTGCCAGCAGGAGCGCTGAGAGGAATTCCCGGCAGAAGCGCTTCTGTCGGCAGTCGGCCACAGTTCCGATCTAAAGGATCGCACTTGAGAGAGCGGTTGCGCCCGCTCCCTCCAGCAGCATGATGGCACCTACCCGGACCCCTCATACCGGGACATCGTAGAGCATCTCCGCTGTAACACTTACAGCGGAAATGTCCTAGCTTCCCATGATTGGAGCTAGGACATCTCCATGATTGCAGGCAGCTCCGACATTACCGCTGTAAAAGTTACAGCGGAGGTGCCGGTTGGTATGGTGACCGCTCTAAAGCAGTGCGGCGCCATTATAGTTACAGACCCGGCATACAGACACCAGGGCGGGTGCCGGGCCGCAGCATTGCCACGCTCATAGCAGGAGCGTAGCAATGCTGTCAATTTCAAACTGCAGAAGTACTGACAGTACTTCTGCTAGCAGGCCCGCAGCGCAGATACATGCCGGGTGCGGGCCTAAGCTTACGTGGCCACGTCACCCGCCGTGTTATGGAGGGGGGGGGGTCTGTATTCCGGGCCTGCTAGCAGAAGTACCGTAAGTACTTCTACAGTTTGAAATGAGCAGCATCGATACGCTCCTGCTATGAGCGTGACAATGCTGTGGCACGGCACCCGTCCCGGTGTCTGTATTCCAGTTCCGGATGCCGGGTCTGTAACTATGATATTGCTGAATTACCGTAATGACCCGAGTATAAGCCAAGGTTGACTTTTTCAGCACATACACTGTGCTGAAAACTCGGCTTATACTCGAGTAAATATGGTAGTACATTACTTTCTACGTGTATTAGGCTAAGGCCCAAACCACACCTTTGCATGGCAGTTAGAAGGCCATTGATGGGGTTAATCTGATTTTGAGTATTTTCTGACTCAACAGTCAGTCCTATGCAGCTGTATTATACCCTGAAGTGATCTAACAGACACAGTTCATGTTCCTACTGTATCAATGTGTCATACTATGATGGCACTGAGCGTTAAGTATACATTTCACATCTATATGGAACAAGCATGATATATATGTATACATAAATTAGATTTTAAGATTTCTGTAGCAGCACGGCTAAAGCAACAGACACACATTGTTACCTGCATGCTACAGTATAACCTTTCATTATATACCAGTACTTGCAGAAAAGGGCAATGTCGTGTTAGATTTACATCTTTTTATGTTGAACTCCACAACTAGTGAGAATGTGTGTGTCTATTCATTTCCATTCCAAGATTCCAGTACATATATGAATAACTAGATACAATATTATAGAAACATATGTGAAAAGCCAAAGTGATACCGATTAGGCTTATATAACTTCTTGTAAAAATCTTTTCATATTCATACAGATCATATCATAGGAAATTCCAAGAGAGGAATAATATGTCCAGCTCAAATGGACAGAGTCTTACAAACACATGCAGATCTAGCAAAGCTAAATATCAAAAGTCCTGAGCCGCAGTGCAAAATTTGGCTATACTAACAGCTATCATGTGATATTTTAAATACTGTTGAATTTTTATTTTGAAGATGGGTCTTTTTTAGGCTCCAGAGCTCTAGTGAGGCTCTATTACACCTGGGATCAATACAGATGTATCCACATTTAACTGATCTCCAATTGTTTGCCTAGACGGGATCAACCCTTTGACTAGTGCCAATGCACACTTGTAAAACAGTGAGTTAAACTGTATCTATGGACTCATTAGAAAGAATCCCATTCTGTCCAGAAACAGCTGTAGGTGTGACTTAGTGAAAAGAGTTATATATAATTGGCATATCTTGTATATGTTTCCATCCATGTGCTCAGTTCTGTTAATTCACCTTCTTTCACCTTATGCCTGCTGAGTGGGTAGACTCTCTCTTATGTGATGTAAGGTTATTACCCACTCCCTGCACCTCCATTCCCCCTTTTCTTTTTATATTATTTACTGTTTTATACTAGAGGAATTTTTAGTCACCAAAGAGGTTTCTGGACATTTGCAAAGCCCACAGATTGAGTAAGGGGATTTACTGCACACATTGCTCCATGGTCATAAATTTGACATTTTCCCAGATTAAATACATTATAAAGTTTCATGTATTTCTATATATTATTAGTTATCTCTTGTTCAAACACTGAGAACAAACACAACAAAATCTTCTACAACTGTATGTACCGCTGACAGCCAAACTATTAGTAAAAGATACAGTACGTATTTTTCTTCTGTATAGAAAGTCAAATATCAGTAGAACATTAGCGTGCCATATGAACCTGAATGTACATCTGGCCTGAGTTCAAAAATTTCTTTCTCTGCTTGCCACCAAGTTTGATTAAACACCTCTCAGCCACAGATGGGATTTTATTCCAAGGGCTATAAATTCAAGTCTCTTTCTGGCGTTATCCCAGTCAGTAAAGTGGAAAATATTTTTTATGCTGTACCTATTCTAGAAATTAGGTTTTATTTGATTTTTATTACAAAAATTGTAATAAGAAAATTAAAGACACAGTGCAAATGACTAAATAATAATATTTTAATATTATTAATAATAATATGCGGGACATGGCAGTGAAAACAGATAAAATTCTGCTGGTTATCACTTCCTTGTATCTCTCGACTCACGGAAATTATTAGACATGTCTGCTCAGAGAGTCATTGGAGTGGGCATCTGCAGGAAATTCCTGTAGGGGATGTTGTGTGTGTTACGTAGGACACCAGGTAACAATGACTATGTCATATATTAGCATATCCATTCTAAGCATTCTATTTTTTTGTATTTTCTGGAAACCCTTAACATAGCACCGAATAGACCTGATACTAAAAGGTGGACAGGACATTCAGGCTCTATTTTCAGTCTTTACTTGCACAGATTCCTAGCTGTGTAACCTCAAACAGAGTAAACAGGCTGCAGATTTCAGCAAAGGTTACGACTGACAACAACAATATCTTCTTCATAATAACTACTAGAAAGAATAGAAGCTAGGTGGAAAGAATTCTGTACATACATTATATAACAACCACGGCACTGGCTGGTGAAATATTTTATTTAAAAGGGCAAACATATAATATACTGAGTAAAAGTCAAAGTTGCGAAAAGGTGTTTCCATGTTAAACAGATGTAGCCAGGCTGAATACATTGCTAGTGGAATTTGGACAATGCAATAATACCAACCTAAAGGGTTTGCACCACGGTAACAATGTACTGTACTTATGAAAGTTGTTAATGAGGTTTTTGAGATTTTTTTTTCTTCACATATAGACAAAAATGTGAGCAACATGGTGGCTCAGTGGTTAGCACTGCAGACTTGCAGCGCTGGAGTCCTGGGTTCGAATTCACCAGAAACACCATCTGCAAGGAGTTTGTATGTTCTCCCCGTGTTTGCGTGGATTTCCTCCCATTCCACAAAGACATATTGATAGGGGAAAAAATGTACATTGTGATCCCTATATGGGGCTCACAATCTACATAAAAAAAGATAGACAAAAATGGTGAAATGAAGGGTCAGCATGGTGGCTCAGTGGTTAGCACTGCAGACTTGCAGCACTGGAGTCCTGGGTTCAAATCCTGCCAGGAACAACATCTGCAAGGAGTTTGTATGTTCTCCCTCTGTTTGTGTGGATTTTCTCCCATTCTACAAAGACATACTGATAGGAAAAAAAAAAATGTACATTGTGATTCCTATATGGGGCTCACAATCTACATTAAAAAATGGTGAAATGATTTTTTTCAAGTGAGACCAAATGAAAATTTCCTACCATTTTGCAGAAATGGGTAACCAACACAATCTCTTTTGCAATCACTTCGTTACTGGTCCTGATCATGTGCCAATCACTGTGCACATGATTTCAGTTGTTAGCCACACCCACCATGATCATGATGTCATCACTGATGAAAGAAGCATTTATCTAAACTTTATTGACTGCCAGAGCAGCCCAGAGGAGGTGGGGCTGGTCCTGATCACCAGACAAGCCAGCACCTGGATCACAGCAGAAGCATCAAAGTAGGTAAGTACATTTTTTATTTTCATTTATTTTTTATAATTCTATCCTCTCCCCTGTCTCTATCAAACAGGCATTCTACAAAATATGTAAATACTTTATCATTAGTATCATGTAGGGAAAACTGTATGCTTTTTTTTAAAATGCATTTGGTTCTCCAATAAAAACACATGCATTATTTTTTTTTTAGAAAAACCAAACCATGTGAACACAGCCTTACTGGGAAGTGTTGTATCATGGTGCTTTATAGACATTCCAGTCAATATATACATAAATATTCTTATATAGTATACGGTATGTAACTACATGTGTACATAACCATATAAACATATTATATGTATATGTTATACATACTATAGATTTGTGTAGAGGCAAAACTACATCCTTGCCATGAGCATTTATTCCTTTCTTAATGCATCCCATGATTTTATTCACCTTGGCGGCAGCTGCCTGGCTTTGGTTGCACAAAATTAAGTTTATTGTCTACCAATATTCCCAAGTTTCTTTTAGTGGTACTTTTACCCAGTGTTTTATAATTTAATACATAATTGTAAAACTTGTTTCCATGCCCAGGTGCATAACTTTGCATTTATCCACATTAAAATTAATTTACCATTTCTCTACCCAAGCTTCCAGCTTCCCCAATCCCTCTGTAATATTACACGGTTTTCTGCTGTGCTGAATACTTTACAGCGCTTAGTATCATCTACAAATATTGAGATTCTACTCTACAAACCTTCTCCCAGGTCATTAATAAATACATTAAAAAGAAGGGTCCCACTAGTGACCCATGTGGCACCCCACTGGTGACTGGGACCCAATCTGAGTATTTACCATTAGCCCCTCACCATCACAGACATTTTTCCTTTTGTTTTTTAGTTTTTTACTCCCCACATTCCAAAATCAATAACATTTTTATTTCTCTGTTCACAGAGCCATTTGAGGGTTTATTTTTCATGGGATAAAATTTACTTTGTACTATTTAATTCCCATTACATAATGGGAGACTGGATAAAGAATAAGAGTGGGGTGGAATTATAAAAAAACCCTGAATCTGTGTTATTTTCTTATGGGCTTTGGTCACCCATAAAAAAATGCTGCAAATATAATGTATTTTGGCCACAATGCAAAAACCAAGCTGTATATCAGCACAAACATCATATACCAACTGTCAGCTGCCATTGATTTTTATTACAGGTTGCCTATAGCAGCCTTTAAAAGAAGATCCGTAATGACAGACTGGGGAGCCTTCAATAGGTTCACAGCAGTCAAGGCAGTGGATCTCACTCCTGATGCCTATGGTGCCTGCTCAGATTCTGAGTTGGTACTAGAGATGAGCGAGTACTACTCGATCGAGTTTGTATTCGATCGAATACTACGGTATTCAAAATACTCGTACTCGATCGAGTACCACTCGCTATTCGAATGGAAAAGTTCGATCCAGAACCAGCATTGATTGGCCGAATGCTATACAATCGGCCAATCAACGCTGGTTCTTCTACTACCTTTAGAAGTCTTCTCCGTGCAGCTTTCCCACGGCATCTTCCGGCTCTGAATTCACTCTGCCGCTTGTAGTGCAGACATATGCAGTCGGCTCTGCCCAGGCCCGATGCCTGGCAGAGTGAATTCAGAGCCGGAAGACGCCGCGGGGACGCTGCACGGAGAAGACTTCTCGGAGGATCAAGCCCGACCCTCACTCGTGGACTTGGTAAGTGTAATTTGATCGAACGTTGCCTACCCCTGAAACAAACATTTTCCCCCCATAGACTATAATGGGGTTCGATATTCGATTCGAGTAGTCGAATATTGAGGGGTTACTCGAAACAAATATCGAATCTCAAAAATTTTACTGTTTGCTCATCTCTAGTTGGTACCATGTTTAAAGTCCTAAAATCAGCCGTATGTGTATTGTTAATGTTGAGAAAGGGGTTAATAAACCTCAGATGAAAAATACACAAAAGATTCCACAAATGCACTATATATTCAACAAAAATAAAGTCAAAGCTCTTAAGATTATCCCCATTATTGTGTTGGAATCTGGGTTTTGACTGGGCTATTGCAGCACCATTTTCTATTCTCAACTACTCTGTTGTAGATGCGCTGGTGTGTTTGAGATCATTGTCATGTTACATTACCCACTTTTGACCAGCTTTAGCTTTAGGATAGGTGGCGTTACATTTGACTCTTTAAGACTTTGATATACAGAGTAGTACATGGTCTTGACTGCAAGGTGCTCAGGCACTGTGGCTACAAAACAATCTCAAATCATCACTCTTCCACCTCACTTGACAGTTAGTATATGGTGTTTGTGCTGATATACAGCTTGGTTTTTGCATTATGGCCAAACACGTCCATTCTAGTTTCAGCTGTCCAAAAGGACATTGTTCCAGATATCTTGCTGTTTGTTTAAATGCTACGTTTCAAACTTAAGACTTGCTGCTATGTTCATTTTAAAAAGAGGCTTTCGCTTAACAACCCTTCTAAACAAGTCATACTTTTTTGTGTTGTTCTAATTCTAAGGGGGCGTTCACACTACCGTCGGTGTCCTACATGTAGTGTCCGCTCTTAGCGTCCGCTCAAAATCTGTCACGGACACTAGGAGCGGACACTAGATGTGTCCGTGACACCTGTCATCCACTTGAATGGGCATCGGGTGCATTCTTTTGCACTCCGTGCCCGTCCTTCCCTGTCCGCAAGAGAAGATGTCCGACTTCTCAAGCGGACAGAAAAACCCTGCATGCAGACGTGCGTATCTAATCCTCCCCTGTGTGATACTGTGTGCTGAGACGCGTATCTAATTCTCTGGCTTGTAGTACTGTGTGCAGAGGCATGTATCTAATCCTCCAAAGTGTGGTACTGTGTGCACACACGTATCTAATCCTCCCCTGTGTGGTATTGTGTAAAGAGGCGCGTATCTAATCCTTCGGCGTGTGGAACTATGCGTAGACGCGCGTATCTAATCCTACTGCATGTGGTACTGTGTGCAGACGCGGGTATCTAATCCTACTGCATGTGGTACTGTGTGCAGACTCGTGTATCTAATCCTCTGGAGTGTGGAACTGTGTGTAGATGCCTGTATCTAATCCTACGGCATGTGGTACTCTGTGCAGACGTGTGTATCTAATCCTATGGCGTGTACAAATGTATGCAGACGCGCATATCTAATCCTCTGGAGTGTGGAACTGTATGTAGATGCGCGTATCTAATCCTACGGCATGTGGTACTGTGTGCAGACACGCGTATCAAATCCTACGGCATGCTGTACTGTGTGTAGACGCACGTATCTAATCCTACAGCATGTGTGCAGACGCGTTTATCTAATCCTATGGCGTGTACAGCTTTGTGAAGACACGTCTATCTAATCCTCCCCTGTGTGGTATTGTGTGAAGAGGCGCGTATCTAATCCTACGGCGTGTGGAACTGTGTGTAGACGCACGTATCCAATCCCCCGGCATGTGGTACTGTGTGCAGACGCGTGTATCTAATCCTATGGCATGTGGTACTGTGTGTAGACGTGCGTATCTAATCCTCCCCCGTGTGGTACTGTGTGCAGACGTGCGTATCTAATCCTCCCCTGTGTGATACTGTGTGCTGAGACGCGTATCTAATTCTCTGGCTTGTGGTACTGTGTGCAGAGGCATGTATCTAATCCTCCAAAGTGTGGTACTGTGTGCACACACACGTATCTAATCCTCCCCTGTGTGGTATTGTGTGAAGAGGCACGTATCTAATCCTTCGGCGTGTGGAACTATGCGTAGACGCGCGTATCTAATCCTACTGCATGTGGTACTGTGTGCAGACTCGTGTATCTAATCCTCTGGAGTGTGGAACTGTGTGTAGATGCCTGTATCTAATCCTATGGCATGTGGTACTCTGTGCAGACGTGTGTATCTAATCCTATGGCGTGTACAAATGTATGCAGATGCGCGTATCTAATCCTCTGGAGTGTGGAACTGTATGTAGATGCGCGTATCTAATCCTACGGCATGCTGTACTGTGTGTAGACGCACGTATCTAATCCTACAGCATGTGGAACCGTGTGCAGACACGTTTATCTAATCCTATGGCGTGTACAACTTTGTGAAGACACGTCTATCTAATCCTCCCCTGTGTGGTATTGTGTGAAGAGGCGCGTATCTAATCCTACGGCGTGTGGAACTGTGTGTAGACACGCGTATCCAATCCCCCGGCATGTGGTACTGTGCGCAGACGCGCGTATCTAATCCTATGGCATGTGGTACTGTGTGTAGACGTGCGTATCTAATCCTCCCCCGTGTGGTACTGTGTGCAGATGTGCATATCTAATCCTCCCCCGTGTGATACTGTGTGCGGAGATGTGTATCTAATTCTCTGGCTTGTGGTACTGTGTGCAGAGGCATGTATCTAATCCTCCCCTGTGTGGTATTGTGTGAAGAGGTGCGTATCTAATCCTTCGGCATGTGGAACTATGTGTAGACGTGCGTATCTAATCCTACTGCATGTGGTACTGTGTGCAGACACGTGTATCTAATCCTATGGTGTGTACAACTGTGTGCAGACGCGCGTATCTAATCCTCTGGAGTGTGGAACTGTGTGTAGATGCGCGTATCTAATCCTACGGCATGTGGTACTCTGTGCAGATGCGTGTATCTAATCCTATGGCGTGTACAAATGTGTGCAGACGCGCGTATCTAATCCTCTGAAGTGTGGAACTGTGTGTAGACGCCTGTATCTAATCCTTCGGCATGTGGAACCGTGTGCAGATGCACGTATCAAATCCTTCAGTGTGTGGAACTGTGTGCAGAAGTGCGTATTTAATCCTCTGGTTTGTGGGACTGTGTGCAGACCCGTGTATCTAATCCTCTGGTGTGTGATACTGTGTGCTGATCTGTGTATCTAATCCTCTGATGCGTGTATGTCAGTTTGGATATCAGTGTTGTATTGTGCATGTGGAGTGACCGTGTGTATTGCAGTTGGAATATGAGTGAAAGTCTTGCAGGTTTGTATTGGCTAAGGGGGGGGGGGGCACTGTGTTTGGAATGCTGTATCTCAGCAACGGTACGTCCGAGCGAGTTGGAGTCTCATCTTAAACCTTCCCGGATATCTGAAGTATCTCTGTACCAAATTTGGTGAAGATCGGTCCAGTCGTTTGGTTCGCATTAGAGCACAGACAGACAGACAGACAGACATTCATTTTTATAATATAGGGAGATATATATATATATATATATATATATATATATATATATATATGAATATATATATATATATATATATATACATACACACATTGTATACATATATATCTCTATCTATCTATCTATCTATCTATCTATCTATCTATCTATCTATCTATATATATACAGTATACACACACACACACACACACACACACACACACACACACATATATATATATATATATACAAAATTAACTTTCTTTAGTTGAACATATTCACAGCTGTCTCTGGTACACAATATATGAATTAACAATGTATGAATACCTGCATAATGGAGTTAAAGTGTGTAATCCCTATTAACTTCTAATGCTTTCAGATAAATTGAGTTTTCGGGGGTTTGCCCAGAATGAGGCAGCTGTTTCATTATTAACCGAGTTCTTGTTATGAAAATTGAAAATGATTTAGTGTGACATTATTCAGCTCACTGAAAGATTTTACCAATGTTCACTGAGCAACTGATAAAACTCAACTTGACTCATGCCTAAATTAGTACCCAGCATTATCTGCAGGAAAAAACACACATCTCCCTTCATATATAAGATATGTGTGAATGACAAATCGTTTACCACCATGTCATTTTAGGGTCCAAAATTCAGTGTTGATTAATATCATAATATATCTTTATTATGGATAAGCGAACAGCGTTCGATCGAGCATTTGTTCGATCAGACATCACGCTGTTCACAATGTTCGATTCCATATGAATACCGCGTTGAAAATGCACTTAAAGTTCGATCCCCACTTCATCCAGGTTGTCACGGTATGTACCCACAAAAAATCAGTGGGATATACATTCTAATTCTCAGGCTATATACAATTCATCCAGGTTGTCACAGTGTGTACCCACAAAAAAATCAGTGGGATATACATTCTAATTATCAGGCTATATACGCTTCATCCAGGTTGTCACGGTGTGTATCCACAAAAAAGCAGTAGGATATACATTCTAATTCTCAGGCTATATATGCTTCAGGCTGGAACTGGGTCACAAGCTGGGCCAGTGTACTTCGTCTCCCCGCCTATCATTCCTGGTAGGGGCTCTGAAACAACACCCTCCTCCTCCGCTGTTAAATTGACTCCAGCTACGAGTTGGAAACGTTGCAGCACTGGCATGGGTAAACGTTAGTAGGCCGTGCTGAAGCTCATCAGCTTGGGGGACAGACAGCACACTGCCTCTGAGGTGAGGGATGCCCTCCTCGATGAGACAGCAATATGGTTTGAGCTGCTGCACCTGGGCCCAGGCATGGTCGTGTCTGATAACGGCAGGAACCTGGTAGCATCTCTGGAGCTTGCCAGCCTCCAACATGTTCCATGCCTGGCCCACGTCTTTAACCTAGTGGTGCAACATTTTTTAAAGACATACCCAAATGTGCATGAGCTACTGGTGAAAGTGTGGCGTTTGTGCGCCCACTTTCGCAAGTCTACAGTAGCCACTGCTAGCCTCAAAAAGCTCCAGCAACCGAACACCGGCTGTTGTGCGACATCCCCACACGCTGGAACTCAACATGTCATATGTTGAGCAGAGTGGTTGAGCAGCAGAGACCTTTGATGGAGTACCATCTCCAAAACCCTAGGGTGCCACAAAGTCAGCTCCCTCAGTTTCTCAACCATGAGTGGCCATGGATGGGAGAGCTATGTGAAATCCTATAGGTGTTTGAGGAGTCCACCAAGAGGGTCAGCTGTGACGACGCACTAGTGAGCATAACAATGCCGCTCTTGTGCGTGATGCGAGAATCCCTCATTGCCATCAGGGATAATGCAGATCACACTGAGGAGTCAGGGATAGCAGCAGAATCGTCACAGTAGGAGAGTAGTTCCACACAAATGTCCGCTTCACAGAGTTTAATGACGGAGGAGGAGGAGGATGAAGACGTGGCAGATGATATGATTCTGACATAGGAGGCTACCGGAGAAGTTCAATGCGTCCCATTCTTGCAGCGGGAATGGGGCGAAAGGGAGGAGGACTGCCAATCGCATTAATGACTGCCACAAGCAATTGGTGCAGAACATCATGGAGATGTTTCCATCAAGTGTTGTTGGCAGCAGAGAGGACAGTTCCTCCATGAGGCGAACAAGTGCCATCCGGTCCACACCCACAAGGGGTACACTGTCTAAGCTCTGGGACACGTTATTGGCACCCCCTCGCCAAACTCCCACCACTGAGGGGTCTAGTGTCACCAGGCGGGAAAAGTATAGGCACATGTTGCGGGAATACCTGTCTGACCACAGCCCTGTCCTCTCCGATCCCTGGTCTTAGTGGACTTGGTGACCCTCCTGAGTCGAACATTGGTTTCCCCCTAAACGAGTATTTTTCCCCATAGACTATAATGGAGTTCGATGTTCGATCGAACAGTTGAATATCGAGCGGCTATTCGAATTGAACTTCGAACATTTCACTGTTCACTCATCTCTAATCTTTATGTCTCATGATAACCTAATTTACTGATATAACAGTAATTAGCTTACATTTCCTTGCATAGCTATAGAACTTGATGACATCTAATGCTGGCTGATGTCATCATACAGTGGGAGGAGCTTACTGCATACTGAGCTTACTATATAATGAGCGGAATATGTAAACTACATGCAGTAAGCTCCTCAGCTCCCCTAGTGGTGGTTTCAGGTGGTCAGAATTGAATCTTTCAAATCTATGTCTATGCTATCAGCAAAAAAAATTTGCCCCAACTACTACAAAAATATATTAGGAAATGAAATGCCAGTGAATGTTAGATTAGATTAAAAACAAAAGGTGAACATTAACTAAACATACACAAAAAAAAGTAGTATATGAAGTAGTAGCAATTAGAGATGAGCGAACAGTGTTCTATCGAACTCATGTTCGATCGGATATTAGGCTGTTCGGCATGTTCGAATCGAATCGAACACCGCGTGGTAAAGTGCGCCATTACTCGATTCCCCTCCCACCTTCCCTGGTGCCTTTTTTGCTCCAATAACAGCGCAGGGTAGGTGGGACAGGAACTACGACACCGGTGACGTTGAGAAAAGTAGGCAAAACCCATTGGCTGCCGAAAACATGTGACCTCTAATTTAAAAGAACAGCGCCGCCCAGGTTCGCGTCATTCTGAGCTTGCAATTCACCGAGGACGGAGGTTTCCGTCCAGCTAGCTAGGGCTTAGATTCTGGGTAGGCAGGGACAGGCTAGGATAGGAAGGAGAAGACAACCAACAGCTCTTGTAAGAGCTAAATTCCAGGGAGAAGCTTGTCAGTGTAACGTGGCACTGACGGGCTCAATCGCCGCAACCCAGCTTTCCCAGGATCCTGAATGGAATACACTGTCAGTGTATTCCCGTATACCCGATATATACCCCCGATACCCGTTCCAACGGTGTGCCCCCCCACCTTCACCCCAGAAATACCCTGCAAGTCCCCTAGCAATAGAATTGGGGCTATATACACCCACAATTTTTACTACTGGTATACAGTGCCATTGTCTGACTGGGAATTCAAAGAATATATTGGGAATACAAATACCCTCATTTCTTGCTACTGCCATATAGTGCCAGTTGCTGACTGGTAATTCAAAGAATATATTGGGGTTACGTGCACCCACAATTTTTACTACTGGTATACAGTGCCATTGTCTGACTGGGAATTCAAAGAATATATTGGGAATACAAATACCCTCATTTCTTGCTACTGCCATATAGTGCCAGTTTCTGACTGGTAATTCAAAGAATATATTGGGGTTACGTGCACCCACAATTTTTACTACTGGTATACAGTGCCATTGTCTGACTGGGAATTCAAAGAATATATTGGGAATACAAATACCCTCATTTCTTGCTACTGCCATATAGTGCCAGTGTCTGACTGGGAATTCAAAGAATATATTGGGGTTACGTGAACCCACAATTTTTACTACTGGTATACAGTGCCATTGTCTGACTGGGAATTCAAAGAATATATTGGGAATACAAATACCCTCATTTCTTGCTACTGCCATATAGTGCCAGTTTCTGACTGGTAATTCAAAGAATATATTGGGGTTACGTGCACCCACAATTTTTACTACTGGTATACAGTGCCATTGTCTGACTGGGAATTCAAAGAATATATTGGGAATACAAATACCCTCATTTCTTGCTACTGCCATATAGTGCCAGTGTCTGACTGGGAATTCAAAGAATATATTGGGGTTACGTGCACCCACAATTTTTACTACTGGTATACAGTGCCATTGTCTGACTGGGAATTCAAAGAATATATTGGGAATACAAATACCCTCATTTCTTGCTACTGCCATATAGTGCCAGTGTCTGACTGGGAATTCAAAGAATATATTGGGGTTACGTGCACCCACAATTTTTACTACTGGTATACAGTGCCATTGTCTGACTGGGAATTCAAAGAATATATTGGGGTTATAAATACCCTCATTTCTTGCTACTGCCATATAGTGCCAGTTTCTGACTGGTAATTCAAAGAATATATTGTGGTTACGTGCACCCACAATTTTTACTACTGGTATACAGTGCCATTGTCTGACTGGGAATTCAAAGAATATATTGGGAATACAAATACCCTCATTTCTTGCTACTGCCATATAGTGCCAGTGTCTGACTGGGAATTCAAAGAATATATTGGGGTTACGTGCACCCACAATTTTTACTACTGGTATACAGTGCCATTGTCTGACTGGGAATTCAAAGAATATATTGGGAATACAAATACCCTCATTTCTTGCTACTGCCATATAGTGCCAGTTTCTGACTGGTAATTCAAAGAATATATTGGGGTTACGTGCACCCACAATTTTTACTACTGGTATACAGTGCCATTGTCTGACTGGGAATTCAAAGAATATATTGGGAATACAAATACCCTCATTTCTTGCTACTGCCATATAGTGCCAGTGTCTGACTGGGAATTCAAAGAATATATTGGGGTTACGTGCACCCACAATTTTTACTACTGGTATACAGTGCCATTGTCTGACTGGGAATTCAAAGAATATATTGGGAATACAAATACCCTCATTTCTTGCTACTGCCATATAGTGCCAGTTTCTGACTGGTAATTCAAAGAATATATTGGGGTTACGTGCACCCACAATTTTTACTACTGGTATACAGTGCCATTGTCTGACTGGGAATTCAAAGAATATATTGGGAATACAAATACCCTCATTTCTTGCTACTGCCATATAGTGCCAGTGTCTGACTGGGAATTCAAAGAATATATTGGGGTTACGTGCACCCACAATTTTTACTACTGGTATACAGTGCCATTGTCTGACTGGGAATTCAAAGAATATATTGGGGTTATAAATACCCTCATTTCTTGCTACTGCCATATAGTGCCAGTTTCTGACTGGTAATTCAAAGAATATATTGTGGTTACGTGCACCCACAATTTTTACTACTGGTATACAGTGCCATTGTCTGACTGGGAATTCAAAGAATATATTGGGAATACAAATACCCTCATTTCTTGCTACTGCCATATAGTGCCAGTGTCTGACTGGGAATTCAAAGAATATATTGGGGTTACGTGCACCCACAATTTTTACTACTGGTATACAGTGCCATTGTCTGACTGGGAATTCAAAGAATATATTGGGGTTATAAATACCCTCATTTCTTGCTACTGCCATATAGTGCCAGTTTCTGACTGGTAATTCAAAGAATATATTGTGGTTACGTGCACCCACAATTTTTACTACTGGTATACAGTGCCATTGTCTGACTGGGAATTCAAAGAATATATTGGGAATACAAATACCCTCATTTCTTGCTACTGCCATATAGTGCCAGTGTCTGACTGGGAATTCAAAGAATATATTGTGGTTACGTGCACCCACAATTTTTACTACTGGTATACAGTGCCATTGTCTGACTGGGAATTCAAAGAATATATTGGGAATACAAATACCCTCATTTCTTGCTACTGCCATATAGTGCCAGTTTCTGACTGGTAATTCAAAGAATATATTGGGGTTACGTGCACCCACAATTTTTACTACTGGTATACAGTGCCATTGTCTGACTGGGAATTCAAAGAATATATTGGGAATACAAATACCCTCATTTCTTGCTACTGCCATATAGTGCCAGTTTCTGACTGGTAATTCAAAGAATATATTGGGGTTACATGCACCCACAATTTTTACTACTGGTATACAGTGCCAATTTCTAACTAGGAATTCAAAATGCGCAAGGCTCCCGGAAAGGGACGTGGACGAGGCCGTGGGCGAGGTCGGGGGAATGGTTCTGGGGAGCAAGGTAGCAGTGAAGCCACAGGGCGTCCCGTGCCTACTCCTGTGGGGCAGCAAGCATTGCGCCACTCCACAGTGCCAGGGTTGCTTGCCACATTAACTAAACTGCAGGGTACAAACCTTAGTAGGCCCGAGAACCAGGAACAGGTCTTGCAATGGCTGTCAGAGAACGCTTACAGCACATTGTCCAGCAGCCAGTCAGACTCTGCCTCCTCTCCTCCTATTACCCAACAGTCTTGTCTTCCTTCCTCCCAAAATTCCGAAGCTTTACAGAACAATAACCCAAACTGTCCCTGCTCCCCAGAGCTGTTCTCCGCTCCTTTCATTGTCCCTCAACCTGCCTCTCCACGTCACGATTCCACGAACCTAACAGAGGAGCATCTGTGTCCAGATGCTCAAACACTAGAGTCTCCTCCATCTCCGTTCGATTTGGTGGTGGATGACCAGCAACCCACCCTCATCGACGATGATGTGACGCAGTTGCCGTCAGGGCATCCAGTTGACCGGCGCATTGTGCGGGAGGAGGAGATGAGACAGGAGTTGGAAGAGGAAGTGGTGGATGATGAGGACACTGACCCGACCTGGACAGGGGGGATGTCAAGCGGGGAAAGTAGTGTGGATGTTGAGGCAGGTGCAGCACCAAAAAGGGTAGCTAGAGGCAGAGGCAGAGGTCAGCAGCTTAGGCGAAGCCAGGCCACACCCGGAATCTCCCAAGATGTTCCAGTTCGTACCCAGCCCCGAAAAACTCCCACCTCGAGGGCACGTTTCTCGAAGGTGTGGAGTTTTTTCAAGGAATGCGCCGAGGACAGATATAGTGTTGTCTGCACAATTTGCCTCTCGAAATTGATTAGGGGCTCTGAGAAGAGCAACCTGTCCACCACTTCAATGCGCCGTCATTTGGAATCCAAGCACTGGAATCAGTGGCAGGCAGCAACGGCAGGACAAAGGCCGCCTGCCGTTCACGCCACTGCCACTGCCTTTGCCACTGCCTCTGCCACTGCCACTGCTGACTGTGCTGGCGATGCACTCCAGAGGACGAGCCAGGACACCACTTCATCTGCCTCCGCCACTTTGTTGACTTCTACCTCATCCTCCCCTGGTCCTGTCTTATCTCCTTCTCCTGCACCATCAAAGGCACCATCAGGCGTTTCTTTACAACAACCCACCATCTCTCAGACATTGGAGCGGCGGCAGAAATACACTGCTAACCACCCACACGCGCAAGCCTTGAACGCCAACATCGCTAAACTGCTGGCCCAGGAGATGTTGGCGTTCCGGCTTGTTGAAACTCCCGCCTTCCTGGACCTGATGGCAACTGCGGCACCTCGCTATGCCGTCCCTAGCCGTCACTACTTCTCCCGGTGTGCCGTCCCCGCCTTGCACCAGCACGTGTCACTCAACATCAGGCGGGCCCTTAGTTCCGTGCTTTGCACAAAGGTCCACTTGACCACCGACGCGTGGACAAGTGCATGCGGACAGGGACGCTACATTTCACTGACGGCACACTGGGTGAATGTAGTTGAGGCTGGGACTGCTTCCCAAACTGGCCCGGTGTACCTCGTCTCCCCGCCTAACATTCCTGGCAGGGACACGAGAAGAACACCCCCCTCCTCCTCCTCCTCTACCGCCTCCTCCTCCGCCACCGCCTCCTCCTCCGCCTCCTCCTCCGCTGTTAGATTGACCCCAGCTACGAGTTGGAAACGTTGCAGCACTGGCGTTGGTAGACGTCAGCAGGCTGTGCTGAAGCTGATCAGCTTGGGGGACAGACAGCACACTGCCTCCGAGATGAGGGATGCCCTCCTCGATGAGACGGCAATATGGTTTGAGCCGCTGCACCTGGGCCCAGGCATGGTCGTTTGTGATAACGGCCGGAACCTGGTAGCAGCTCTGGAGCTTGCCGGACTCCAACATGTTCCATGCCTGGCCCACGTCTTCAACCTAGTGGTGCAACGTTTCCTAAAGAGCTACCCCAATGTTCCAGAGCTACTGGTGAAAGTGCGGCGCATGTGCGCCCACTTTCGCAAGTCGACAGTAGCCGCTGCTAGCTTAAAATCTCTCCAGCAACGCCTGCATGTGCCACAACACCGACTTTTGTGCGACGTCCCCACACGCTGGAACTCAACGTTTCAGATGTTGAATAGAGTGGTTGAGCAGCAGAGACCTTTGATGGAATACCAGCTACAAAACCCTAGGGTGCCACAAAGTCAGCTGCCTCAGTTTCACATCCATGAGTGGCCATGGATGAGAGACCTTTGTGACATCCTACGGGTCTTTGAGGAGTCCACAAGGAGGGTGAGCTCTGAGGATGCGATGGTGAGCCTTACAATCCCGCTCTTGTGTGTTCTGAGAGAATCCCTGATTGACATCAGGGATAACTCAGATCACACAGAGGAGTTAGGGATAGCATCCGATCCGTCACAGCTGGAGAGTAGGTCCACACATCTGTCCGCTTCACTGCGTTTAATGGAGGAGGAGGAGGAGGAGGAGGAGGAGGAAGAAGAGTTGTCCGATGATGTGATGGTGATACAGGAGGCTTTCGGGCAACTTCGAATCGTCCCATTGTTGCAGCGCGGATGGGTAGACATGGAGGATGAGGAGGAAATGGAGATTGAACTTTCCGGTGGGGCCAGAGGAGTCATGCCAACTAACACTGTGGCAGACATGGCTGAGTTCATGTTGGGGTGCTTTACAACCGACAAGCGTATTGTCAAAATCATGGAGGACAACCAGTACTGGATCTTTGCTATCCTTGACCCCCGGTATAAAAACAACATCTCGTCTTTTATTCCGGTAGAGGGGAGGGCCAATCGCATCAATGCTTGCCACAGGCAATTGGTGCAGAATATGATGGAGATGTTTCCAGCATGTGACGTTGGCGGCAGGGAGGGCAGTTCCTCCAGTAGGCAACCAAGTTCTCACCGGTCCACACAAACGAGGGGCACACTGTCTAAGGTCTGGGACACCTTGATGGCACCCCCTCGCCAAAGTGCCGCCACGGAGGGTCCTAGTGTCACCAGGCGTGAGAAGTATAGGCGCATGTTGCGGGAATACCTTTCCGACCACAGCCCTGTCCTCTCCGACCCCTCTGCGCCCTACACGTATTGGGTGTCGAAGTTGGACCTGTGGCTTGAACTTGCCCTATATGCCTTGGAGGTGCTGTCCTGTCCTGCCGCCAGCGTCCTATCTGAGAGGGTGTTCAGTGCAGCCGGTGGCATCATCACTGACAAGCGCACCCGTCTGTCAGCTGAGAGTGCCGACCGGCTCACTTTGATAAAAATGAACCACCACTGGATAGAGCCTTCATTTTTGTGCCCACCTGTGTAAAGCACCCCAACATGAAACTCCATGTCTGTACTCAACCTCTCCAATTCCTCCGCATCCTCATACTCATCCACCATAAGCGTTGCACAATTCTGCTAATACTAGGCTCCCTCCAACATGATTTCCCCCAACTCTGCTGGTTAGAGGCTCCCTCCACCCTGATTTCCACCAACTCTGCTTGTTAGAGGCTCCCTCCACCCTGCTTTCCCACAACTCTGCTGGTTAGAGGCTCCCTCCACCATGAATTTGCCCAAACTGGGCTGGTTAGAGGCTCCCTCCACCATGAATTGGTCCAAACTGGGGTTTTTAGAGGCTCCCTCCACCATGAATTTGCCAAAACTGGGCTGTTTAGAGGCTCCCTCCACCATGAATTGGTCCAAATTGGGGTTTTTAGAGGCTCCCTCCACCATGAATTTGCCCAAACTGGGCTGGTTAGAGGCTCCCTCCACCATGAATTGGTCCAAACTGGGCTGGTTAGAGGCTCCCTCCACCATGAATTGGTCCAAATTGGGGTTTTTAGAGGCTCCCTCCACCATGAATTGGTCCAAACTGGGCTGGTTAGAGGCTCCCTCCACCATGAATTGGTCCAAACTGGGTTTTTTAGAGGCTCCCTCCACCATGAATTGGTCCAAACTGGGGTTTTTAGAGGCTCCCTCCACCATGAATTGGTCCAAACTGGGGTTTTTAGAGGCTCCCTCCACCATGAATTGGTCCAAACCTGGGTTTTTAGAGGCTCCCTCCACCATGAATTTGCCCAAACTGGGCTGTTTAGAGGCTCCCTCCACCATGAATTGGTCCAAACTGGGTTTTTTAGAGGCTCCCTCCACCATGAATTGGTCCAAACTGGGGTTTTTAGAGGCTCCCTCCACCATGAATTGGTCCAAACTGGGGTTTTTAGAGGCTCCCTCCACCATGAATTTGCCCAAACTGGGCTGTTTAGAGGCTCCCTCCACCATGAATTTGCCCAAACTGGGCTGTTTAGAGGCTCCCTCCACCATGAATTTGCCCAAACTGGGCTGGTTAGAGGCTCCCTCCACCATGAATTGGTCCAAACTGGGGTTTTTAGAGGCTCCCTCCACCATTAATTGGTCCAAACTTGGCTGTTTAGAGGCTCCCTCCACCATTAATTGGTCCAAACTGGGCTGGTTAGAGGCTCCCTCCACCATGAATTGGTCCAAACTGGGTTTTTTAGAGGCTCCCTCCACCATGAATTGGTCCAAACTGGGGTTTTTAGAGGCTCCCTCCACCATGAATTGGTCCAAACTGGGCTGTTTAGCGGCTCCCTCCACCATTAATTGGTCCAAACTGGGCTGGTTAGAGGCTCCCTCCACCATGAATTTGCCCAAACTGGGCTGTTTAGAGGCTCCCTCCACCATGAATTTGCCCAAACTGGGCTGGTTAGAGGCTCCCTCCACCATGAATTGGTCCAAACTGGGGTTTTTAGAGGCTCCCTCCACCATGAATTGGTCCAAACTTGGCTGTTTAGAGGCTCCCGCCACCATTAATTGGTCCAAACTGGGCTGGTTAGAGGCTCCCTCCACCATGAATTGGTCCAAACTGGGTTTTTTAGAGGCTCCCTCCACCATGAATTTGCCCAAACTGGGCTGTTTAGAGGCTCCCTCCACCATGAATTGGTCCAAACTGGGCTGGTTAGAGGCTCCCTCCACCATGAATTTCCCAAAACTTGGCTGTTTAGAGGCTCCCTCCACCATGAATTGGTCCAAACTGGGTTTTTTAGAGGCTCCCTCCACCATGAATTTGCCCAAACTGGGCTGTTTAGAGGCTCCCTCCACCATGAATTGGTCCAAACTGGGTTTTTTAGAGGCTCCCTCCACCATGAATTGGTCCAAACTGGGCTGTTTAGAGGCTCCCTCCACCATGAATTTGCCCAAACTGGGCTGGTTAGAGGCTCCCTCCACCATGAATTGGTCCAAACTGGGCTGGTTAGAGGCTCCCTCCACCATGAATTTGCCCAAACTGGGCTGTTTAGAGGCTCCCTCCACCATGAATTGGTCCAAACTGGGTTTTTTAGAGGCTCCCTCCACCATGAATTGGTCCAAACTGGGCTGTTTAGAGGCTCCCTCCACCATGAATTTGCCCAAACTGGGCTGGTTAGAGGCTCCCTCCACCATGAATTGGTCCAAACTGGGCTGGTTAGAGGCTCCCTCCACCATGAATTTGCCCAAACTTGGCTGTTTAGAGGCTCCCTCCACCATGAATTTGCCCAAACTGGGCTGTTTAGAGGCTCCCTCCACCATGAATTTGCCCAAACTGGGCTGGTTAGAGGCTCCCTCCACCATGAATTGGTCCAAACTGGGTTTTTTAGAGGCTCCCTCCACCATGAATTTGCCCAAACTGGGCTGGTTAGAGGCTCCCTCCACCATGAATTGGTCCAAACTGGGTTTTTTAGAGGCTCCCTCCACCATGAATTGGTCCAAACTGGGCTGTTTAGAGGCTCCCTCCACCATGAATTTGCCCAAACTGGGCTGGTTAGAGGCTCCCTCCACCATGAATTGGTCCAAACTGGGGTTTTTAGAGGCTCCCTCCACCATGAATTGGTCCAAACTTGGCTGTTTAGAGGCTCCCTCCACCATTAATTGGTCCAAACTGGGCTGGTTAGAGGCTCCCTCCACCATGAATTGGTCCAAACTGGGTTTTTTAGAGGCTCCCTCCACCATGAATTGGTCCAAACTGGGGTTTTTAGAGGCTCCCTCCACCATGAATTGGTCCAAACTGGGCTGTTTAGCGGCTCCCTCCACCATTAATTGGTCCAAACTGGGCTGGTTAGAGGCTCCCTCCACCATGAATTGGTCCAAACTGGGCTGTTTAGAGGCTCCCTCCACCATTAATTGGTCCAAACTGGGCTGGTTAGAGGCTCCCTCCACCATGAATTTGCCCAAACTGGGCTGTTTAGAGGCTCCCTCCACCATGAATTTGCCCAAACTGGGCTGGTTAGAGGCTCCCTCCACCATGAATTGGTCCAAACTGGGTTTTTTAGAGGCTCCCTCCACCATGAATTGGTCCAAACTGGGCTGTTTAGAGGCTCCCTCCACCATGAATTTGCCCAAACTGGGCTGGTTAGAGGCTCCCTCCACCATGAATTGGTCCAAACTGGGGTTTTTAGAGGCTCCCTCCACCATGAATTGGTCCAAACTTGGCTGTTTAGAGGCTCCCTCCACCATTAATTGGTCCAAACTGGGCTGGTTAGAGGCTCCCTCCACCATGAATTGGTCCAAACTGGGTTTTTTAGAGGCTCCCTCCACCATGAATTTGCCCAAACTGGGCTGTTTAGAGGCTCCCTCCACCATGAATTGGTCCAAACTGAGCTTTTTAGAGGCTCCCTCCACCATGAATTTCCCAAAACTTGGCTGTTTAGAGGCTCCCTCCACCATTAATTGGTCCAAACTGGGCTGGTTAGAGGCTCCCTCCACCATGAATTTGCCCAAACTGGGCTGTTTAGAGGCTCCCTCCACCATGAATTGGTCCAAACTGGGTTTTTTAGAGGCTCCCTCCACCATGAATTGGTCCAAACTGGGCTGTTTAGAGGCTCCCTCCACCATGAATTTGCCCAAACTGGGCTGGTTAGAGGCTCCCTCCACCATGAATTGGTCCAAACTGGGCTGGTTAGAGGCTCCCTCCACCATGAATTTGCCCAAACTGGGCTGTTTAGAGGCTCCCTCCACCATGAATTGGTCCAAACTGGGTTTTTTAGAGGCTCCCTCCACCATGAATTGGTCCAAACTGGGCTGTTTAGAGGCTCCCTCCACCATGAATTTGCCCAAACTGGGCTGGTTAGAGGCACCCTCCACCATTAATTGGTCCAAACTGGGCTGGTTAGAGGCTCTCTCCACCATGAATTTGCCCAAACTGGGCTGTTTAGAGGCTCCCTCCACCATGAATTTGCCCAAACTGGGCTGTTTAGAGGCTCCCTCCACCATGAATTTGCCCAAACTGGGCTGGTTAGAGACTCCCTCCACCATGAATTTGCCCAAACTGGGCTGTTTAGAGGCTCCCTCCACCATGAATTTGCCCAAACTGGGCTGGTTAGAGGCTCCCTCCACCATGAATTGGTCCAAACTGGGTTTTTTAGAGGCTCCCTCCACCATGAATTTGCCCAAACTGGGCTGGTTAGAGGCTCCCTCCACCATGAATTGGTCCAAACTGGGTTTTTTAGAGGCTCCCTCCACCATGAATTTGCCCAAACTGGGCTGGTTAGAGGCTCCCTCCACCATGAATTGGTCCAAACTGGGTTTTTTAGAGGCTCCCTCCACCATGAATTTGCCCACACTGGGCTGGTTAGAGGCTCCCTCCACCATGAATTGGTCCAAACTGGGGTTTTTAGAGGCTCCCTCCACCATGAATTTGCCCAAACTGGGGTGTTTAGAGGCTCCCTCCACCATGAATTTGCCCAAACTCTGCTGGTTAGAGGCTCAATCCACCCTGATTTTCAAAACAAATGTTGGTGCCAACCTCAACTTACTACAAGGGCCAAATTCACTGCTGGTGACAAGCTCTCCTCACTGCAAGTGCCAAATACACATGTTTCAAGGTGTTTTCCTACTGTCAGAGAGGTGGTATTGAGTGTGTAAAGTGTGTAGTTGTTAGGCTGTGATGTTGGGGTAATAGAGGGTCTTTGGTGTGTTAGATGCCCCCAGACATGCTTCCCCTGCTGTCCCAGTGTCATTCCAGAGGTGTTGGCATCATTTCCTGGGGTGTCATAGTGGACTTGGTGACCCTCCAGACACGGATTTGGGTTTCCCCCTTAACGAGTATCTGTTCCCCATAGACTATAATGGGGTTCGAAACCCATTCGAACACACGAACATTGAGCGGCTGTTCGAATCGAATTTCGAACCTCGAACATTTTAGTGTTCGCTCATCTCTAGTAGCAATGAAAAATATTATTTGAGTATATTTGTCTCATCAAGCAGATGGACTGTAACTCAGTAATGTCTTACGTTTATTGTAGATATCAGCATTTCTCAGCCTATGTATATAAGACCGTTAAATATCATTCTGTTTGGCCCTTCTGGTTGTAGCAGATAGCATTCTTTCCTAATTATTATATTAAACCTTATCTTAAAATAGTGTCTTAGTGGCATTTGAAGACAGGACATTGTATAATGGCAAAGACCAGATGGCATTCTGGGCACATTAGGACCAGTGTCCTGGAAAATTATAACAGATTGAATATGCTGGTTGGTCAGTAATGGTAGAGTGCTGGCAGCAATGTAGACCTGGAAATAAATACAATTATACATAGGATAATCTAGAATTTGGACTTTGGGAATGCATGCTATATGTATAGGGGGCTTACATTGTACAACGCTGTTCTGCATGGTATATGATCATAGCTATGTGTATATGGGGCTTACATTGTACTACACTGCGCAGCATGGTGTATGATCATAGCTATGTTTATGGAGGGCTTACATTGTATTACACTGCGCAGCATGGTATATGATCATATCTATGTGTATATGGGGCTTACATTGTACTATGGTGAACAGACTTTCATTGGAGACTACATTGTTCTGCATGGTGTATGATCGTAGCTACGTGTATGGTGGTCTTACATTGTATCACACTGTGCAGCATGGTGTATGATTATAGCTTTGGGGAAACACTTATTAATCCTTGTGCAAAAGACCTTGAATAAATAAATGTAGGGACCTGAATTCAAGAACATTATCCTTTAGGCGTAGAAACATCCAGATTGTTAGTATGCATGTTAATAGCAACTTCCAACATTAACAAGAAGACTATGGCTCTTTGCTTTAAAGTTTAGCTGATATAAGGGTACTCCAATATAGTGGGAAACAGATATATTTTCCTTTTCCATGAGGAAGTGGAGCTGATAATTTTGGAAGTCATTTTTACAACACCTATGTATGTCCTACAGTCGGTAGAAAGGACACCACATACAATGCCTCGATCATTGGTAAGGATCACAATATACAGGTAGACCTCAGATGGGAAACCAGTACATTTTGGCAATAAACTATGAGACTTCAACACTAGGGTTGAGCGATCGTGTTCGGAAAAGATCGGATTCCGATCGTCGATCGAGAAAATTTCACAATCGCAATTGGAATTCCGAACACAATCTTTTTAGGTGGGATCGAGATCAGTGATCATTTCCCACTTAACCCCTGCGTGCCGGCTACATCCATTCATTCTAATGGGAGACCAGCTAATATCTCTAGTAGCTACTTACCTGCAGAGATGGCTGGTCCAGTGCCCGGTGTTCTCGTTCTTCTTCACCTCGCTGCCCCCGCCTCCCAGGTTAGTGTTTAAAAAAATCCTCTGGCTACTTAGTGATTAAAAAAAATCACTACACAGCGTGGATTCTAACAATTAAAGCATTCAATTCTTAGATTCCATGCTGTATAGTGAATAGGATTGCTTTTAAAATCTGTTCTACGATTAGTAAAAAAAATCCCATTGACTTGCATTGGGATCGGAATTGGGATCGAGATCGGGTTTGAATGAAAAATGATTGGAAATCGGATTTCAAAATCGATCCTGAAAAGTCAAGATCAGCTCAACCCTATTCAACACATAACAGGAGAAATGTACTCTTTTTAGATCTTGTACAGATACAATTTGACCATTCCTGACCTAGAGGATCTACATAATCACTATACGGTTTCTAGAGTAGGTAGTAAGAGGATACTATGTAGACTGGTGTCGGATCATATAATGAAATATCCCATCCACTATGTGCAATAACCAGCCACAGGACAGTTGTTTCATCCATCATTGTTGTTTTCCATCATTGTAAAGAACAGAATATTTTTCACATTTACACCAGCAGGTTATATACCAGCATTTATGGCTTTAAACACTGTGGGTTATAGGAATCAAAGCCAAGACAGTGAAACTCCACTCCATAGTAGTCAAAGTAACTTATCAAAGACCAACTTCGTGCAGGAACCAGCAGGCTAATTTCTTAATCCGTATTTCCTGTCTTTGTGTGACAATTGATTTATACAATAGGACTAAAAAATAGTTGCTACAATTTGTAGTTGGATCTAATGATTTACTAGCGGTTGGCTTTGTACACATGGGGTAACTTCTGGTTAAGAGAACTCAACATTGTTTATTTGGAATGTTATAACTGAGAGAAAAAATGTTTCTGCCAGGAGATACTTCATTTCATTGATGCAGTCTGATATATTATTTACTTTGTAGCATTTGTTGCACATTTTCGAATTGTTGTAATAGATAAGGAAAGAGTATATACCATGGAAGATGACCATACAGGTTCTATAGTGCCATGGGCCTAGCCCGGTTGCATCGTTTTTCCTACTGAGTAGTTAGAATCTTAGCAAGATTTTTCAAGAATGTGATGGTGTCATGTAATACCATAAAGTAGCTCATTTTCATCTTTCTTATTGAGCTTTCCCAGTGGCAGATTAGGTAAACAATAGGACTTTGGTTATCTCCAAAACTTACTAATGCCCCTAAACTAGTACAGACCCCAGGCATGTACATTTAGGCCTCGTTCACATCTGCATCTGTAATCCATTTGGGGGAGTCCGCATGGGGACTCCCTGAATGGACTACCGAACACATTGGCAAGCGGTGTACAGTGAAAGCACACATACTCCATAGGCTATAATGGGGTCCGTGTGCTTTCCGTACGGTCTCCACAGGGAACACGCAGACAGAAAAGTAGTTCATGATCTATTTTCCTGTCCGCATGACTCACATGCACATGGACCCCGTTATAGTCTATGGCAGGGGTGCTCACACTTTGTCAGCATGTGAGCTACTTCTTTACATGACCAAACCCTAAGATCGACTACCCAATTCTTGTGGGTGGGGTCGGGGCGGCCTGTAGGCAGGGTGGGGCGTGTCTGTGGGCGGGCTGGGCATGTGGGCGGGTCCAGCGGATCGTGAGAGGTGGCCGCCCAGGCATCCCAGCTGTCTGCTTCTTCACAGAGCAGGCTGAGAGTTATCCCTGGACACTGGCAGGCTAGAGCTGTGGCAGACCTGCCTGCCAGTGTCCGTAGATGACTCTCAGCCTGTACTGTGAAGAAGCAGCACCCCGGCCCCCTCCATCCCTAAGAGCGGCCTGCAAGTGCTTGTTCACAGCGCAAGCTGAGAGTCATCTACACAGCCCCAACCTGCCAGTGTCCAGAGATAACTCTCAGTCTGCGCTGTGAAGAAGCAGACAGCGGGGATCAGTGCCGCACCTCCCATGAGGCGACCTGAAGCGACCGCTTCAGGTGGCGCTATGCCAGGGCCCCAGGGAGGGTGGCATTTTTGCTTACCTAAGCCAGTCCAGGACAAGCATTCAACATATTGGGCACCCCTGGTCTATGGGGTCCGTGTGCTTTCACTGCACACCGCTTGCTAATGCATTTGGTAGCCCATTGGGGGGATCCCCATGTGGACTCCCTGAACAGATTACCGACACAGATGTGAACAAGTCCTTACACAGAAGGTCACAAGCTTATTCTTTGTCCATTGCTATTCACCCCTCTGGCTTTACATAGATTGGTCATGTGACCTCATGTTGGCAGATCCTTCTACCGATCCTGTTCAGCTTTAAATATTGATCTTATTTCACTGCAAAAACAGCAATACAAATGCAACGTGCATGAAATCTTTGGGCACTTTAGCCAGCTACTGACCTACAGAAGTTCTAGGCCTGCAGCAACTGCTCAAGTGGCCATATTATAAACTACCAGTGGGCATTCCATCGTCTATGTATACACCTGTTGGACTTAAGAAATTGTAATGTATCCCCGATAAGAAACCAAGTGTGCTTAAGTGTGAAAATTGTTCTTTAATATTCTTGAAATGTTGAAATTCCTTCCTGAACGTCAGGTCTATTGACTCAATAACAATTATTACATTTTCTGTAAATATAATTCTGCTCCAAATTCTGATAAGTGGCTTCTAGATTCTACGTGAAAATGTTCAATCGCCGGAATGGAAACGACCAAAAGAGAAAGACAGTTAAATGATCATAAAAACTGGCAGCAAATCCAAGTTACAAAAAATCAATTGAGGTGCAGAGTGACAAGCTGGCCAAGCGAGTGAAACTATGCAGAACACAATTAAGCAAGCAAGCCAGCAGGATGGCAGGCTGGAGAGCAGTGAAATAATAATTACTAATTTAAGTGCCATACACATAATTGACAGTAACCAATATCACATTTGCTAAATGTTCAGCTTGAAAAGCTTATTCTCCTCACAGACTTTAGCATGACCCAAGCAACTTACATGTTCAATCTTCAATACCAGTCTCAGATGAGGAGGTGAAGATCTTAAAGTAATCCTTTAAATAACCCAAAAACTTTCTTCTTCACCATTGTTCTATGGGTGTCCACAACTGGCTGGCTCACACATTCAACTTAACATAAACAGGAGGGGTACTTACCCTTTATTCATTAATTAATTTAACCAGTGGCGGACCACCCATTGCCTTTATGCATCCAGGAGGTCCAACATTAGTGGGGTTAAGCAGATTACCTAGATCAGCTCTGCAATGTAGCTCAGGTGAATGAATTCCTTCTGTATCTGGGGTCTCATGTGTTAGACCCTGTTACAGGGAAATCAAAGAAATAAAAAGGTAATGTTAGGGCTAGTTCACATGGGGATAAGCACCATGCATTTTGTTACTGATTCTGATGTAGGAAGCCACATCAGAATTGGACCAAAATGCGCCTGCCACGACTGTCGCGGCTTCCGATAGTCGCAGCTTCCCCCTCCAGAGTAGGCTCAAATGAATGGGCCTAGTCCGGAGGGTGCTGTTGCCAGGTGGATGCTGGGGCTGACTCAGCTGCAGAATCCACCTGAAGAAAGGACAGCTCGTTTCTTTTTCCCATGAGCCAGAACAAACCGCTCACAGAAAAAAGGAATCTAGCAGTTTACGTAGACCTCCATTGTGAGGGGGCAGATTCTGATGTGGATTCAGCGCTAAAATCGGCCCTCTCTTTCCCTGTGTGAATGAGCCTTTAAAATGCACTCCCAACGAAACGACAAATAAAAAGTAAATATATATATATATATATATATATATATATATATATATATTAAATGTTACTATTATGTCCACATAGGTTTATGTGTCATATACATAAAAATTGCCCCAACAAAGAAGAAAAGCTATTTTAGGCTAAGACCCCATGTAGTAGAAAAGCTTCTTTTTTTGTTGCAGCTTGTGCTACCAGGAGTGGCTACTAAACAAATGGGAAATGTAAAAGAAACACTAAGGCCTTATTCACATGGTTGTGCCGTTTTCACAGACCAGTGTCAGTTAAAAATGGCTGTGTCTGTCCATGCAAGTCCACGTATGTCACTTATTTACATTCTTCTTGATCTTAAAAAAAAATTGAAAAAAAATCAAATAATAAAAATAATAATTTTTTTTGCATATGCATGAAAAAAATTGACAATTTTTGTAGATATGAACCTTGGAAAACTTGTGAATCTGAACTTTTGGAATCTGTGCAAAGCAGCCATGTCATTCTAGTAGGTGTTGTTTCCTCTTCATTGTGTACATAGACACAGTAGATCATATATACAGAAAGTGGGTACAGGACGTGCAACTCAAAGAACTGTTTATAAACCTGCTGTGCCTATGTATATAAGAATGGGGACATGACTATTACTTTACTAGCATACCTGTTGTATTCTACTAGTTGGCTGGATTTGCATGTTGAACTATGACTCCACCAAAGACTTCATGTCCATAACAATGTCAACCCAAACCCCCAGTACAAACCAGGGATATACTCACTCGCAGGCTCTTGCAAAGTAACAGTATTCTGGTTGCTTGCTTTCCAATAACTCATCTTATCTTACTTGTCTAACAATCCACCATAAATTGTGAGCTATGAGATGATTAGTGTAGTCCCTTACACGTGATCTAATAGACGTTAGAGAATATGGACACCTGGAAGTACCCCTGATAGACAGCATTAGAAGTCTTTTCCAGTTGGGTGAAGTCAAGGGCCTATGCCTGTAATAATATCTGACATGTACATTTTGGCGCCCCTTTGCCTGTGAATGAAGGCCTGCTCCACTTGTGTATATTGGTTGTACTTACTGCCTCAATTGTCCTTTTAAATTGATTGTCTTCAAGAAAATAATCCATCTTGTTTTTCTTCGTATTCATACGGGAAGGCAATTTCTTTGCTATGGAATTTGTAATTTTCATTCACAGAAATAAAGCTATTCCATCGAGCCTGAGATGTAAATCCACAATTTGCTGGGCTGTGCTGGATGCTATTATTTGTCATCTCGGTGGGTACAATAGGGAAAAGGCAGAAAGCTTGTATAGTACAAGTGGGTATATTAATCACACAGTGGTACGTTCTGATGCATGGTAAATCACTTGATATTACGTTATTGGATGCTATAAATTCATCACACGCAGATTCTTCTTATTTTGATCAAGTGACTCTAGAAAATAGGTAGTGGCTGAAACACAAGCATTTGATAAATGACCAATAATATAAAGCCATCCTGCTTACCATAAGTCGGATCCTATTCATGGATCATTATTAGCATTCTGTAAATTGTTCTCTTTCTTTTCTTCTTATTATTCATTACCTGTTATAGAAGTAAATGTATTCTATATAAAGAGGTACTTTATGCCGATGTGATTGGAATATTCACACTTAATACTTTATTGTGTACTTTGCTTTATTTCTCTTGTAAAACAGCGAGTGCCAATGAAGCGAGGCTTGATCACGCTAGATCAACATTGTTAGGCCCTAGGCATTGCAAAGTTCGTTGGTGAATGACATTTCATCTTTAGAAAGCCATTGAAATTAAAATTATGGGGAAGGATTTTAATATTAGAGTACGAGCGAGCACAAGCCTGTTGTTATTATTATCACTGAGGATAGAAGTCTAGCCGTAATGAGATGTCTACGCGTTTCTAAGGAAATGTGAATGATAAGCTGCATTCAGAGTTGCTGGAAAACAGTCTCTACTTGTCTGTCAGGTCCAAACTATCCAAACTCAATAGGAGAAGCATGCAGTGGCCTTTCATAGGAGCAGAAACAGGGGCATAACTTGAGGGGGTGCAGAGGGTGCAGTTGCACCAAGGCCCAGGAGCCTTAGGGGCCGCATAAGCACTGGCATCAGTATTGAGATTGCAACTTCCATCTGGCCCATAATCCAAGGAGACCCACAGATTATCCTAACCACACTAAAGTTGATTATACTCCTTAGCACCCAGAACCATCACTATCAAGAATTCTCTGTAGGGATGAGGTAGGGGTCCCTGGAAAAAAGATTTCACCGAGGCCCACAAGACTTTAGTAACGCCACTGTGCAGAAACATGTCTGTGCACTGTTAGGGGGCAGTACATGTCACAGCGATTTAAAGGACCTAATTTATGTTACCCTCTCTTATAGCAGCAAACTGTATAATACAGGAATAAATGCTGAGCTCCATCCTATATCATATACGGATTAAAGCAGGATAACCAGGACTACTTTCCCTGTATCAGTGTATGTAAACAGAAGACTGCCAATCACTGTGTGTAGGCAGGGTAATTAGAACTCTTAAAGGGGTTCTCCCATCTCAGTGTCTCAGCATTCTACATGCAATGTCTGCTTCTTACTTCCTGTATTTCTATCCCCTTTCCTCCCTCCTGCTGAACGGGACACACACAAATTCTGCAGGTTAGATAATATGCAGATGCTTGTACAGAATGGCCTCAGTGTTATCTATGTGTTTACATAGAGAGATAACAGACCGGGCTTTATCAGCAAACTGCAATTAGCTGATTAATTGTAATCCCGGCAAGAGCAGTGAGTGAGTGACGTCACTTGTCCTATAGGTCCGTGGTTTATAGCAATGCTGTATAAATAATGGGAGGAATAAATTCACATACCAGGAAAACAAAGCAGAATTTCTAAAGCAATATATTTAGTCAAAGTCTTCAATTTACATAAGCTACCAGTATAGATAGGATCCTTGAGATTGAACAGCCCCTTTAAAGAATCCTCTGTGGATGTTTTGTGTAAAGCATTGTGTGAAAAACCATGATGTGTTGCTGCCGCAGTTTTTCCTACAGCGTCTTTTTGCTGTGGTCCACTAAGTGGGGTCTTAGCTTAACTGTGATTTTTACTCAATTGCGGTGCCAATTTTAATCTGAAAATTGGAGGTATTCATGAGACAACCCTTTAATATCACAGTAATGGTTTCTGTGCCCATGAGAAACAGATTGTATATTTATTAACACACTATGTTATGGCAGAATAGGGTTATGTAATGATACAGGTACAGGTCATAAAATCTATTGTTTCAAAGCTTTATGCTTCTAAATGTTCTTATGTGCAAGTCATATGAGCAGATGTGTTAAAAATTGTACAAAAAATGTGAACGGTTTGGAACTGTTCATGAACTGTCCAACCACCAGGCAGTTTCATATTGACCTAATTTTGGGATTATTGACCTCTAAGGGTGTAACTATAACTATAGCTATAGTATAGCAGCCAAGGCAGCTGCTATGGGGCCAAGGCTGAAGGGTCTACTTAGGTACAAAATCGTTGTTGCTCCTAATTGTGTAAAAAGGCAGTGTTAGCTTTCTTATGTCTAACTTCACTATGTGAGTTCTTCTAGCTGATGATCTATGGCACTAGCACAACTTTACTATCCATCTTTATGGTTTAATTTAATGTGAACAAGCTTGAGGGTACATTCCTGTCTTTGCTAAGGGCACATGAATGATGGGTAAGTCCATGCAGCAAATCCATATGAAGATCCATTGAGTGTCAATAATGATGGAGTTATATTCTTAGTACCACACTAACAGTATTTTTTGATGCTTGCTCAGATCAGGTGGACCAAAACAGCAGGAAGTGCATCCGATAGATTTCAAGACTCCAGTGTATTCAATGAGACCTTGAGGATTACAAATATCCAGAGACATCAAGGAGGAAGATACTATTGCAAAGCAGAAAATGGGTTGGGCTCTCCTGCAATAAAGTCTATTCGAGTGGATGTATACTGTGAGTATAATAGGCTATTATTCTCTACTAATCCTCTTATTGTGGAAGGTATAATAGTGTATGTATGGGACATACATTTAATGCTTACTCTTGTCTATCTCTCTTTATGTATAGTCCAAACATTGCGGATTATTCTCTTCCATCCTTTTATTGTTGTCTTTCACATATAGTTGTGTAGAACATTCAGTCCTGGTTATTGAAACCTTTACAATTGTAGAGTACATTTGGTTGAGTACTTGATATAGTTACCATCTACATAAACATAAGAGGTGAACCAAAGTGACAGAGTCTATAATATGATGAAAAGTGATGCTTTAAATATAAATGGATATGCACGAAGGATGGGCACCATAGATTTCCTGTAGGCTATCAGATTTACAGAACTTGCTGGGAAAAATCTATAATCATTGGCATTATCAACCTGAATATTATGAATGTGGGACTATTGAAATGGGTAGAGTGTTCTTATGGACCCCAGGGCCCAATGTTACATAATTTTCTATATAACCAATATTAGTTTGGCCACAGACCTTCCTTCCCTATGTTGTAAGCTTCATATAGTGGTGGCTGCAGGGACCCAGAATTGTTGTATTTGTCTATGCAGAAAAATGGAGCTCCAAATACAGCAATAAAAATATCATCTCGAATCAATTCATCAAACATCAAGACTTTGCTTAAGTACAAAATCTGTAATTGATAATTCCCAACTATTTTTTGCTCATGTAAAGAAAATAAAAAAAACCTGAAACTATAAAAAAAAAAAAAAAAAAGAAAAAAAATTGGATAGATGGAATTTGTTTCCAAGTTGTGATACATTTAGGCCCCTCAAAATTGAAAAATACAAAGGTAAGCAATTGTAGAAATTCGTTCAATACTATTGAAAAGAATCCTAGTGAATGAATGAAAAGAATATCGAGGCCATTTTTCTTAGTGCATGGACTATACATTGTATTTGCTTCTACTGAACAAGTCTCCTTTCAATAAATGTTAGAATAGAGTCTTTCACAGATCATAATTTTCAACCTCTTACAAAAAAAAAAAGGAAAAAAATAACTTTTGAGACATTTTCCTAGCTGAGTATCTAAGATGAAAACTAAAATGGAGACAAAGGTCACAGTTATACCTAGGCTTCGGAATAAGGGGGAAAGATCTATTGCAGATTTCACAGTAGGCCCAGGAGCTTTTCTATATGAAGTGATGTCGTCATACAATTTCCTCCCCCAGGCTAAAATTAAATTTTATAATTAGGGAAGTGAAAAAAAAAACCATACTCAGCAATCCCCGATGCTCCGGTGCCTCCCAGCGTGGTTCAATTCTGCAGTACAGTTGTTGTCTTCTGACGGAGTCCCCGTTGCACATGACCAATCAGCGGCCTAAGGAAGGGACCCAGGGACGTCACTGCTGACAAGGAAGTCCAAGGCAAGAAGACAGCTGAGCAGCAGGACCACACTGGGAGGACATTGGAGCATCAGGGACAGGTGAGAATGTTTTATTTATGTATTTATTTTTTAAATTCATTTCCCCTGGCCTAATTAAAAAATGATATTTATGCCTGGACAACCTCTTTAAGACTGAGGCCCCAGGAAAAGCTGTTTTTATTTTGTTGCAGTTTTGTTATATTTTTTTGAGCCAAAACCAGGAGTGGATTTAAAAGAATGGAAAAATATAAATGCTTTCTTAGAGACTGACCTTGTAGCTAATCTCCAACCTGGACAAATATGAGGATCATAAACAGGGCATATAACACTTTTAAAAGCCCTCAAAAGGTTGTTCACTTTGGAATTTCCTTTTTGTTTGAACGAGACTATGGGCCCATTCACACGGGCACAGAGGGGGCGGATTATGGTGGGGAATACACGTCATAATCTGTGCCCTCATACCCGCAACATGCCGCTAGCGGAAAAAAGAAGCGAGCTGCCCTTTCTTCAGGTGGATTCTGCGGCTCGTTGACTCGCGGCAGCAACCTCCAGAGTCAGCCCATTCATTTGAGCCTTCTCCGGAGGGAAACGCCGCGACTGTCGGAAGCCGCGACAGTTGTGGAAGGCGGATTTTGGCCAGAGAGTGACACAGCTCCCCGCGTCACTCTCGGGGCCAAAATCCGCCCTTCCGCTCCCCATGTGAACGGGGCCTATTACTGTTGGGAAATCTGGTAGAAAGTGTTTATTATGTCTATGGTGCCATACCAGGTGAAAAGAAAAATTACACAATTATCATCAATGGGGAGTTTATTTAAAGAGGATATTTCATGTCCTTGGGCACAAGCGGTGTAATTCAGTGCACTATCGGCTTTCCCATTATGTGCCCCTTGTGAACAGCTATCAGTGGTGTTACAGTAGCTGTTCAGTGTCAGAAGGGCATTTCTGACAGTCTGTGAGGAACATCCCTCCTGACAGTAGAGTCGATAGCACTATACTGTAAGAGGGGGCATTCCTTACCACCCAGTGATGATGCTGAGCAGTGAGGAACGCACCCCCAGTACTAGTCTATGGATGAGTACTGTAAGGAGGTGGGGAGGCGTGTTCCTCACTGCTCAGCGTCATGGCTGGGCAATAAGGAACACCCCCTCTTACAGTATAGTGCTATGGACACGACTTTCAGGAGGGGCATTCCTCACAGACTGTCAGAAACGACCTTCTGACACTGAAGAGCTATTGGTAATGGCACCGATAGCTCTTCACCCGGAGCACATAACAGGAAAGCCAATAGTGCACTGAATTCAGCACACTGTTGGCTTTCTAGTGGTGTATAAAACCGCAGGCACCCAAAGACATGAAAGGTCCTCTGTAATTAATGGGCTGATGGGATTCTCCAGAGAAAGAGAGACACCACACTCAATGGGTACATGGCATGTGTTCTAAATGAAGAACCCCCATCTAGTAGGTTGGAATTCTTTTATAGGGTTTTTAAGATTGTTTCCCTAAATAAGACAACCCCTTTAAATGTAGACATAGACATGAAGAATCCTCCTGTCAGCAGCATGTGACTGTCCCCATTAATGCCACTAGATCTGGCTATTTATATAGGGATATAGGCAGGGAAAGGCCCAGAACAGTTTACTGAGCACATCCAGAAGACTAATATAAATGAGGTGAATGATGGGAATTGGCAGACAAGTGAAATCGCACACAGGTAATCTAACATCTGACATTTTAGTAGGGCTTTCAAGCTAAAGCACATTATTCCTTTCATTTCTAAGTCAAGGTGCTATTCATTCCTGGACACAGTGTCGTGTTAAAGGTCCAACAAAAGGCTTTTTGGAAGAGAAAACCTAAATGAATGTATTCATTGAGATCAGGATAAGAATTAAAGTAGATATCCAGCGCGGAGTAGCTTATTGTGTTTAAAGTGTTCCTTAGTAGAGATGAGCGAACAGTGTTCTATCGAACTCATGTTCGATCGGATATTAGGCTGTTCGGCATGTTCGAATCGAATCGAACACCGCGTGGTAAAGTGCGCCATTACTCGATTCCCCTCCCACCTTCCCTGGCGCCTTTTTTGCTCCAATAACAGAGCAGGGTAGGTGGGACAGGAACTACGACACCGGTGACGTTGAAAAAAGTAGGCAAAACCCATTGGCTGCCGAAAACATGTGACCTCTAATTTAAAAGAACAGCGCCGCCCAGCTTCGCGTCATTCTGAGCTTGCAATTCACCGAGGACGGAGGTTTCCGTCCAGCTAGCTAGGGCTTAGATTCTGGGTAGGCAGGGACAGGCTAGGATAGGAAGGAGAAGACAACCAACAGCTCTTGTAAGAGCTAAATTCCAGGGAGAAGCTTGTCAGTGTAACGTGGCACTGACGGGCTCAATCGCCGCAACCCAGCTTTCCCAGGATCCTGAATGGAATACACTGTCAGTGTATTCCCGTATACCCGATATATACCCCGATACCCGTTCCAACGGTGTGCCCCCCCACCTTCACCCCAGAAATACCCTGCAAGTCCCCTAGCAATAGAATTGGGGCTATATACACCCACAATTTTTACTACTGGTATACAGTGCCATTGTCTGACTGGGAATTCAAAGAATATATTGGGAATACAAATACCCTCATTTCTTGCTACTGCCATATAGTGCCAGTTTCTGACTGGTAATTCAAAGAATATATTGGGGTTACGTGCACCCACAATTTTTACTACTGGTATACAGTGCCATTGTCTGACTGGGAATTCAAAGAGTATATTGGGAATACAAATACCCTCATTTCTTGCTACTGCCATATAGTGCCAGTTTCTGACTGGGAATTCAAAGAATATATTGGGGTTACGTGCACCCACAATTTTTACTACTGGTATACAGTGCCATTGTCTGACTGGGAATTCAAAGAATATATTGGGAATACAAATACCCTCATTTCTTGCTACTGCCATATAGTGCCAGTTTCTGACTGGTAATTCAAAGAATATATTGGGGTTACGTGCACCCACAATTTTTACTACTGGTATACAGTGCCATTGTCTGACTGGGAATTCAAAGAGTATATTGGGAATACAAATACCCTCATTTCTTGCTACTGCCATATAGTGCCAGTTTCTGACTGGGAATTCAAAGAATATATTGGGGTTACGTGCACCCACAATTTTTACTACTGGTATACAGTGCCATTGTCTGACTGGGAATTCAAAGAATATATTGGGGTTATAAATACCCTCATTTCTTGCTACTGCCATATAGTGCCAGTTTCTGACTGGTAATTCAAAGAATATATTGGGGTTACGTGCACCCACAATTTTTACTACTGGTATACAGTGCCATTGTCTGACTGGGAATTCAAAGAGTATATTGGGAATACAAATACCCTCATTTCTTGCTACTGCCATATAGTGCCAGTTTCTGACTGGTAATTCAAAGAATATATTGGGGTTACGTGCACCCACAATTTTTACTACTGGTATACAGTGCCATTGTCTGACTGGGAATTCAAAGAATATATTGGGGTTATAAATACCCTCATTTCTTGCTACTGCCATATAGTGCCAGTTTCTGACTGGTAATTCAAAGAATATATTGGGGTTACGTGCACCCACAATTTTTACTACTGGTATACAGTGCCATTGTCTGACTGGGAATTCAAAGAGTATATTGGGAATACAAATACCCTCATTTCTTGCTACTGCCATATAGTGCCAGTGTCTGACTGGGAATTCAAAGAATATATTGGGGTTACGTGCACCCACAATTTTTACTACTGGTATACAGTGCCATTGTCTGACTGGGAATTCAAAGAATATATTGGGGTTATAAATACCCTCATTTCTTGCTACTGCCATATAGTGCCAGTTTCTGACTGGTAATTCAAAGAATATATTGGGGTTACGTGCACCCACAATTTTTACTACTGGTATACAGTGCCATTGTCTGACTGGGAATTCAAAGAATATATTGGGAATACAAATACCCTCATTTCTTGCTACTGCCATATAGTGCCAGTTTCTGACTGGGAATTCAAAGAATATATTGGGGTTACGTGCACCCACAATTTTTACTACTGGTATACAGTGCCATTGTCTGACTGGGAATTCAAAGAATATATTGGGGTTATAAATACCCTCATTTCTTGCTACTGCCATATAGTGCCAGTTTCTGACTGGTAATTCAAAGAATATATTGGGGTTACGTGCACCCACAATTTTTACTACTGGTATACAGTGCCATTGTCTGACTGGGAATTCAAAGAGTATATTGGGAATACAAATACCCTCATTTCTTGCTACTGCCATATAGTGCCAGTTTCTGACTGGGAATTCAAAGAATATATTGGGGTTACGTGCACCCACAATTTTTACTACTGGTATACAGTGCCATTGTCTGACTGGGAATTCAAAGAATATATTGGGGTTATAAATACCCTCATTTCTTGCTACTGCCATATAGTGCCAGTTTCTGACTGGTAATTCAAAGAATATATTGGGGTTACGTGCACCCACAATTTTTACTACTGGTATACAGTGCCATTGTCTGACTGGGAATTCAAAGAGTATATTGGGAATACAAATACCCTCATTTCTTGCTACTGCCATATAGTGCCAGTTTCTGACTGGGAATTCAAAGAATATATTGGGGTTACGTGCACCCACAATTTTTACTACTGGTATACAGTGCCATTGTCTGACTGGGAATTCAAAGAATATATTGGGGTTATAAATACCCTCATTTCTTGCTACTGCCATATAGTGCCAGTTTCTGACTGGTAATTCAAAGAATATATTGGGGTTACGTGCACCCACAATTTTTACTACTGGTATACAGTGCCATTGTCTGACTGGGAATTCAAAGAGTATATTGGGAATACAAATACCCTCATTTCTTGCTACTGCCATATAGTGCCAGTTTCTGACTGGTAATTCAAAGAATATATTGGGGTTACGTGCACCCACAATTTTTACTACTGGTATACAGTGCCATTGTCTGACTGGGAATTCAAAGAATATATTGGGGTTATAAATACCCTCATTTCTTGCTACTGCCATATAGTGCCAGTTTCTGACTGGTAATTCAAAGAATATATTGGGGTTACGTGCACCCACAATTTTTACTACTGGTATACAGTGCCATTGTCTGACTGGGAATTCAAAGAGTATATTGGGAATACAAATACCCTCATTTCTTGCTACTGCCATATAGTGCCAGTGTCTGACTGGGAATTCAAAGAATATATTGGGGTTACGTGCACCCACAATTTTTACTACTGGTATACAGTGCCATTGTCTGACTGGGAATTCAAAGAATATATTGGGGTTATAAATACCCTCATTTCTTGCTACTGCCATATAGTGCCAGTTTCTGACTGGTAATTCAAAGAATATATTGGGGTTACGTGCACCCACAATTTTTACTACTGGTATACAGTGCCATTGTCTGACTGGGAATTCAAAGAGTATATTGGGAATACAAATACCCTCATTTCTTGCTACTGCCATATAGTGCCAGTTTCTGACTGGGAATTCAAAGAATATATTGGGGTTACGTGCACCCACAATTTTTACTACTGGTATACAGTGCCATTGTCTGACTGGGAATTCAAAGAATATATTGGGGTTATAAATACCCTCATTTCTTGCTACTGCCATATAGTGCCAGTTTCTGACTGGTAATTCAAAGAATATATTGGGGTTACGTGCACCCACAATTTTTACTACTGGTATACAGTGCCATTGTCTGACTGGGAATTCAAAGAGTATATTGGGAATACAAATACCCTCATTTCTTGCTACTGCCATATAGTGCCAGTTTCTGACTGGTAATTCAAAGAATATATTGGGGTTACGTGCACCCACAATTTTTACTACTGGTATACAGTGCCATTGTCTGACTGGGAATTCAAAGAATATATTGGGGTTATAAATACCCTCATTTCTTGCTACTGCCATATAGTGCCAGTTTCTGACTGGTAATTCAAAGAATATATTGGGGTTACGTGCACCCACAATTTTTACTACTGGTATACAGTGCCATTGTCTGACTGGGAATTCAAAGAGTATATTGGGAATACAAATACCCTCATTTCTTGCTACTGCCATATAGTGCCAGTGTCTGACTGGGAATTCAAAGAATATATTGGGGTTACGTGCACCCACAATTTTTACTACTGGTATACAGTGCCATTGTCTGACTGGGAATTCAAAGAATATATTGGGGTTATAAATACCCTCATTTCTTGCTACTGCCATATAGTGCCAGTTTCTGACTGGTAATTCAAAGAATATATTGGGGTTACGTGCACCCACAATTTTTACTACTGGTATACAGTGCCATTGTCTGACTGGGAATTCAAAGAGTATATTGGGAATACAAATACCCTCATTTCTTGCTACTGCCATATAGTGCCAGTTTCTGACTGGTAATTCAAAGAATATATTGGGGTTACGTGCACCCACAATTTTTACTACTGGTATACAGTGCCATTGTCTGACTGGGAATTCAAAGAATATATTGGGGTTATAAATACCCTCATTTCTTGCTACTGCCATATAGTGCCAGTTTCTGACTGGTAATTCAAAGAATATATTGGGGTTACGTGCACCCACAATTTTTACTACTGGTATACAGTGCCATTGTCTGACTGGAAATTCAAAGAGTATATTGGGAATACAAATACCCTCATTTCTTGCTACTGCCATATAGTGCCAGTGTCTGACTGGGAATTCAAAGAATATATTGGGGTTACGTGCACCCACAATTTTTACTACTGGTATACAGTGCCATTGTCTGACTGGGAATTCAAAGAGTATATTGGGAATACAAATACCCTCATTTCTTGCTACTGCCATATAGTGCCAGTGTCTGACTGGGAATTCAAAGAATATATTGGGGTTACGTGCACCCACAATTTTTACTACTGGTATACAGTGCCAATTTCTAACTAGGAATTCAAAATGCGCAAGGCTCCCGGAAAGGGACGTGGACGAGGCCGTGGGCGAGGTCGGGGGAATGGTTCTGGGGAGCAAGGTAGCAGTGAAGCCACAGGGCGTCCCGTGCCTACTCCTGTGGGGCAGCAAGCATTGCGCCACTCCACAGTGCCAGGGTTGCTTGCCACATTAACTAAACTGCAGGGTACAAACCTTAGTAGGCCCGAGAACCAGGAACAGGTCTTGCAATGGCTGTCAGAGAACGCTTACAGCACATTGTCCAGCAGCCAGTCAGACTCTGCCTCCTCTCCTCCTATTACCCAACAGTCTTGTCTTCCTTCCTCCCAAAATTCCGAAGCTTTACAGAACAATAACCCAAACTGTCCCTGCTCCCCAGAGCTGTTCTCCGCTCCTTTCATTGTCCCTCAACCTGCCTCTCCACGTCACGATTCCACGAACCTAACAGAGGAGCATCTGTGTCCAGATGCTCAAACACTAGAGTCTCCTCCATCTCCGTTCGATTTGGTGGTGGATGACCAGCAACCCACCCTCATCGACGATGATGTGACGCAGTTGCCGTCAGGGCATCCAGTTGACTGGCGCATTGTGCGGGAGGAGGAGATGAGACAGGAGTTGGAAGAGGAAGTGGTGGATGATGAGGACACTGACCCGACCTGGACAGGGGGGATGTCAAGCGGGGAAAGTAGTGTGGATGTTGAGGCAGGTGCAGCACCAAAAAGGGTAGCTAGAGGCAGAGGCAGAGGTCAGCAGCTTAGGCGAAGCCAGGCCACACCCGGAATCTCCCAAGATGTTCCAGTTCGTACCCAGCCCCGAAAAACTCCCACCTCGAGGGCACGTTTCTCGAAGGTGTGGAGTTTTTTCAAGGAATGCGCCGAGGACAGATATAGTGTTGTCTGCACAATTTGCCTCTCGAAATTGATTAGGGGCTCTGAGAAGAGCAACCTGTCCACCACTTCAATGCGCCGTCATTTGGAATCCAAGCACTGGAATCAGTGGCAGGCAGCAACGGCAGGACAAAGGCCGCCTGCCGTTCACGCCACTGCCACTGCCTCTGCCTCTGCCTCTGCCACTGCCACTGCTGACTGTGCTGGCGATGCACTCCAGAGGACGAGCCAGGACACCACTTCATCTGCCTCCGCCACTTTGTTGACTTCTACCTCATCCTCCCCTGGTCCTGTCTTATCTCCTTCTCCTGCACCATCAAAGGCACCATCAGGCGTTTCTTTACAACAACCCACCATCTCTCAGACATTGGAGCGGCGGCAGAAATACACTGCTAACCACCCACACGCGCAAGCCTTGAACGCAAACATCGCTAAACTGCTGGCCCAGGAGATGTTGGCGTTCCGGCTTGTTGAAACTCCCGCCTTCCTGGACCTGATGGCAACTGCGGCACCTCGCTATGCCGTCCCTAGCCGTCACTACTTCTCCCGGTGTGCCGTCCCCGCCTTGCACCAGCACGTGTCACTCAACATCAGGCGGGCCCTTAGTTCCGCGCTTTGCACAAAGGTCCACTTGACCACCGACGCGTGGACAAGTGCATGCGGACAGGGACGCTACATTTCACTGACGGCACACTGGGTGAATGTAGTTGAGGCTGGGACTGCTTCCCAAACTGGCCCGGTGTACCTCGTCTCCCCGCCTAACATTCCTGGCAGGGACACGAGAAGAACACCCCCCTCCTCCTCCTCCTCTACCACCTCCTCCTCCGCCACCGCCTCCTCCTCCGCCACCGCCTCCTCCTCCGCTGTTAGATTGACCCCAGCTACGAGTTGGAAACGTTGCAGCACTGGCGTTGGTAGACGTCAGCAGGCTGTGCTGAAGCTGATCAGCTTGGGGGACAGACAGCACACTGCCTCCGAGGTGAGGGATGCCCTCCTCGATGAGACGGCAATATGGTTTGAGCCGCTGCACCTGGGCCCAGGCATGGTCGTTTGTGATAACGGCCGGAACCTGGTAGCAGCTCTGGAGCTTGCCGGACTCCAACATGTTCCATGCCTGGCCCACGTCTTCAACCTAGTGGTGCAACGTTTCCTAAAGAGCTACCCCAATGTTCCAGAGCTACTGGTGAAAGTGCGGCGCATGTGCGCCCACTTTCGCAAGTCGACAGTAGCCGCTGCTAGCTTAAAATCTCTCCAGCAACGCCTGCATGTGCCACAACACCGGCTTTTGTGCGACGTCCCCACACGCTGGAACTCAACGTTTCAGATGTTGAATAGAGTGGTTGAGCAGCAGAGACCTTTGATGGAATACCAGCTACAAAACCCTAGGGTGCCACAAAGTCAGCTGCCTCAGTTTCACATCCATGAGTGGCCATGGATGAGAGACCTTTGTGACATCCTACGGGTCTTTGAGGAGTCCACAAGGAGGGTGAGCTCTGAGGATGCGATGGTGAGCCTTACAATCCCGCTCTTGTGTGTTCTGAGAGAATCCCTGATTGACATCAGGGATAACTCAGATCACACAGAGGAGTTAGGGATAGCATCCGATCCGTCACAGCTGGAGAGTAGGTCCACACATCTGTCCGCTTCACTGCGTTTAATGGAGGAGGAGGAGGAGGAGGAGGAAGAAGAGTTGTCCGATGATGTGATGGTGATACAGGAGGCTTCCGGGCAACTTCGAATCGTCCCATTGTTGCAGCGCGGATGGGTAGACATGGAGGATGAGGAGGAAATGGAGATTGAACTTTCCGGTGGGGCCAGAGGAGTCATGCCAACTAACACTGTGGCAGACATGGCTGAGTTCATGTTGGGGTGCTTTACAACCGACAAGCGTATTGTCAAAATCATGGAGGACAACCAGTACTGGATCTTTGCTATCCTTGACCCCCGGTATAAAAACAACATCTCGTCTTTTATTCCGGTAGAGGGGAGGGCCAATCGCATCAATGCTTGCCACAGGCAATTGGTGCAGAATATGATGGAGATGTTTCCAGCATGTGACAGTGGCGGCAGGGAGGGCAGTTCCTCCAGTAGGCAACCAAGTTCTCACCGGTCCACACAAACAAGGGGCACACTGTCTAAGGTCTGGGACACCTTGATGGCACCCCCTCGCCAAAGTGCCGCCACGGAGGGTCCTAGTGTCACCAGGCGTGAGAAGTATAGGCGCATGTTGCGGGAATACCTTTCCGACCACAGCCCTGTCCTCTCCGACCCCTCTGCGCCCTACACGTATTGGGTGTCGAAGTTGGACCTGTGGCTTGAACTTGCCCTATATGCCTTGGAGGTGCTGTCCTGTCCTGCCGCCAGCGTCCTATCTGAGAGGGTGTTCAGTGCAGCCGGTGGCATCATCACTGACAAGCGCACCCGTCTGTCAGCTGAGAGTGCCGACCGGCTCACTTTGATAAAAATGAACCACCACTGGATAGAGCCTTCATTTTTGTGCCCACCTGTGTAAAGCACCCCAACATGAAACTCCATGTCTGTACTCAACCTCTCCAATTCCTCCGCATCCTCATACTCATCCACCATAAGCGTTGCACAATTCTGCTAATACTAGGCTCCCTCCAACATGATTTCCCCCAACTCTGCTGGTTAGAGGCTCCCTCCACCCTGATTTCCACCAACTCTGCTGGTTAGAGGCTCCCTCCACCCTGCTTTCCCACAACTCTGCTGGTTAGAGGCTCCTTCCACCATGAATTTGCCCAAACTGGGCTGTTTAGAGGCTCCCTCCACCATGAATTGGTCCAAACTGGGCTGGTTAGAGGCTCCCTCCACCATTAATTGGTCCAAACTGGGCTGGTTAGAGGCTCCCTCCACCATGAATTTGCCCAAACTGGGCTGTTTAGAGGCTCCCTCCACCATGAATTTGCCCAAACTGGGCTGGTTAGAGGCTCCCTCCACCATGAATTGGTCCAAACGGGTTTTTAGAGGCTCCCTTCACCATGAATTGGTCCAAACTTGGCTGTTTAGAGGCTCCCTCCACCATGAATTGGTCCAAACTGGGGTGGTTAGAGGCTCCCTCCACCATTAATTGGTCCAAACTGGGCTGGTTAGAGGCTCCCTCCACCATTAATTGGTCCAAACTGGGCTGGTTAGAGGCTCCCTCCACCATGAATTTGCCCAAACTGGGCTGTTTAGAGGCTCCCTCCACCATGAATTTGCCCAAACTGGGCTGGTTAGAGGCTCCCTCCACCATGAATTGGTCCAAACGGGTTTTTAGAGGCTCCCTTCACCATGAATTGGTCCAAACTTGGCTGTTTAGAGGCTCCCTCCACCATGAATTGGTCCAAACTGGGGTGGTTAGAGGCTCCCTCCACCATTAATTGGTCCAAACTGGGCTGGTTAGAGGCTCCCTCCACCATTAATTGGTCCAAACTGGGCTGGTTAGAGGCTCCCTCCACCATGAATTGGTCCAAACTGGGGTTTTTAGAGGCTCCCTCCACCATGAATTGGTCCAAACTTGGCTGTTTAGAGGCTCCCTCCACCATTAATTGGTCCAAACTGGGCTGGTTAGAGGCTCCCTCCACCATGAATTGGTCCAAACTGGGTTTTTTAGAGGCTCCCTCCACCATGAATTTGCCCAAACTGGGCTGTTTAGAGGCTCCCTCCACCATGAATTGGTCCAAACTGGGTTTTTTAGAGGCTCCCTCCACCATTAATTGGTCCAAACTGGGCTGGTTAGAGGCTCCCTCCACCATTAATTGGTCCAAACTGGGCTGTTTAGAGGCTCCCTCCACCATTAATTGGTCCAAACTGGGCTGGTTAGAGGCTCCCTCCACCATGAATTGGTCCAAACTGGGTTTTTTAGAGGCTCCCTCCACCATGAATTTGCCCAAACTGGGCTGTTTAGAGGCTCCCTCCACCATGAATTGGTCCAAACTGGGTTTTTTAGAGGCTCCCTCCACCATTAATTGGTCCAAACTCTGCTGGTTAGAGGCTCCCTCCACCCTGATTTCCACCAACTCTGCTGGTTAGAGGCTCCCTCCACCCTGCTTTCCCACAACTCTGCTGGTTAGAGGCTCCCTCCACCATGAATTGGTCCAAACTGGGCTGGTTAGAGGCTCCCTCCACCATTAATTGGTCCAAACTGGGCTGGTTAGAGGCTCCCTCCACCATGAATTTGCCCAAACTGGGCTGTTTAGAGGCTCCCTCCACCATGAATTTGCCCAAACTGGGCTGGTTAGAGGCTCCCTCCACCATGAATTGGTCCAAACGGGTTTTTAGAGGCTCCCTTCACCATGAATTGGTCCAAACTTGGCTGTTTAGAGGCTCCCTCCACCATGAATTGGTCCAAACTGGGGTGGTTAGAGGCTCCCTCCACCATTAATTGGTCCAAACTGGGCTGGTTAGAGGCTCCCTCCACCATTAATTGGTCCAAACTGGGCTGGTTAGAGGCTCTCTCCACCATGAATTTGCCCAAACTGGGCTGTTTAGAGGCTCCCTCCACCATGAATTTGCCCAAACTGGGCTGGTTAGAGGCTCCCTCCACCATGAATTGGTCCAAACGGGTTTTTAGAGGCTCCCTTCACCATGAATTGGTCCAAACTTGGCTGTTTAGAGGCTCCCTCCACCATGAATTGGTCCAAACTGGGGTGGTTAGAGGCTCCCTCCACCATTAATTGGTCCAAACTGGGCTGGTTAGAGGCTCCCTCCACCATTAATTGGTCCAAACTGGGCTGGTTAGAGGCTCCCTCCACCATGAATTGGTCCAAACTGGGGTTTTTAGAGGCTCCCTCCACCATGAATTGGTCCAAACTTGGCTGTTTAGAGGCTCCCTCCACCTTTAATTGGTCCAAACTGGGCTGGTTAGAGGCTCCCTCCACCATGAATTGGTCCAAACTGGGTTTTTTAGAGGCTCCCTCCACCATGAATTTGCCCAAACTGGGCTGTTTAGAGGCTCCCTCCACCATGAATTGGTCCAAACTGGGTTTTTTAGAGGCTCCCTCCACCATGAATTGGTCCAAACTGGGCTGGTTAGAGGCTCCCTCCACCATGAATTGGTCCAAACTGGGGTGGTTAGAGGCTCCCTCCACCATTAATTGGTCCAAACTGGGCTGGTTAGAGGCTCCCTCCACCATTAATTGGTCCAAACTGGGCTGGTTAGAGGCTCCCTCCACCATGAATTTGCCCAAACTGGGCTGTTTAGAGGCTCCCTCCACCATTAATTGGTCCAAACTGGGCTGGTTAGAGGCTCCCTCCACAATTAATTGGTCCAAACTGGGCTAATTAGAGGCTCCCTCCACCATGAATTGGTCCAAACTGGGTTTTTTAGAGGCTCCCTCCACCATGAATTTGCCCAAACTGGGCTGTTTAGAGGCTCCCTCCACCATGAATTGGTCCAAACTGGGCTGGTTAGAGGCTCCCTCCACCATGAATTTCCCAAAACTTGGCTGTTTAGAGGCTCCCTCCACCATTAATTGGTCCAAACTGGGCTGGTTAGAGGCTCCCTCCACCATGAATTGGTCCAAACTGGGCTGGTTAGAGGCTCCCTCCACCATTAATTGGTCCAAACTGGGCTGGTTAGAGGCTCCCTCCACCATGAATTTGCCCAAACTGGGCTGGTTAGAGTCTCCCTCCACCATGAATTGGTCCAAACTGGGTTTTTTAGAGGCTCCCTCCACCATGAATTTGCCCAAACTGGGCTGGTTAGAGGCTCCCTCCACCATGAATTGGTCCAAACTGGGCTGGTTAGAGGCTCCCTCCACCATGAATTTGCCCAAACTGGGCTGTTTAGAGGCTCCCTCCACCATTAATTGGTCCAAACTGGGCTGGTTAGAGGCTCCCTCCACCATGAATTTGCCCAAACTGGGCTGTTTAGAGGCTCCCTCCACCATGAATTGGTCCAAACTGGGTTTTTTAGAGGCTCCCTCCACCATGAATTGGTCCAAACTGGGCTGGTTAGAGGCTCCCTCCACCATGAATTTCCCAAAACTTGGCTGTTTAGAGGCTCCCTCCACCATGAATTGGTCCAAACTGGGCTGGTTAGAGGCTCCCTCCACCATGAATTTCCCAAAACTTGGCTGTTTAGAGGCTCCCTCCACCATGAATTTGCCCAAACTGGGCTGGTTAGAGGCTCCCTCCACCATGAATTGGTCCAAACGGGTTTTTAGAGGCTCCCTTCACCATGAATTGGTCCAAACTTGGCTGTTTAGAGGCTCCCTCCACCATGAATTGGTCCAAACTGGGGTGGTTAGAGGCTCCCTCCACCATTAATTGGTCCAAACTGGGCTGGTTAGAGGCTCCCTCCACCATTAATTGGTCCAAACTGGGCTGGTTAGAGGCTCCCTCCACCATGAATTGGTCCAAACTGGGGTTTTTAGAGGCTCCCTCCACCATGAATTGGTCCAAACTTGGCTGTTTAGAGGCTCCCTCCACCATTAATTGGTCCAAACTGGGCTGGTTAGAGGCTCCCTCCACCATGAATTGGTCCAAACTGGGTTTTTTAGAGGCTCCCTCCACCATGAATTTGCCCAAACTGGGCTGTTTAGAGGCTCCCTCCACCATGAATTGGTCCAAACTGGGTTTTTTAGAGGCTCCCTCCACCATGAATTGGTCCAAACTGGGCTGGTTAGAGGCTCCCTCCACCATGAATTGGTCCAAACTGGGGTGGTTAGAGGCTCCCTCCACCATTAATTGGTCCAAACTGGGCTGGTTAGAGGCTCCCTCCACCATTAATTGGTCCAAACTGGGCTGGTTAGAGGCTCCCTCCACCATGAATTGGTCCAAACTGGGTTTTTTAGAGGCTCCCTCCACCATGAATTTGCCCAAACTGGGCTGTTTAGAGGCTCCCTCCACCATGAATTGGTCCAAACTGGGTTTTTTAGAGGCTCCCTCCACCATGAATTTGCCCAAACTGGGCTGTTTAGAGGCTCCCTCCACCATGAATTGGTCCAAACTGGGCTGGTTAGAGGCTCCCTCCACCATGAATTTCCCAAAACTTGGCTGTTTAGAGGCTCCCTCCACCATTAATTGGTCCAAACTGGGCTGGTTAGAGGCTCCCTCCACCATGAATTGGTCCAAACTGGGCTGGTTAGAGGCTCCCTCCACCATTAATTGGTCCAAACTGGGCTGGTTAGAGGCTCCCTCCACCATGAATTTGCCCAAACTGGGCTGGTTAGAGGCTCCCTCCACCATGAATTGGTCCAAACTGGGTTTTTTAGAGGCTCCCTCCACCATGAATTTGCCCAAACTGGGCTGGTTAGAGGCTCCCTCCACCATGAATTGGTCCAAACTGGGCTGGTTAGAGGCTCCCTCCACCATGAATTTGCCCAAACTGGGCTGTTTAGAGGCTCCCTCCACCATTAATTGGTCCAAACTGGGCTGGTTAGAGGCTCCCTCCACCATGAATTTGCCCAAACTGGGCTGTTTAGAGGCTCCCTCCACCATGAATTGGTCCAAACTGGGTTTTTTAGAGGCTCCCTCCACCATGAATTGGTCCAAACTGGGCTGGTTAGAGGCTCCCTCCACCATGAATTTCCCAAAACTTGGCTGTTTAGAGGCTCCCTCCACCATGAATTGGTCCAAACTGGGCTGGTTAGAGGCTCCCTCCACCATGAATTTCCCAAAACTTGGCTGTTTAGAGGCTCCCTCCACCATGAATTGGTCCAAACTGGGCTGGTTAGAGGCTCCCTCCACCATTAATTGGTCCAAACTGGGCTGGTTAGAGGCTCCCTCCACCATGAATTTGCCCAAACTGGGCTGGTTAGAGGCTCCCTCCACCATGAATTGGTCCAAACTGGGTTTTTTAGAGGCTCCCTCCACCATGAATTTGCCCAAACTGGGGTGTTTAGAGGCTCCCTCCACCATGAATTTGCCCAAACTCTGCTGGTTAGAGGCTCAATCCACCCTGATTTTCAAAACAAATGTTGGTGCCAACCTCAACTTACTACAAGGGCCAAATTCACTGCTGGTGACAAGCTCTCCTCACTGCAAGTGCCAAATACACATGTTTCAAGGTGTTTTCCTACTGTCAGAGAGGTGGTATTGAGTGTGTAAAGTGTGTAGTTGTTAGGCTGTGATGTTGGGGTAATAGAGGGTCTTTGGTGTGTTAGATGCCCCCAGACATGCTTCCCCTGCTGTCCCAGTGTCATTCCAGAGGTGTTGGCATCATTTCCTGGGGTGTCATAGTGGACTTGGTGACCCTCCAGACACGGATTTGGGTTTCCCCCTTAACGAGTATCTGTTCCCCATAGACTATAATGGGGTTCGAAACCCGTTCGAACACACGAACATTGAGCGGCTGTTCGAATCGAATTTCGAACCTCGAACATTTTAGTGTTCGCTCATCTCTATTCCTTAGTATAATGTGATCACTAAGTGTCGGCTGCTGAGCCCCCTCCCCATTCTGTATGAACAAATTTGTACAGTGGACAGTCAATGTTCTCTTCCACAGAAATAGAAATAGATGGACTTTAGATAGAGAGACAGATTTATAGAATCATACATAGCATCATACAGTAGAATCATATACAGATTTATAGATTCATCTATTTCTGCCATCTCTGCACTCCCTATATCTGTAGCTAGATAGAGATAGATACAGTCCTATGAAAAAGTTTGGGCACCCCTATTAATCTTAATCATTTTTAGTTCTAAATATTTTGGTGTTTGCAGCAGCCATTTCAGTTTGATATATCTAATAACTGATGGACACAGTAATATTTCAGGATTGAAATGAGGTTTATTGTACTAACAGAAAATGTGCAATATGCATTAAACCAAAATTTGACCGGTGCAAAAGTATGGGCACCTCAACAGAAAAGTGACATTAATATTTAGTAGATCCTCCTTTTGCCTCTAGTCGCTTCCTATAGCTTTTAATCAGTTCCTGGATCCTGGATGAAGGGATTTTGGACCATTCCTCTTTACAAAACAATTCAAGTTCAGTTAAGTTTGATGGTCGCCGGTCAAATTTTGGTTTAATGCATATTGCACATTTTCTGTTAGTACAATAAACCTAATATCAATCCTGAAATATTACTGTGTCCATTAGTGTCCATGCAAGCACAGGGACCCGTTATAGTCTATGGGGTCCATGCGTTTTAACTGCACAGTGCTCCTCCTAAACACTCTCCTCCTGCTACTCGTGGACTTGGTGACTCTCCTTAGTCAAATAGTGGTTTCCCCTGAAACGAGAATTTTTTCCCATAGACTATAATGGGATTCGATATTCAATCGAGTAGTCGATTATTGAGGCTCTACTCGAAACGAATATCGAATCTTGAATATTTCACTACTCGCTCATCTCTAATAGATACCATAGATAGATAGATAGATAGATAGATAGATAGATAGATAGATAGATAGATAGATAGATAGATGGATTTTCTTTAACATCATCTTTTCCTTCTTATAGCTGCAGTTCAGACCAGATCGTAAAAGTGTCAACTTTATTCTAACTAAAATCTAATAATTCATAGAGAACGAGCTGTGACTTTTACAGTTTTGTAGCTGATCCTAAACAGCATGAAGCCCATCTTTATATTACATAGCGATATATCCTCCCATTACTCAATCTGTCAGCTGTGCACTTTCAAGACCAAGTCACTTACAAAATGTCACTGATATGTGTCATGTTTCCAGCATTGACATTGCCCTGCTCATTGAGCTCATGTGCCCTATGGTACTTGTTTTGTCTATTCAGATTTTTATGTTTTGTTTTTTAATCTTCTGCTATGTACAGTAATTGGTTTTATGAGTTATGTTAATGATCTAACCAGAAAAGTGCCATGCGACATTGGCCAACCAGCTGCAACGAAAGCTGTAATATGTGCAAAGCTAAAGTAAATGGCCCCTACTGCACAACTTAGAATGAGCCCCATTCCATCCACTGTGAGCTCTGCCAAATGTACATTATAAGGTCCAAGTTTCTGATTTGTATCACAATATACCACTCACCGACCACTTTATTAGGTACACCATGCTAGTAACGGGTTGGACCCCCTTTTGCCTTCAGAACTGCCTCAATTCTTCGTGGCATAGATTCAACAAGGTGCTGGAAGCATTCCTCAGAGATTTTGGTCCATATTGACATGATGGCATCACACAGTTGCCGCAGATTTGTCGGCTGCACATCCATGATGCGAATCTCCCGTTCCACCACATCCCAAAGATGCTCTATTGGATTGAGATCTGGTGACTGTGGAGGCCATTGGAGTACAGTGAACTCATTGTCATGTTCAAGAAACCAGTCTGAGATGATTCCAGCTTTATGACATGGCGCATTATCCTGCTGAAAGTAGCCATCAGATGTTGGGTACATTGTGGTCATAAAGGGATGGACATGGTCAGCAACAATACTCAGGTAGGCTTTGGCGTTGCAACGATGCTCAATTGGTACCAAGGGGCCCAAAGAGTGCCAAGAAAATATTCCCCACACCATGACACCACCACCACCAGCCTGAACCGTTGATACAAGGCAGGATGGATCCATGCTTTCATGTTGTTGACGCCAAATTCTGACCCTACCATCCGAATGTCGCAGCAGAAATCGAGACTCATCAGACCAGGCAACGTTTTTCCAATCTTCAATTGTCCAATTTCGATGAGCTTGTGCAAATTGTAGCCTCAGTTTCCTGTTCTTAGCTGAAAGGAGTGGCACCCGGTGTGGTCTTCTGCTGCTGTAGCCCATCTGCCTCAAAGTTCGACGTACTGTGCGTTCAGAGATGCTCTTCTGGCTACCTTGGTTGTAACGGGTGGCTATTTGAGTCACTGTTGCCTTTCTATCAGCTCGAACCAGTCTGGCCATTCTCCTCTGACCTCTGGCATCAACAACGCATTTCCGCCCACAGAACTGCCGCTCACTGGATGTTTTTTCTTTTTCGGACCATTCTCTGTAAACACCACCTCCTCCGGCAGAACCAGCATTGATTGGCCTAATCCTGTAAGACTGGCCAATCAACGCATGATCAATGCATACTTATGGCGAAATGAAGCTGAGCCAGGCATGCACTCAGCTTGGCTATTCCTCTGTTGTAGTGATGTAGTAGAGCTGAGTGTGCGCTGAGCTCTGCTACATGCGAGATGTGTGTGACAGGAGGAGTAGATGGAGGGTTGGTTGCATGTAGTGCAGAGCTGCTACATCAGAGATGTAGCAGAGCTGGCCAATGTTAGCAGAGCTGAGTGTGTTAGTCTGCTGCATATCTGCCAGCTCTCCTACATCTACATCTCCAACACACTCAGCTCACCTACATCAGACACTACATGCTCAGTTTATCGGTATAACCAAGCTGAGTTTGTAGTATCGGACACTATACGCTCAGTTTATCGGAATAACTGACCTGAGTTTGTAGTATCAGACACTATACGCTCTTTTTATCGGTATAGTCGAGCTGAGTTTGTAGTATTGGACACTACTTTTTGTTGATTAAGCAGAGCTGGGATTGTAACGACTATCCTATTCATTACACAGCATGTACCCCACGCTGTGTAGTGATTAACCCCCTCCCTCCCACCCCCACCGGTGTCTGCTTACCTGCAGCTCTTTGCTCTTGGTCCACTTCGGTCCATGGTCCTGGTTTCAGAGCGCCCTGCCCCCTCTACCCGACTAGTATTATAGAGAAAGCGGGGCTTAGGAGAGTGTGGGCGGGGAGTCTCAACTCCACACTCTCAACACTGGTCAATGCATCCCTATGGGAAAAAGTCAGCTCACGCATATCGCAAGCTGACAGGGATCCCGACAAGATAGAGCCCCAAAGAGCTAGGTGAGTGACATTCCCCCCTAAATAAAGGTTATCCCTAGCTAACGCTGCCTATAGATCTGTCCGTCTCACATTCATATAGTTCACTGCTCCAAATTAAACGAATGGTAAATTCACCATTCATCTAAATTGGAGGTCACATGTTTTTGGCAGCCAATGGGTTTTTTCAATTTTTTTTCACTGCCTCCATTGTCGTAGTTCCTGTCCCACCTCCCCTGCACTGTTATTGGTGCAAAAAACGCGCCAGGGAAGGTGGGAGGGGAATCAAATTTTTAGCGAGTTTGCCACCTGGTGTTCGATTGGAATCGAACACCTCGAACGGCCTGATATTCGATCGAATATCAATTCAATCGAACGCCGTTTGCTCATCTCTAGTCACTATAATAGTGTCATGGCATTTCCGTGCCAGGCCTGCCTATCACCACAGGACATGTCTAGTAAAGTAATATGCTGTCTATACTACAGATATGTGCCTCTGTGTAACATCCAATGACTGTTCTGAGTTGGAGCCTGTCAAATGGATTTGCTAGAATCTTCTGATACTGTATTAAATTAGTTCCATTAGAAATTGGTGTCCAACTTAGGCTTGGTTCACATCTGCGTTCGGTATTCCATTCGCGGAGTCTGCTTGGGGACCCTCCGAACAGAATACCGAACGCATTGACTAGCGGTGAGCAATGAAAGCACATGCACCCCATAGACTATAATGGGGTCCATGTGTTTTCCGCACGGTATCTGGATCAACCATGCAGAGAGAAAAGTAGTCCTTGAAGTGGAAAACACACGGACCCAATCATAGTCTATGGGGTCTGTGTGCTTTCATTGCTCACCACTTGTCAATGCGTTCGGTATTCCATTCAGGGTGGTCCCCAAGTGGACTTCTCAAACGGAATACCGAATGCAGATGTGAACCAGGCCTTATTGGTAAATTAAGGATGGGTACTGTACAAACAGGACTAGGCAAACTGAACCTATCCCTTGTCTTCTATAGATTCCAGCTTACATCCTGTCTTGCATTCATTTACCGTATTTCAATTTCTTCAGCTTGAAATCTCCATATTTTGGTGGAAAAAATTGCCTATTGTAAACTTAATTGGGCGTCCTAAATGTACACATTTAATTTTATTTAAAATCACAGAATCCTCCTGTGTAATTTGAGGTACGGTAATTGAAACATTTGTACAATCATTTCCTAAAACAATAATTTGCATTCATCTTGACGGATCTAGTTTCATCAATATCCCATCAAAGGGTTTTATTAAAACAATGTAACGATGATGATCTCATTTTCCTATGTTAGATAATACACATGTGAATTTTATATGCAAATGACTGCGTTCCATATACTGCAACATCATGTAAACAATTCCAGCCGACATCCTGGTATTAAAAAAAAAAAAAAAAAAAAAAAAAAAAGCAACAAAAAGAATAATGAGTGGAAGATTTGTATTTTTATTCTATTTCCATAGCGAAGGCCCCAGGAAAAGAACGGAGGCCTGCTATATTTAGACCGCAGTCTGATTTGAGAGATAAATATACATAATTTCCAGAAGTATTTTGGAACTGTGGCTGAATGAAGCAATCAAGTCTCTTTTCAATGCTTGAACACATTCATTTTAGGTGGAAGAAAATAAATTATCATATTAAGCATCACTACAGTCTGACCCAAGCATTTTCTGCCATTATGATAAAAGCACTGTTTTGCAGACACATTTGGCGATTTTAACTCATTAGTTTGTGCTATTTGGAGCTTCGGTTTGCAAAAAGGATCGCTGAGTGGATGTCTTGTATGCTAAAATTGCAGCAGACACTCGAATTAATGGGGTTTACTGAAGAGACATTAAAGGAACACTCTGGATATAACTAATACTCTGTGTTATACCTAGTGCAATGCCAAAATGACCTATCAAAGATAATCCCACACATGTAAATCAACTCCTACCACCAAAAAGGGATTAAAGTAACCAATACATAATCAAAAACTCAATTCATATTTATTAATCCACCACATAAAACATCAATAGGCTACAGGCAATCAATGGAAAACACAAAGCTCAGGGGAATAGGCTACAGGTCCAAACAGTTCATACAATATATAGGCAGTCACAAACATACTATGAATATTGCATAGAAATAAAAGGATACTTAATTAATCAATTAAATAACAATTATGGAATGTACACATAAAAAATATAATAATTCATATAGAAGTATAATTTATACAAAAATGCATCCAATTCATATAACTACGATAAATACATAGTGACTCCGTCCATATAACAAAGAAATAAAGAACATATGGCCTAAGTCCTTCAGTCAAATTTATAGAATATATCTCAAAAACTAATTAAGGCTAAGGCCCTACTGGGCAGTAACACAGTGCTACAGGGCTGTGGGAAAAACCGCGGCATGAACGCATTGTGGTTCTTCTCGCAGTGCTTTTAACAGAAAGTTCACAGATTTTTCCTCTGCAGACTTTCTGTTACAATTATATCTATAGGAAAGCCGCAATGGTTTTGGAAATCGCAGCATGTCCGCGCAGTGATTTTTTTCCACAAATTGGGCATGGAATTCTCATGAATCCCATCCACTTTGCAAGTACTGTAAAACACCGCAATTTTACCAGAGCGTTTCCTCTGCAGCCAAATTGTGGTGTTTCCAGCCAGTGGGGCCCCGGCCTAAGGCTGAGGCCCCACATTGAAAATGCACCTTATTTTGTAGCAGTTTTTTGAGCAAAAGCCAGGAGTGGACTGAACAGAAGGAAGATGTACAGTATAAGAACTTCTTATGTATTTCCCAATCCATTCTTGGCTTTGGCTCATAAAAACACAACAAAAACTTCTGCCTGAGCACAACCTCTATGTGTGTTTGCCACTAAGAGCTTTGTCAGGAGTACAATACATAGCAGGAAAGTGAGTCCATGTATCCTGTCTCCAGGCAAGCAGTAACCTGCGTGCCATGATCAAAATGACGCTGGTCGGTTATGTTGTACCCTCTAATTCCGGGTGCACCATGACCGGGCATGATGTCAGTTGTAGCTGAAGGCATACCTTAAGTGGGCACGTAGGGAAAAGAAGTATTACAGCGCATGTGCCGTCAGTGGCCAAACACATCTGCATCACTAGAGATATATTACTAATATAATGAACATGATCAGCTAGTGGAGAAATACCTCAGGCTGCCAGGAATGTATAGTGATGGTTACTTAAGCTGGTATGCATTAACAATATATAATAATAAATATTAATAAACCATAAATATAATAAATATAAAATAAAAAGTAAGTAAATAGCAGTAAAACATCAGTGATAAAAAGTGACAAATTGAGTACATGAATCAAAATTTCAATGTAAAAAACATTTTTCGTTGAAAAAAAAAAAAAATTGGCCCTGCACTAAACTTAAAGGGGTATTCCCATGTACATAACCATTTTTAAATTTGTAGATCATGAAAAGTTAAACATTTTTACAAATATAATTAAATATTTTGCAGAGTTTTAAAGATTTTCTCTAAATATCGTGTGGTCACAGTCTTGTGGTATTGATCGGTTGCCAGTGGATAAGACCATGAATGCAAGAACTTTCTAAGGTCAGAATATCCGTCATAATGTCCTTATTGTGGCCGGGATATCTTCTGATACATGTAGTGTCCCTGCCTGATAACCCGGCTACAATAAGAAAATCATGGCTGGGTTTTTGACCAGTCCCAGACCACAGAAAGCTTCTGCATTTGTGGTTGTAACCATTGGCAACCGATCAAGACAACAGACTGTCAGCACTAAGATGGTTAGAGAAAATCTTTAAATCGCTGCAGAATTTTTAATTACTTATATCTGGAAAAATGTTTAACTTTTACTTATCTACAAATATATATGTACATGGGAATACCCCTTTAAGTGTATCCATACAGCCCAAACTTCTAACCATGATAAGATAAAATGAATTAGAGACACCAGTATATCTGAATGGAGAGATGACTCCGCTCTCCATTACTGGGGTTTTAAGATGGGGGAATTTTTTTTTTTTTTTTTTCAGCTAAAGCACAGAATGGTCATTTTCCTGGTTCATGAGCGGACACATTTTTGTTTTTGAAGGCTAGAACTTTTTTTCATTCAGGTTATTTAAATAAATTTATATGGGGCTTTATGTTTATATAATTTTTATTTTTGCAGTTTTTATAATGTTTTTGAAATATTTGGATAAATGTAGATGAAAGCGGGCGAAATGTTTTTCAAATTTTTTTTTTCAGTTTTTATGTTAATGACACATAGTTTTGTGTTACCTAGGGTGTAAATAAAACATCTAGACTCAGACCCCACAAACACAGCTTTTTTTGTTGCAGATTCTGTTGTGTTTTTTTTTTTTTTTTAATTAAAACCAGGAGTGGATTGAGAAAAATAGGTTGAAGTATAAGAGCTTCTTGTATATTTCCCATTAATTTTATAGCCATTCTTGACTTTGGCTCAAAAAATGCTACAAAATCTGCAAACAAAGAAAGCTGTGTTTCCGCAATATGGGGCCTCAGGCTTAATATGGGCATGGTTTAATACACCTGAACTTCCTAAATATGCCCTAAAGATTGCAAAATTCTGCCCTCCTTTGCTAAGCACCAAGTAAAACTTTTACAGATCCCTCACATCTCAGGGCTATATATACATTAATAATGCAAATTTCCGTGGTTTACCTCAGACGGCAAAAAAAAAGTTATAATATTTGAGATGTATACATTACCAAGATCACTGTCAGCCAATACCGCAAATGATGTGTAAGCAACAGACCAAGGATTTACCACATTATTGATAGCATTAAAGATCCATAGCGCTTTAATTATTTAGACATTACAATTCAGACTACAGAGATTTCTAAAGCCAATGGTTAAGATGCCAACATTGATCTCTATGAAGGTTCAACCATATACAGTAGTAACCTGTATACAAATAGATCAATGTACGGGACTCATGTACAGAAGGAGCTTTTTTGAGCAAAAATGCTTAAGGAAAATTCAAGCAAATCTTTTAGAGTTATAAAAATTAGTAATGATTATGACTCACACTAAAATGTTAATGTATCCCATTAAAGAGGACCTGTTTCCACCTCTGAAAATCGCAACGGCATACATCATCTGATCTTTTTGGTGTTTTCTGTATCCAAATCCATTCAGCTTTTGAAAAGATATAAGTTAGTGTTTATGCAAATTTCCTTATTGTGACCGGGATATCTTCTGATACATGTAGTGTCCCTCTCTGATGACCCTGATACAATAAGAAAATCATGGCTAGGTTCCTGACAAGTCCCAGACCATAGAAAGTTTCTGCATTTGTGGTCATAACTAGAGATGAGCGAGTAGTGTTCGATCGAGTAGGTGTTCGATCGAATACTACGGTATTCGAAATACTCGTACTCGTACAATAAGCAATAGTAGCCAAGTGGGAGGTAACACTGTGATCTGTCTGGGGGCGAAGTTTTTGTGTACTGTATGCCCCTTTGGCTAACATAACCTGATTGACTTCAACACCTCAATCTTTGGAATAGCTGATAAATAAAAAAATTTAAAAAATGCTCAGGGTGACATGGCCTATGATGACATAATGGATGTCATTGGCGTGTTCAGGCTGGGTGACAGATCATCTTTCAATGCATAATCCTACATAATGGCTTGTAAGTCTCCATACGCCTGCAAAGGCACTCTCCTTCAGGAGTTTTCTCAGTCCCTAATCATACATAGTAATAATTCGCCATACTTGACCAAATCCTTAGGTGACCTCTCCCCAGTCTGAATTCACTGATAACCTCAAACAACAGACAGAATATCACTGCACATCAAAACATGGTGATTCCTGGTGACCTCTGCAGCAGACAACCAGTAATAAGCTTATTTTCAGGGGATCTAACAAAGCGTATAGTCCAAAGTGGACATACCATATAATACTCATCTACCCTTTAAAATGTTCCGGAATCATCAGGATTAACATAAATACGTTCCTTCTTGAACATATTCAGATTGTGAGATATCAAAACAATCAATACGAAGTGAAGAAATCTTCAGCAAGCAATTCCTTCTGTGTTCTTTATACTTCCTAATCACATTCTAGACCTGCCATCTCTCCTTGTTATGCGCCAGTACCCCACCTCAGTATTTTCCTCAGGCACCCCTCTCCCACCTAACAATACACTCCTTGCATGAAAGACATTGTATTAATAAGCCTTTTATGCCTGCATCAAAATAAGGGATCATTTTAAGCTGGGATTTTGAAAGCTCCTTCTGTGATGTGAAAGAAAAACTAGAGGTCCATATTTTCAAAAGGAAAATGAAAACCTTTTATAAAGAGAAGTTTCTTTTGTCTGCAGTGTCACCCAAAGGAAATCTCATCCCTAGATTAATATTTACTGCACAGTGAAATTCTGCCAGGCCGGAATCTAAATCTATAAAATCACGAAGCGGTGCCCAATACCTACAATACGTGGAGAGAAAACAGCTACCTGTTTACCCCTTCGCTTCATGTTATAGGATGGCTTAAATTGTCAGTAGGTCCCTTATTGTGTTAACTGTGTATATACGGTGTTATTAAAGGGATTGGAATAAACTTAGCATCATATCTCTTCTCTATGTCCATTTGGGCCTTGTGTCGATTAGGCCTCAGAGTCCTTGTACTGATGTAGTGTTATGTGACTTCATTACCCAATTACTGTATAATTGCTATCCTCCTCCATGGTGACGTCATATCACTGGATTATATAGTCACAAGAAGGTATAACACATTGTGATGGATACAAATTGTCTCCCTGCGGTGACTGCAAGCGAGAAGTCTCACGGGATGGGAGTATTTTTCATTTTACTGTATACCGTATTTTTCGGACTATAAGACGCACTTTTTTTCCCCCAAATTTGGGGGGAAAAGAAGGGTGCGTCTTATAGGCCGAATGTGGCGCCTGGCATCCGCTGTAATAGAGAGGCGGAAGCCGGCAAGTGATAGACGCCATTACAGGTGCCAGGGCCTGCGACATCGCTGCGCTCCTCTGCCCTGCATGAAGCCAGCAGCAGGAGGAGTGATGCTGCTATTCTGCTCCTCCATCCCCCCGCCGCTGGCTTCATGCAGGGCAGGGCAGCGATGTCTCAGGCCCCGGCGTCTATCCCTCCCCGGCATCCGCCTCTCTAGTACAGCGGATGCCGGGTCAGTATCAGCGGCCCCTTCTCCCCCGGGGCCGGTCCCCACCGGCCCCGTACCTGTAAAGTTGCAGGCCGGCTCCTGTGCGGTGATATCGCAGGAGCCGACCTGTTCGGGTGACAGCCGGGAGCCTAATGAGGCTCCAAGGCCTGTCACTGCTATATATTAGTATTGCGGCTGGTCTCTATGACCAGCCGTAATACTAATACACAGAATGTCCTATAGACGGCAATACAGTTGTATTGCCGTCTATGGGACTTGAAATCAAGTGACCGCAGGCTCAAGCCCCGGGGGGGGGGGGGAATAAAATAGTAAAAAAAAAAAAAAGCTTTAAAAATATATAATAAAAATATGAAATAAAAGTTCTAAATCACCTCCTGTCCCTAGAATATATATATAAAAGTAGAAAATCATATATCATAAACCACCATTTTTTTTTTCAATAAAAGGTGATCTAAGCAATAGATATTCCCCAAAATGGTATAACTAAAAAGTACTTCTGGACCCGCAAAAAAAAACACTCTATGCATCCCCGTACAGCTGCAGGGTCACCTGTCAATGTGGCCTTGCAGCTGTTGCAAAACTACAACTCCCATACATTAAATATTTTACCAGTTTTTGCTTCAAAAATTTTTTTCCCTATTTTCCTCCTCTAAAACCTAGGTGCGTCTTATAGTCCGAAAAAATTTGCAAAGCCCTGTGACTATGAACAGTATGGCAGGCAACAATAAACGTTACCTGTATATGTGCAAATACAAGCAGTCCAGAACATTGTGCACTAGGGCCACATTGTATGTGATCATCCTTATATGGATTTGGTCCCAATTCCATAGGAATTGGATGAGATGTGATGTGTGGATATTTGGATCAAACTAATAATTTGAGGGTGAAGCTGAAATTTTTCTATTCTACAGTAGAAATACACTGCTTAAATGTTGAGAGGACCTTATAAATGACTAACCTTTGGAATGGGATCTGGTGCCATACCCCTCACTGTATAAGGCTGAGGCTACTTGTCTGCCATAACTGCCCATTCTAAACCCAATCTGGATGAGCTACCACCTGGTCTACAAAGACTGCATCTCAACATAGTAACACGACAAACAACATAGATGCAGTGGATTGCAATGTAGTTAAAGGCACAATATATCAATATACAGTATATATCAATACACTTTGCAAATACATTTTGTACACTCCCAGGGGACAACCTTACAGGGTATGTAATTCATGGCCAGTCGAATGCACGGCAGCATTGTAATGACTCTCACGTGGGAAACCAAGATGACTCAGGAACGGCTGGCTGGAATATAAAAGACTTCACACAAGAGCACGGAGCTTTACGTTAGGGGAAAATGCTTTTTTACATGCAGCGGCGGAGGACATGCTTGTCTAATAAAGTTATGGTGATATACTCGAAAATGGATAATAAAACAATGTGCCTATGACAGAGGGGTGTTCCCCAGCCGTGTAATTGGTTCATCATAGGTTTATCTACAAAGCAATTATGGCCAAATAAAGACTTCTTGAATAGCTGTCAAGGAAATATTGACCACAAGCACATTTAATTAAGGTATTCTGAGGCAAAAGCTTTTTAATCAAGAAGAGGAACAAAATGCAAGGGCCTGATCATTTGTAAATTGATACGTGCCTGGGCTGAAAACCCCCTAATGCGCCTAATCAAAAGTAATCAGTGACTGCAGATCTGCTTATTGGCGTACAAGCAAAATAAACAAACAACGCGCTATAACTAAACGTATCTGCCATCCAAATTACAGGAGACAGCAAGGCAAATAATCAGAAATACTTGTATACAGATTTGACATAGTAAGCAGATTATGGGATGTAATGGAACAACCCCAACACACTGTGTGGAGCTAGGGTTCCTTGAGTGCACCAGCCCACGTTCCATGCACGTCTAATTTAATTATATCATTATGAAAGCACAATAAATGGACTCTAGTAAGTAACTGCCTCCAAAGTCAGATCTGATAACTTTCAGACCTCTAGGGATTATCTCTTTATCACATACACAGGTTGGTCAGTTCACATTTTCCATCAGGAGTACAGTACTACAGAAAGGTATGATTGACTTGTACTTGGTGAAGAGTAGGCGGTTTGGGAAATGCCAGACACACAGCGCACCACAAATCACTGCAGAACTAGAAACTGGGAACTCTTACCAGCAGATCCTCAGGGTAGCGGTGCAGGTCCAGAAACCAGAAGGCGGCGGCGAACGGTGGTCAGCAGGTAGCAGCAGAGACAAAGCGTAGTTGTTCAGTCCGTGTCGTCAACAAGAGGACAGCGTAGTACAAATAGTAATCCAGATGGAGAGGCAGAGCAGTACAAAAATGGGCTCAGATAGCAGAGGTCTAAAGGCAAGCCAGGGTCATGAACAGGAGCAGGTCCAGTACACAAATCAGGAGGCAAAAGGCAGAGTCAGAGGTAAAAGCAGGGTCAAATACGAGGTAGTCAGATACAGGAGAGAAAAACACTATCAGGAAAACAGAAGGAAAGACTGAATAGCCAGTGGTGGTCTAGAGCAAGCGCCCATCCTTAAACAGGCTCCGGCCCGCTGCTAGGCCTGAAAAAAACAGAAGTCCCCTGTCTGGCACAGGAGGAGACTGGCAACCCCCTCACATCGCTGCAGAGGTTCCGGTCTGGCTCCTGAGACCTGAAAGCGGGGAACTCAGGAGCACAGAGAGGAGAGGGCCGGCATCCTCCGCTCAGCATTGCGGAGGCTCCAGCCCTACTCCTAACAAACGCCTATTGGCAACATAATCCCTATAGGTGGATCTTTTGGCACCTAGTTTGGATCTTTCTAGACACCAGGGATATTATTATTATCCCACCAGGGATCAGTAGTCATGCTATGATATAGGACAGTGATGGCGAACCTTTTAGAGACCGAGTGCCCAAACTGCAACCCAAAACCCACAAAATTTTCGCGGAGTGCCAACACGACAATATAGACTTAATACTATGCGGATCCACAATTGCAGACAGTTACTGACCAAAAATTACAGTCATGTGGGGCTTTACAGAGCTTTCAATAATACAAACAACGTTGTACTGAAATGTAAAGGTCTCGGCATTTGGTACTTTGAACAATTAATTTTCACTATTTACATCGCACAGGATCTGTTTTATAGTTACCGTGTAATATTCTTACATCCTGTACTAATATCACGTCTGCTATAAAACAGATACTGTGTGATATAAATAGTGAGGGGACCCCAGACAGTATTATATGCTCTGCAGTGGGCCCACCACACAATATTATATTCTCCACAGTACCACAGTAGCCCCCCAGTGTTATATGCTCCGCAGTAGGTGTCCCCCCCCACAGGATTATATGCTCCACAGTGGCATCCACACACAGTATTGTGTGCTTATAAATAGCCCCCCCCCCAGTATTATATGCTCTTTAGTACTCCCCCCAGTATTATAAGCCCCCTCAGTATTATACACTCCCCCCAGTATTATACACTCCCCCCAGTATTATACACCCCACCCAGTATTATAAGCCCCCCCCAGTATTATACACTCCCCCCAGTATTATAAGCCCCCTCAGTATTATACACTCCCCCCAGTATTATACACTCCCCCCAGTATTATACACCCCACCCAGTATTATAAGCCCCCCCAGTATTATACACTCCCCCCCAGTATCATACACCCCACCAAGTATTATAAGCGCTCCCCCCAACATATACACAGCGAGCCACTCTCATACTCACCCCTGAAGAGCCGCCGGCATCCACCTTCTTGTCACTGGCGGCGCTGATGACGTCATCGCGCCCGCGTCGGGGCAGAGGTCAAACTCTGCAGCCAGTGTAGGCCGCGGTCGCGCGATCCGCGGCCTACCCTGACAGCTTTCAGCTGTATGTGCATTTGCACATACAACTGAAGGCAGTGATCGCTCATCAACGGGGAATCCTGTACCGGATTCCCTGTTGGTGAGCGATCCGGGCGACCGCACGCGTGCCAGCATGGAGGGCTCTGCGTGCCCTCTCTGGCACGCGTGCCATAGGTTCGCCATCACTAATATAGGATGACAGTGTAAGGTACAGTATATAAAAATCTTTTCCTATCTTTTCATTTCCACTTTACACCCTCACCACCAGGAATTCTTCTGTGCCCTTATACTTCTCTGGTCATTGGATTCTATCTTAGTATAAAGCCATGAAAACTCACCTTATACCCTGTACTATGCTCCATGTGCCATGTAGACCCATTTCAGTCTTCTTTGCTCAACCCCATTGTAAATGATATGGAGAAAGCCCTATGCTTTGATATCGACTCAAATTTTTGGTGTCAATTTCTCTATTAATTTTACAGATATACTATGTGCAAACAATGCCACCAATTGTGTACAAATAATACCTCCTTTTACACTGCCATATTGAACACTCCCTTAACTACCTTTGACATCATCGGATACTTCCCCTGCTTCTTGGTTTACCTGTCCAGCTCTATAGTTTTACATCAGAGGAATTACTAACTGTAAAAGCCAGAATAAGAACTCTGACATCAAATTAAAAATGCTAAAATGGTTATGTGCCAAAATCAATGCAAAAATATATTTCTAAGATTATTATGTGTTTTTCTTTCCACCTTGCTGACCAACCTGTAAAACCAAATGAACTAATTTCTGGATTTTATTAGAGATCAAAGAGCCAAAAAAACAAATCTATTAACCTAATTACTAAAGTGAAGGATTTCTCTAATTGCAGGTGTTAGACGTGCAAGACAATTTTGTGGCTGGCCTCACATTGAAAACTTGAGAAAGTAAAACTAGATTCTATGAAAGATTATAGTAATACCACACCAGATTATAACCATGGAACAGTTGGATTTAAAAACTTGCATCTTCCGAATTTTTGATTTTCTGGCCTCTTATGGGATTACATAATAAATTGTTCATATTCTTCATAACAATCTATTTTTAGTTAAGGAACTTAACCTTAGACAATGCAGCCGCAGCATATTACTATCCTATTAAACATTCATCTTCCACTATTCCTATGGCACATTGAGCATGCTACCACTGCGTTACCTTGGAAACTGTAAAAAGTAATTGATAAAAGTATTCTAGCACCGCTGGTATAACCCTGGCTATGATTCTACACAATTATCCCATATTTGTAGCTTAAAGAGACTAAAAAGTAACTCTCCTGTCCCCAAAAATAAATACATTAAAAAGAATTCCTTATATTCAGTGGGTGCACCTGCTTTTTAATTCAATGTCATTTTAGATCCTACTTTCTGTGCTACAGAGCTCCAAATCTCCTACAAAAACATAGACTTAAAGGACTATTGCAGTAATAACAAGTTCTCCTCTATCCAATGGTTAGACTGTCAACGATCATGAGAGTCGGGGTCCTGAGTTCTCTTTCTAGAATGAAATTGCATTCACACCTACATTCTGTCGCTTTATTAAGATGTTTGGGACTGCGCACTTTAGCCTAAGGCCCCACGGGCCGTAATCGCAGCGCTAAAGCTCTGCAGACTTTCTCTTAACATTATATCTACGGAAACGCTGCTGCGGTTTCCGTAGATATAATTGACATGCTGCGATTTGCAAAGCTGCAATGGCTTTACAAATCGCAGCGTGTCCGCCCTGTGTTTTTTTTCTGCAAAGTGGGCATGGGATTCACATGAATCCCATCCCCTTTGCTTGCCCTGTAAAACAACGCCATTTTTCCCGCAGCATCTCCGCTGCGGGCAAATCGCAGCGTTTATGTCCCGTGGAGCCCCGGCCTCACTCAGATTCTCCTCAAGATTCCCATAGAGATGAACTGAGTGGTAACGTGTGGACTTGGGACCTCTGTTCCTGCAAGTGCTGGGTTATACCTTATCCATTTGATAGGGGGGAAAGTTTTTACCGGAATACCCTGTTACACTTGAGGCCATCACTAGAATAAACCCATAAAATGGAAACCTAATCTGTTTAAAAAGTGGTTACTAGGGTTGAGCAATCGGGATCGGGAAAGATCGGATTCCAATGGGCGATCGAGTAAAATTCACGATCACGATCGGAATTCCGATCCCAGTCTTTTCCAGCGGGATCGAGGTCGGAGGTTATCTCAAGATTGGCTCAACCCTAAAAGTGACTTTTCCCATTGAGAAGCATTGACTAGGGTTGAGCGATTGGGATTGGAAAAGATCAGATTCCGATCGGTGATCGAGCAAATTTCACGATCGGGATCAGCTGGAAAATGATCGGAAATCAGATTTTAAAATCGATCCTGAAATCTCAAGATCGGCTCAACCCTAGTGGTTACCCCATAGACAATGGGATCTTTCAGGTTTCTGCCAGGTTTCCCCAAAAAAAATGCAAAGAGAAAAGTCCAGCTTGCAGGAACCTAGCCTTATGCAGATATGTGTTGTTTGTGTTATTCATGGGCTGCATACAAACCCATTGATTTTAATAAGCGCATGTAGACTTCCAATGTGAACAAAAAGAAGGCATGCTCTTTTTTTGGTCTGCTTTGCAGACCATGGATACCCCTAGAAAATCACTGATAGGATTGTAGCTGTTTGCTTTCATGGACTCTGAGGCATTGAATAGTATAGCAAGTATATTGAGTAGGATTGTTTGTGGTCAGTGATTAATATGTGTGAATAAGCATTTCTATGGCTACTGTTATGAAAAATAGGGCTCCAGCTACTAATTATATATTATATTATTAAAGGAGCTGTCTGGGGTCATGAAATGAAATGCAGGAAAAGAAGATGGCGAGCACATAAAAAGTACTAACACTTTCCTGCATCCTCCTCTCAGTTCCTGGGCTGTGCCGGTCATCATTGAGGCTGGTCTGTTTGTATAAAGAGTGGTTGCAGTGGTGGCATTGCGCCAATTTGTCCGTGGCGATCAATCACCACTATCAGCTGTCTACTGATAAGAGATTGGATGCAGGTCCCACCATTGTGAGGGCAGGCCAAGCACAGCAAAGGAGAGGATGATACAGGTTAGTATTAAAGCATTTCTTCTAGCCCCCACCCACCCAGTGCTGAGTACATTTAATTTTAAGACCCTGGACAACCCATGAAACCTCATGATGAACTGACTAATTTTTACTTGGTTAGGTTTTTATGGTTTTGTTTTTTCCTAACTTTTTTATTTTTAGGTCAGTTTAGCTGTATGAGACACCGTTTTTAGCAAGATGCGCTTTATTTTCTTACAGTACAAGATTTGTTATATATCAGTAATATTTAATTTATATGAGGGCAGTAAAAATACAGATCCATTGCATTTCTGAAATTCTCCATCATGGCATTCAGTTGGATATGTGGATGAGGCATCGTATGATAAAGGTTACTTCATAGGTCAATATATTTTCTGAGCACAGAACATCAAAGCAAAAAAAGATGTAAGCTCTATGTTCTAAGATGTGATGATAACTACAGAGAACATGTCTTGGAGTGTTAAGGGCAGAATACTAGGAGGAATATCCGCAATTCTCCTAGTAATACCATAAATCTATAGCTCTTATACATGCCGAGATATAATGATTGTTTAAGACATGGACATCCTGATATCTCACAGTATACAGTCCTATGAAAAAGTTTGGGCACCCCTATTAATCTTAATCATTTTTTGTTCTAAATATTTTGGTGTTTGCAACAGCCATTTCAGTTTGATATATCTAATAACTGATGGACACAGTAAGGCCGGGTTCACACGGAGTTACGTGCCGCGAGATTTGGCACGTAGACGCCGCGTGACCCTTTGCGTGCCGTACACGCTCCCATTCATTTCAATGGGAGCGGGGAGCGTATGCGCCGCGCTAGTTTGCGGCCGTGCATTTATTCACGGCCGCAAACTAGCGCGGCGCATACGCTCCCCGCTCCCATTGAAATGAATGGGAGCGTGTACGGCACGCAAAGGGTCACGCGGCGTCTACGTGCCAAATCTCGCGGCACGTAACTCCGTGTGAACCCGGCCTAATATTTCAGGATTGAAATGAGGTTTATTGTACTAACAGAAAATGTGCAATATGCATTAAACCAAAAGTAAAATGCAAAAGTATGGGCACCCTTATCATTTTATTGATTTGAATTCCCCTAACTACTTTTTACTGACTTACTGAAGCACAAAATTGGTTTTCTAACCTCAGTGAGCTTTGAACTTCATAGCCAGATGTATCCAATCATAAGAAAAGGTATTTAAGGTGGCCAATTGCAAGTTTATCTCCTATTTGAATCTCCTCTGAAGAGTGGCATCATGGGCTACTCAAAACAACTCTCAAATGATCTGAAAACAAAGATTGTTCAACATAGTTGTTCAGGGGAAGGATACAAAAAGTTGTCTCAGAGATTTAACCTGTCAGTTTCCACTGTGAGGAACATAGTAAGGAAATGGAAGACCACAGGGACAGTTCTTGTTAAGCCCAGAAGTGGCAGGCCAAGAAAAATATCAGAAAGGCAGAGAAGAAGAATGGTGAGAACAGTCAAGGACAATCCACAGACCACCTCCAAAGAGCTGCAGCATCATCTTGCTGCAGATGGTGTCACTGTGCATCGGTCAACTATACAGCGCACTTTGCACAAATAGAAGCTGTATGGGAGAGTGATGAGAAAGAAGCCGTTTCTGCACGTACGCCACAAATAGAGTTGCCTGAGGTATGAAAAAGCACATTTGGACAAGGCAGCTTCATTTTGGAAACAAAAATTGAATTCTTTGGTTATAAAAAAAGGCGTTATGCATGGCGTCCAAAAAGAAACAGCATTCCAAGAAAAACACATGCTACCCACTGTAAAATTTGGTGGAGGTTCCATCATGCTTTGGGGCTGTGTGGCCAATGCCGGCATCGGGAATCTTGTTAAAGTTGAGAGTCGCATGGATTCCACTCAGTATCAGCAGATTCTTGAGAATAATGTTCAAGAATCAGTGACGAAGTTGAAGTTACGCTGGGGATGGATATTTCAGCAAGACAATGATCCAAAACACCGCTCCAAATCCTCAGGCATTCATGCAGAGGAACAAGTACAATGTTCTGGAATGGCCATCCCAGTCCCCAGACCTGAATATCATTGAACATCTGTGGGATGATTTGAAGCGGGCTGTCCATGCTCGGCGACCATCTAACTTAACTGAACTTGAATTGTTTGTCCAAAATACCTTTATCCAAGATCCAGGAACTGATTAAAAGCTACAGGAAGCGACTAGAGGCTGTTATCTTTGCAAAAGGAGGATCTACTAAATATTAATGTCACTTTTCTGTTGAGGTGCCCATACTTTTGCACCGGTCAAATTTTGGTTTAATGCATATTGCACATTTTCTGTTAGTACAATAAACCTCATTTCAATCCTGAAATATTACTGTGTCCATCAGTTATTAGATATATCAAACTGAAATGGCTGTTGCAAACACCAAAATATTTAGAACAAAAAATGATTAAGATTAATAGGGGTGCCCAAACTTTTTCATAGGACTGTATATCCTGCAAATTGACACAAAGACAGTGGGGCTAAGGCTGCATACCTATATAGGATCCCGGAAAATTCCTGCATTAACACAACACAATTGTTACTAGTCAGTGAGTAATAAGTGAGAAACATGGAGGTCACGTGTGAGTAGTGAGAATGTCAAGATTTTACTGCAGCTTGGGAGATGCCACCATGGTGCCCTTACTTTGCTAAGTGAGCTATAGTGTCATGGAGCATTGAAGACTCAAACTAGGTCTTCTTTCATACTGCTCAGCAAGCTATCAAAACAGAAGTTCTTTATCCCAGTGTATATCCTTTCTGTGTGCCATCCATGTATCATCTGTGTCCGAGGCGTATGTCATGCATGTGAGATCTGTTTTTTTTTTGTGTTTCCTCAAAAAACAAAATGGATGCTGTATTTTTTATTTTTCATGTTCATCTAACAATGAATATCCCCCCAAAAAAACAAAAACAAACATGTGAAATGCAAAAAACATGTGAATGCCTTCTATGTACTTTTTTAAAAGACCCATAGACTTGCATGGCCAAGATGAGTAAAGAAAATAGAAAAAAAATAATACATGCTATGTTTTTTTTCTTCTCAGTGTTTATTAGTGAAAATAAGGATATGGGACTATAATAGTGAGTCGCCCCGGCTCGGCCTATGTAGATTCACGGTGCGAGCAGGCCCGACACCGGGGGCGGCAGCGCCTTGAAAAAGGGGAGTTTTAAGCAAAAATGGATGAAATTAAAATAAAGAAAAATAAAAGTTTGTCGTGACGCCAGTTGGGGTTTCGGCTTGAGGTGAAGTCGGGCACTGTAGATTGGGCCTCTGGGAATAGGTGGTGATGCAGTGCCAGATGTTATACCCTCCCCAACCAGGGCAGGTCCCAGGGCCAGATGATATAGGTGAGGAAGGGATGATTTCCAGGAGGAGTAACAGAGGATTGATGAAAGAATCCAGTCCAGACAGGGGTTAACCAAACACTTACAGTTTACTTCTGTAGTCAGCAGGAGATAACAGATTGTACAGGAGGATTTACCTTGCTCCAGTATAGTGAGATGCCAGTCTTCCCTTTCACCATTAGTATGATTCAGCCTTCCATTGCTGCTCAAACTCTCTAATAGATTTCCTCTGGTCCTGGGTTCCAGGAGCTCGGAGGTTAAGTACAACTGGGTATATCCCCCTTCTGGACAGCAGGTAACGCGGGTTCTTTGGGATGCTGCTTGCAGACACTCCAACTCTGTATGTTACTGAGCCTCCAGGAATCCTGCATTCACTAGGCCTCAGTCCAGTGAGTCTCTCAATTTTCTAAGTGTTTCACACATTAGTTAGGAATTGATGGTCCTATAACTGCAGCTCCGTCCCTGCAAGGTCTCATCTCACCTCTGCAGGTCTCCGGCCTCCTGTGCTGTTCTATCACACCATGAGGGTTGCAGCACACACTGCACCTCCACACACCTGCTCTCTCTCTTGCACTCTCCTGCACTTTCTCTTGCACACTTCTGCCCTCTCTCTTGCACACTCCTGCACTTTCTGATCTGGACCTGAAAGAGAGACCCTCTTCCAGTCTGTAGCTCCACCCCTTTTCTTAAAGAGATAATGGCTGTGGAACTTTGTGTATGCTAACAGGTTGCCTGGATCTCACTATACCTTCACAGTACACAGTATAGATCACATAAGATGACATTTGTAGTGACCCACTCTGTGGGGCGCTACAATAGCACCATGTACTCTCCTTTTTCCATGAAAAATAGTTAGTGTGAAAGGCTCTCAAGCTGTTAACCAGAGTATAGACCCCCAAGGTATTGCTGTTGTGATCCCTGCCGATCATGAGCATCAATGGGTGTCCTGCTTCTGTAGCTTTCCTGCATACTCAGTGGTGGTCATAACCAGCCAGGGTCCTGTAAAGGAAGATGCTCATTGTAACATCTGTTTCCCTATAGAGAGTTACTTCCTTTACAGGCCTAATAAGGGATAGTTCACACGGGGGCAGGTATGGCTCATTTTGGTCCAGATTGTGACTCGGGAAGCCACGTCACAATAGAGCCAAAATGCACCTGTCATGACTGTCGCAGCTTCCAACAGTTGCGACTTCCCCCTTCGGAGTAGACTCAAATGAATGGGCTTAGTCCGGAGAGTGCTGCCGCGAGGTGGACACCGGGGCTGAATCAGCCACGGAATTGGTCTGAGGAAAGGGCAGCTTGCTGCTTTTTTCAGTGAGCGGGAGCATGCCGCTCATGGAAAAAAGTAAGGTAGCGGTCTACATATACCTTATGACATGCATTCAGCATATATGATTATGACATGCATTCAGCGCCAAAATCCACCCCCTCTTGCCCCCTGTGAAAGAGCCCTAAGACTGCACACACATCTACTAATGAATCAATTATGAAGATATACAACATAAAGGGTGCAATAACAAAGTCTGCCCTGTTGCATCTATACCATAACCCTGCATATTATATATGTAAAAATATTAATTTATGCTTTTCCACTTCCATATGTGTAGAATATGCTGCAGATTTGCCATCCAGAATTGTTTGCAGAAATCGTCAGTGTATTATACTAGCAGCAGAAAGGATAATATTTTAACAAGGCCCATCCATACACTGCTGAAAAATCTGCATTAGAAATTGACCTGTGGTGCAGATTTTAATCCACAGCATCTCCGTTTTATTCTGCTGATTTTTATTGCAGCTTTAACCCTAGCGGTGCCCACATTATGATGAAATAATTGATTGGATAGCCAATTTAATCAAAATCTCATCATATCATAGAGTGAAAAAAACATCAAGAATAAATTAATACATGAAGAATAAACAAATAAGTTAAAAATCAAGAAATTGAAGGAATTACTTAATTGAGTAATTTACCTTCAGCTAGTGCCCCAAGAACCTTTCAGCATATTATATTGTATTCCAAGTCAATTTTACTTTGTAAAAATTAGTACTATGTATAAAGGATTAAAGACTGAATTAAATGACTAAAATAAAAAAGGATAACCTTCATGTAATACCACTGTCACATGTAGCACGTGGACATGTACAAGATAACATGTCAATTCAAGTCAATTGTGCATTTGATATATTATGAATTAAAGGTAAAATAATTAATGAAAGAATGAATAAATATTAAACAATATATATATATATATATATATATATATATATATATATATATATATATATATATATAAATATCCTTTAATTGTCCCTATATATATATATAATAATAGTCCATATATATATATATATATATATATATATATATATAGATATATATATATATCTGTGTGTGTGTGTATATATATATATATATATATATATATATATATACACACACACACAGATATGTATATATATATATATATATATATATATATATATATATATATATTGCCACGGTCTGGGGTTGCTAGGTGGAGTGGCATAGACACACAAGTCCAGTTTCTTTAGTCCAAAACAAAGGTAGAGTTTTATTTTCACTCAAAAATATAGTGCAGCAACAAAAGGAAACAATACAAAAATAAATACCTGCCCGGCTAGGCTCTAACTAAACATAGAATAGGTTACTGTACCTCACCTATAATAACAGAAATCAAAAGCCAGTAGAATCATTCAGGACACAGCTCCAAAAATATGACTTCTTTCTTTGGCTCTCCAGCCAAGCTCTGTCTAAATTCTGCTGCTGGAGGAACTTCTTAAGCCTCCTTGACGAGGAGACTCTCAATAGCTGAGTCGCTGCCGGAACATCCCCAAAGTGTGGACTGGACTGGAGGGGGGTGGAATGACAGGTCCCACTACCAACCTACCTGCCATTCCTAAAAATCCATCCCAGTAACCGGAACTCTGAAATAACCCTATATAATATATATATATATATATATATATATATATATATATATATATATATATACAGTGCCTACAAGTAGTATTCAACCCCCTGCAGATTTAGCAGGTTTACACATTCTGAATTAACTTGGCATTGTGACATTTGGACTGTAGATCAGCCTGGAAGTGTGAAATGCACTGCAGCAAAAAAGAATGTTATTTCTTTGTTTATTTTTTTAAAAAATTGTGAAAAGTTTATTCAGAGGGTCATTTATTATTCAACCCCCCAAACCACCAGAATTCTGTTTGGTTCCCCTAAAGTATTAAGAAGTAGTTCAGGCACAAAGAACAATGAGCTTCACATGTTTGGATTAATTATCTCTTTTTCCAGCCTTTTCTGACTATTTAAGACCCTCCCCAAACTTGTGAACAGCACTCATACATGGTCAACATGGGAAAGACAAAGGAGCATTCCAAGGCCATCAGAGACAAGATCGTGGAGGGTCACAAGGCTGGCAAGGGGTACAAAACCCTTTCCAAGGAGTTGGGCCTACCTGTCTCCACTGTTGGGAGCATCATCCGGAAGTGGAAGGCTTATGGAACTACTGTTAGCCTTCCACGGCCTGGACAGCCTTTGAAAGTTTCCTCCCGTGCCGAGGCCAGGCTTGTCCGAAGAGTCAAGGCTAACCTAAGGACAACAAGGAAGGAACTCCGGGAAGATCTCATGGCAGTGGGGACATTGGTTTCAGTCAATACCATAAGTAACGTACTCCACCGCAATGGTCTCCGTTCCAGACGAGCCCGTAAGGTACCTTTACTTTCAAAGCGTCATGTCAAGGCTCGTCTACAGTTTGCTCATGATCACTTGGAGGACTCTGAGACAGACTGGTTCAAGGTTCTCTGGTCTGATGAGACCAAGATCGAGATCTTTGGTGCCAACCACACACATGACGTTTGGAGACTGGATGGCACTGCATACGACCCCAAGAATACCATCCCTACAGTCAAGCATGGTAGTGGCAGCATCATGCTGTGGGGCTGCTTCTCAGCCAAGGGGCCTGGCCATCTGGTCCGCATCCATGGGAAGATGGATAGCATGGCCTGCCTGGAGATTTTGGCCAAGAACCTCCGCTCCTCCATCAAAGATCTTAAGATGGGTCGTCATTTCATCTTCCAACAAGACAACGACCCAAAGCACACAGCCAAGAAAACCAAGGCCTGGTTCAAGAGGGAAAAAATCAAGGTGTTGCAGTGGCCTAGTCAGTCTCCTGACCTTAACCCAATTGAAAACTTGTGGAAGGAGCTCAAGATTTAAGTCCACATGAGACACCCAAAGAACCTAGATAACTTGGAGAAGATCTGCATGGAGGAGTGGGCCAAGATAACTCCAGAGACCTGTGCCGGCCTGATCAGGTCTTATAAAAGACGATTATTAGCTGTAATTGCAAACAAGGGTTATTCCACAAAATATTAAACCTAGGGGTTGAATAATAATTGACCCACACTTTTATGTTTAAAATTTATTAAAATTTAACTGAGCAACATAACTTTTTGGTTTGTAAGATTTATGCATCTGTTAATAAATCCTGCTCTTGTTTGAAGTTTGAAGGCTCTAACTTATTTGCATCTTATCAAACCTGCTAAATCTGCAGGGGGTTGAATACTACTTGTAGGCACTGTATATATACTGTATATATTTAAAAAAATGAGCATATTATGAATGGGAAGTAAGATAATGAAGACATTATATAGTACAGTATTATATGTTCCCCTGGGACATTTGCTTGTAGTTCCAGTCAATAGTACATTCATAAAAGGAGCATGTTATGGAATACACTAGGGTAAAGAAAGAAAGAAAAAGAAAATGTAATAATTCAAGCGGAATGAATATAACAAGCTATAACTCTAATAATTGCAATACACAAAACTTCTTGGATGGATTCTCTCAGTGCTGGCATCCTGTTTCATATTTGCAATTGAACTGGAGGCCGCTTCCAATATATCTGGGAGAACTTGTAATGAAATGTATGCATACTTTATTTGCTCTTTAAAGACCAGATGCATTGGCGCACGTGTGATCCAATGGAGGCTGCAGCTGTCTGTTCTCTCCTTTGCCAGTGAGTAGGGCTTTGCAAATATTCATAACCTTTCTATAAATTACAGGAGCACAAACACCTTGTCTCTATTTCTGATCTTTCCAGAGATGGTTAGGATATAGAATATATGGTAATCTCAATGCTACTCAATTGAAAGTTCACATAGCAAGAAAAGCTGGGGGATGTGGAATGGATTTACAGGTCACTTGAATTAAGAAATATAACAATTCTATATTATACAGTCCTATGAAAAAGTTTGGGCACCCCTATTAATCTTAATCATTTTTAGTTCTAAATATCTTGGTGTTTGCAGCAGCCATTTCAGTTTGATATATCTAATAACTGATGGACACAGTAATATTTCAGGATTGAAATGAGGTTTATTGTACTAACAGAAAATGTGCAATATGCATTAAACCAAAATTTGACCGGTGCAAAAGTATGGGCACCTCAACAGAAAAGTGACATTAATATTTAGTAGATCCTCCTTTTGTCTCTAGTCGCTTCCTGTAGCTTTTAATCAGTTCCTGGATCCTGGATGAAGGTCTTTTGGACCATTCCTCTTTACAAAACAATTCAAGTTCAGTTAAGTTAGATGGTCGCCGAGCATGGACAGCCCGCTTCAAATCATCCCACCAATGTTCAATGATATTTAGGTCTGGGGACTGGTATGGCCATTCCAGAACATTGTAATTGTTCCTCTGCATGAATGCCTGAGTTGATTTGGAGCGGTGTTTTGGATCATTGTCGTGCTGAAATATCCATCCCCGGCGTAACTTCAACTTCGTCACTGATTCTTGAACATTATTCTCAAGAATCTGCTGATACTGAGTGGAATCCATGCGACCCTCAACTTTAACAAGATTCCCGGTGCCAGCATTGGCCACACAGCCCCAAAGCATGATGGAACCTCCACCAAATTTTACAGTGGGTAGCAAGTGTTTTTCTTGGAATGCTGTTTTTTTGGGACTCCATGCATAACGCCTTTTTGTATGACCAAACAACTCAATCTTTGTTTCATCAGTCCACAGGACCTTCTTCCAAAATGAAGTTGGCTTGTCCAAATGTGCTTTTGCATACCTCAGGTGACTCTGTTTGTGGCGTGCTTTCAGAAACGGCTTCTTTCTCATCACTCTCCCATACAGCTTCTCCTTGTGCAAAGTGCTCTGTATTGTTGACCAATGCACAGTGACACCATCTGCAGCAAGATGATGCTGCAGCTCTTTGGAGGTGGTCTGTGGATTGTCCTTGACTGTTCTCACCATTCTTCTTCTCTGCCTTTCTGATATTTTTCTTGGCCTGCCACTTCTGGGCTTAACAAGAACTGTCCCTGTGGTCTTCCATTTCCTTACTATGTTCCTCACAGTGGAAACTGACAGGTTAAATCTCTGAGACAACTTTTTGTATCCTTCCCCTGAACAACTATGTTGAACAATCTTTGTTTTCAGATCATTTGAGAGCGGGCTGCCAATGCTCGGCCACCATCAAACTTAACTGAACTTGAATTGTTTTGTAAAGAGGAATGGTCCAAAATACCTTCATCCAGGATCCAAGAACTGATTAAAAGCTACAGGAAGCGACTAGAGGCTGTTATCTTTGCAACAGGAGGATCTACTAAATATTAATGTCACTTTTCTGTTGAGGTGCCCATACTTTTGCACCAGTCAAATTTTGGTTTAATGCATATTGCACATTTTTTGTTAGTACAATAAACCTCATTTCAATCCTGAAATATTACTGTGTCCATCAGTTATTAGATATATCAAACTGAAATGGCTGGTGCAAACACCAAAATATTTAGAACTAAAAATGATTAAGATTAATAGGGGTGCCCTAACTTTTTCATAGGACTGTATATAATATACACATATTACACATGGGATATTAGGCCCCCACATGTTAAATTCTAGTATTAGTCACCATGAAGTGTAGTGAAAATATAAAAGCACAAGGCTATCTTCATGGTATGCCTTACTGAATTGTAATATTGTTTCTAATTTATATTAGTGGTACATTATGTCATATACACCTTGGCTACCGCACACCTTCTTTCAGTAGAGTAAGTGGTTGTCAAGTTAAAGGAAGTCTATCACCTCCTCCAAGCATTTTCAGCACCACTACTGTGTTACGGGGCACATTACATTGCTAAGCATCATACCTCTGTTATGTATGTCATATAGACTTAGAAAAAAACAGTTTTGAAGTCTTATGCCGTTGGTGCACTGGGTGTGGGCCTTCAGCTCTCTGGATAACTGCTGTTGCTACTTAAACCCCTTCATCTCCTGCCTGAGTCACCCTATGCAGTAAGAGTTGATACTCCCACTGCTATGGCATTACCCATCCTAGTTGAGCACCGATAGCAATACTCCCCCAACTGAAGATCCGCCCCCATTGCACCAACTGCCCCATTGTAACATGGTGGAAGAAGTTAAATATGCTTGGAGAAAGCGATATACTGTATAGCATAGTGTTTTTGCCTCTGTAGGATTCAGGTAAATCCATTTCAGATTTGCCACAACAGGAGATCAGCAGCAGATATGTCCCATGTTAACATACCATAGTGATGAATATAGGTGTATATTATGCGATTAACAGCTAAGGTGTGCATTATGCTATTCTATAGAAGCGGAGGTATGTATGATAATATTTGGCAGCAGCTGCAATGTGTTCTGTGATGTTCTGTGTCAGCTCAGTTCATATTATAAATTAACCCATTCATAACCCAGTCGTATTAGTGTAGTGCATGGTATTTAAATATGACAGCTTCCCAGGAGTTGAGTATTGTACAATAGAGACACAACACTAATGTTTGCAATCGGAACCTGCTGACTAAGGTGCCATTTTCCCGGGGCTATTTTGTGGAGGAATCCTGTTCCTTTAATGAGATAGGGCCATGACAGCCAGGAGCCTATTGTAGGTTCCCCAACTTGTCTGGCATTGATTTCTATAACAGGCTATTATTATTATTATTATTTATTATTATTATTATTATTATTATTATTTATTTATATAACACCATTAATTCCATGGTGCTTTACATTTGAGGGTTTACATACAGTACATAAAATATACAAAACAAATATAATACTAACAATGACCGACTGGCACAGTGGGGTAGAGGGCCCTGCCCACAAGGGCTTACAATCTACGAGGGAAGAGGGATAGAGACAGAAGGTGAGGGGGGAGAAAGTTCAGATGGTAGTGTGGTGATAGTGTTATTGGAGGTTGTAGGCCTTCCAGAATCTTCTCAGGGCCTTCTTGAAGCCTGTGGTTGTGGGGGTCAGACTTATGTGTCTTGGTAAGGAGTTCCAGAGTATGGAGGATGCACGGGAGAAATCTTGGAGACAGTTGTGTGAGGAGTGGATGACAGCAGAGTGGAGTAGAGGCTTACCTCTACTCCGTAATGCATTGCCATTGTAATGCATTACATTAGTTCTCAGACTCGCTGGGTCTAATAAATACAATAAAAAAAATGTTAAAAAGTAAAAAAAAAATAAAGGGAATTAAAACTTTGATTCCCCCTACTTTCCTTAGAATACATAGAAAATGTGTTGGATATTAAATGGTAGCATTATCTAGTACATTTTTGTTCCACAAACATTAAGTCCTCATACGACTCTGTGAGCAGAAAAATAAAAAAAGTTATGGGGTTTGGAAGGTGGGAAGCAAAAACAAAAATCCAAAATTTTACAAATGTATGTGGCATTGCAATTTTTCCCGCAGTGCGTTTCACAGAAAGTCTTTCTGCTTTAATTATACCTATGGAAGAAACCCCCGGAGTTTCCATAGGTATAACTGACATGCTGTGACTGTAAAATGCCACATTTTTTTCCCCGGCCTTAGGCTGCAGCCAAATGTTGCGAAAACACAGCATTTTATGGTACCTTCAAAGTGTATGAGATTCTGGCTAATCCCATCCGCACATTGCAGGCGTTTACTGTATATGTATAATAGGAGAAGAAGGTCTGCAGTGGAAAACTCTACGAAAATGCAATGAGAAATGCTGGGGAAAACCACAATGTATTTCCTCCACATTTTTTCTGCAGCATTTTTTTCTACATGGAGTCTTAGCCGAACACTTTCCCTTGTTTGTTCCCTTTCCTGAATTTTCACAGATCTCAAATGAAATAGTTAAATGACAAATTCAGGTTTGCCATAGGTATACAGAATTCTCCTTAATATGCTATACAACATGGAAATGACATATAAATATCATGCTAATAGAACACGTGGGCCCTTTCCTGGCCTTCTAATGCTGTCTCCATATCAGCCCTCAATGTCAGCAGTGCTGCATTCAGTTTTTAATATGGAGAATATTAATGAGCTTGTGTCCTCTTAAGGATGTGTATCATGACTCATGACTGTAGCATATGCATACAGATGCCGTAGAGCTGTGTTTGTTATCGCGTTTAATTCATTGCGGTATCATGTACTGAACTAAATGATACAATATTCATTATTTAAAAGGGGTATTGCAACTCAGCCTTATTCACGTTAATGCAGCTATCGTGCAATATCGGACACAACCCATGGGCTGGTGTGGCTGTGTTTCTGCCAAAAAACGGCAATGTACAGAAGTAGGCTAAGGTCCAACGTTGTGGAAAAGCAGGGTTTTTTTTGCTGCAGATCGTGCTGCATTTTTTTTTTTTTTTTTTAGCCGAAGGCAGGAGTGGATTCAGCAGTAAGAAGACGTTAAAGAGCTTCCTAGATATTTCCCATTCCATCTGTAGTCACTACTAGGTTTAGCTCTAAGTAAAACAAAGTAAAATCTGCAAAAAAAAAAGGCAAAAAAACAACAATGTGGGGCCTTAGCCCTAAGAAGCAATGCACTCACTGCTCCAAAGAGCTCATTTTCGTATTCACAAAAAAGTTCCTGAAAGAAACATATTGGGCTTTTTTTTTTTTTTTTTTTTTTTTTTTTTTTTTAGCGCAACCCATTTAGAGGAGTTCTATAAGTGAACCACTGTATTATATAGAGATGAGCAAACCGACCCCAGAGTATAATAAGTGGGATCAGGGGAGCTAAGTCAATAATCAGTTATACTCACCTTACCTCATCTATCCTGGACAACCTCATGGCATTCGTCTACTTCTATCAGTCCCCGACATCCTCTTCTGATGTCAGGCTGGGCTTCAGCAGTTATGTGGGGCAATCCTACGTCATGGGTCAAAGGGCCAAGAGGTCAGTGCATCTCATGTGACTGCTGAAACCTAACCAAAGGCCTAAGTGGTGACCCCAGGTCGCAGATGTCAACCTGAAGAGGCCAGAAGAAGCTGGAAGAAGGTGCAGGGGGGAATGCTGCACAGCGTGGGGATTCTCAGAAGAGGTGAAGCAAGGTGAGTAAACTGTTATATTACTCTGAGCCTCCACTTATTTTACTCTGGAGTCTGGGGAGACAGCAAAGTATATTAATAGCACTTCCGCTTGGTGACGAAAAAGTTCATCCCTGAAAATAACTGGAAGACTTAACCTCACGACTAGTCGATGAAACAAATCTCATGAGGTTCACCCATCTCTAGTGTTATACCTAGTACAAGGCCTAAGGGGATGGAATATAAGTCATAAGGTATGTGCTGCCCATCAGATCCCGCAGAAGGCATAACATAGTGTATCCAGTTTTCTTTTAAGTAACAAAATACATCTTACATCCTAATGGCCCAGCACTTGTAGTTTTACAAAGTATCCCTCAGAGGCCAACCAGATCATAAAAATTCTGTAGATAAATGCTAAAATTGTCCCCAAGTTCTGTTGCTCTGCACAAAAGTCTTTGGAACATACATTTATATCCTTACAGCATTCCCTCCAGGAACTTGCGTAGCGTATCTCAGCTCTGCTAGACAGGAAGGTGTTTGCTTAACTGAAGGATCTTATATAATCTTTCTCTTGTACCATTTCATTTTCAGATTTGGATGATCCCATTGTGACCGTACATCAAAGTATAGGAGAAGCCAAGGAACAATTTTATTATGAGAGAACTGTTTTCTTACGTTGCATTGCTAACTCCAATCCACCAGTTCGGTATAGCTGGAAAAGGGGCGAGGAGATCCTACTGCAGGGCTCTGATAAGGGTGTGGAAATATATGAGCCTTTCTTCACCCAGGTAGGAAATAAGGTATCTGTTCTCTTTTATTACATATATTAAATATCAGTATTGTAATATTGGTATCGTTTCTTAAAGGGGTTGCCCAAACAAAGACAATTAGGATGTGTCCTTGAGGTGAGACTCCATGATATACAAAATGGGGAGGTCCTTAACTTTATTGTCCGATAAGAGTAAGAGAACTGCCCAGGAATGTCCATTCTCCAATGAAATATGTGGGTTTTATAGTATTGACTGGACTCATATGTTTGGACATATCTCCACTGGGAAAGAGGGATCAAGTACCCTGTCTTGGCCAAGGTATTTTGATATCCTGGAATGGCCACCCCTGAACCAACCTTCTTCATGCCTGGAGATGAAACACTTGTACAAATCTGTACATCATGAGTTAGAGGTCTCAGCTATTATGCACAGGCGGTCACCTTTATTTTTACCACTTTTCTCTACAAAGTTATTCAAATAAGATCCAGAAAAACTAAGTGGATTATTTTCTGAAAATTGTAGAATTTCTTCATTTGAAAAACTGCAAAGTCCTTGAAGTCTATATTTGTTTTCCTAAATGTCTATTTTGTTGGGCACCCCTTTATAACACATTGATGTATGTACTGTAGCACAAAATGTTCTGTCCTTGGTCAGAATGGGATTAGACTTTTCCGCTGTATTTAGTTGAAATCTTCCATTATTATAGAACAAAGTATTAACTGTTTTACTACCAATTGTATAGTACGGTATATTACAATGATCTATTATAATATACCCCTATAGCTTAATTCATATATTGTAATGTTCTTCTTACTATTTACATTGTTTTTAATACTCTTCTACTTAAAGCCCTATTCTTTCTTATCTCTTTTGTTCATGAACAGAACCCCAGCAGATTAACATAGGCTCTGTATTAGGAGAGAGGGGACATTGGAGGGAAATATCTTTGTATAACAGCGCACATTTTAAAGGGCTGCTCAGCTAAAAAAAAAATACTTTTATATGTATTTAAGACAGGATAGATACCACTTACTAATATGCTTACATTAAAGGGATTCTATCATTAGAATCACTTTTTCCACGAAGACCATGTCAGAATAGACTTGATAAAGGCTATTCTTCTCTTACTTTTATTATTCTGCTCTTTCTGGGTTTGTTTTTTTGTTTTTTCAGTATGCAAATGAGTCTTCAGAATGCACAGAAGGCATTCCCTGTGCTCTCTGAAGACTTTCCAGCGATGCCTCTGTCTTCTTCTACTGAAACCTCTTTGCCGTGACATCAGCCAGCAGAGCCATTTGCGTATGTCCATTCGGCTATTTTCCTGTGGCCTCTTACACGGGCATCTGTTTGGCCGCAGGAAAATGTCCGAACTGACATGTGCAGTTGGTTCTGCCGGTTGATGACCTGGCTGATAATGCGGTGGAGAGGCAGTCGGGAGAAGAAGATGGAGGTGTCGCTGCAGAGTCTTTGGCCAGCACAGGAGCCAACTCCTGTGCTTCTGAGCAAAGGTTGAATAGCCCCATGTGCGTTCTGATGACTCATTTGCATACAGAAGAAAAAAGAAAACTCACAGAAACGAATCAGAATAAATATAAAGGTAGGAGAAAAATAGCTTTTATAAAGGCTATTCCAATGTGGTCTTTGTAGAAAAAGGGATTCTAATGATACAATCCTTTTGACAAGGAGTCATAGTGTCCATAGTGCAAATGGCTGGATGACTTTACTCTGACCAATCTATAGACAATGGAATGGGCTGACTTACTGGGCATTCACCCAACCCCTTTCACACAGAACACTGATCAGTGGTCAACACAGGAAACTCTGTTGTTCTAAACACAAGTTGGAAGTTTTGCTGCCAGAGGTCATGGCATCTTTCTTTCTAAAAAGTATATTAGTCTTTTATTTGAAATAGACTTTTATTGGATAGTCCCTTTATTCTCTGGATATTTGAACTTAAATGATTAAAGTTAAAGGCCAAGGTTATGGCTTCCTTTAGTGGTCATCACTCAGCTCGCTTCTATTAGTGGTCTTCACTAAGCTCACTTCCATTAGTGGTCTTCATTCAGCTTGCTTCCATTAGTGGTCTTTCCTCAGCTCACTTCCATTAGTGGTCTTCATTCAGCTCACTCCTATTAGTGGTCTTCACTCAGCTCACTTCCATTAGTGGTCTTCATTCAGCTCAGTTCTATTAGTGGTCTTCACTCAGCTCACTTCCATTAGTGGTCTTCACTCAGCTCACTTCCATTAATGGTCATCTTTCAGCTCACTTCTATTGCTGGTCTTTACTCAGCTCACTTCCATTAGTGATCTTCACTCAGTTCACTTCATTAGTGATCTTCACTCAGTTCACTTCATTAGTGGTCTTCATTCAGCTCACTTCCATTAGTGTTCTTTGTTCAGTTCATTTCTATTGGTGGTCTTCACTCAGATCACTTCCATTAGTGGTCTTTACTCAGCTCACTTCTATTAGGACCAGAAATGACTGGGACACTAAAGCAGTGTTTTGCCCTTCTTTAAGTTTCCTCTTGGCTTGGCTATTATGATTAATATATAGTTTTGTGTCACAAAGTGCTAACCCTTGTATGTCTATATATGGCCACCCTGTGGTTATGTCGCAACCTTTCAACAGTTTTGTTAGGATGTTGCCCTATTGGTCTGAATTGGTAAGATAAAGGTGGGCACTTGTGTATCATTTTTTTAATTGGGTCCTTTTGCATGAACTGTATTTACTGTCCTGGGATATAAGCTTTGTGTTACAATCCCCCTTTAACATGTGGCGCTATGCTAGGTATGTATAGGAAGCGATATCTTGTAGATTATTCCTTGATTTACAGAATCCAATACTTTGAAGATGTGATACATTGAAATATTAAGTATCAGGGGTGTTAAATGTATCTCTCCACCTAGACCTTACAGGCTGTAAGATTTCCATGGTAACCTTAGACACCTGTGGTAATGAAAGTCATTACTTTTTTAAAGAACAGAAAATGCTTAAAGGGTAAGATGTAACATTACATATAGAATGGACTCACACAGGGCGAGGACTGTCATAATAGTCATGTTACACAGACCCTATAAATAGAATTTGACCTTTCAGGCTTCATTTGTTTTCATTATTCACCTTATTATTCTTTTGAAGTCAATGGCTCTCGGATTTTTCATTACACATATATGCAACCAGAGTTATATGTATTTAAAAAAAAAAAAAAAAAAAAAAAAAAAACGAAAGAAAAGTATCACTAGTGAATATAGGAACTTGCAGCATCTACTTAATGTCCAGGCTTGTATGAACATTAATAACCATACAATTGTTTTTTTTTTTTACCTCTTTACGTCACCAACTTGATGCAGTTTTATAAGCGCTGGCTTTTAGTGGGATGAGTTGTTTTCTTTCAAGCCTAAATATTAGTTAATATTTAACTTTATTGCATTTGTCAAATTCTTTTTTAAGGGGTTGAACAAATATGTAGCAATTCCAAAAATCGGACCTGTAGAAACGCTGACGTTTTCTGTATAGTTATAATAAGGGCAGAAAGCTCGTAGAGGAAAACGCTGTGGGGAAAAAAATGCAATGCCTTTCTGGTACATTTTTTTTCTGCCTAATTATTTCTGATTTTCACTAGGTGGGGCCTTGACCTTACTGAGTGAGTCACATCACTAAAACAGCAGTTACATAGGGACATCGGCGGACCTCATCAACTATAATGGGGTCTGCCAGGTGTCCACCATTTTAAAACTACAAGCGACGGAGAAAATAATCCTCCGTGCATTACTTTTGTTCTCTACTGATTTTTCACGGTTTCTGCGATGGAGTCTACGATTCTTGAGCAGATGTGAACTGAGCTTTACTTTTTGTGTTTTTTTCTGCCTTACCAAGTGGTAAAAATAACAAGTTTAATGTAACTTTCTGGTTTACATTCTTTAGTGCATCATTTTTGTGTTACTACACTTTGAAAGTCCTTTCCTTTTACTTTTTTGTCACTGTAGCCATGTAAATACTTATTGTTTAGGGACAGGTTATAGTTTTTTTGGTACAATTTATGTTACAGTATTTGTATACTTATAATTTATTTTTTAGAGGGTTATTAAAAAAATATTTAAAATGCTGAAACAATTCGACACATTTTTTATTGGAGAGGAATTTTATTTCTTGTTAGTGTTAAATTGGTAATAAACTTGGCCTAATAGAAAGAAATACTAAACACAGACCTAAGGACCTTTTTAGACCCATGGCTGCCATTCTAATCCATCAGCACCATGTGATTATGTTATATCATGGCTGAAGAAAGGGGCAATAGGGCATCAACCACCTAAGTGTCACTATTGACTGCAACATGTAGGTGGTCAGGGTCAGGGGTCTTTCTATTATCAGTTGTGGCTGCAGGAACCTGGCTGGCAATCCGTAGCTGATAACACAGACATAGAGTTTACATAGTCACCATTGGAATGCAGGCAATGGAGTATGACATATGTTTATGCAGGAAGGGGTTACCAATGTGTCTGCTATTATAGCTAGCACAAGGGTATCACCATGGCTGTGATTATAAAAAGCTTCCACATCATTACAATGATGTCAAATAAGGACACAGAGGTGAGACCTCAACTTATGAAGCGCTTATGGTTTGCCTATTGACAATGCCGTAAATGCTTCAAATCAAAATATCCTTTTTACAGGGGTTGTTCAACAAACACTGAAAATACACATTGAAGCATATTTTATATCGTTAAAAAATGTCCCTGTGTCTAGGTATTTTTTAAGTGTCCACCTAAACCTAATAGGATCACATGTGCTAGTTGGTTCAGATCCACTCTAAAAGTAATGCTGCACAACACACTATATTGTAAAATGTTTAGGAGCCTACAGAAGATACAGAGATAGCAATTACCTATGGGTCCTGGTTCCTTAATGGGCCTAAATCCAGCATAGCACATAGAAAGACACTAATTTTATAAAATAGCATATATTAGGTGAGAAAGATTTACAGGAGCTTCTAGGTTCGTCTCTGTATTGGTACAAAAATAATCAAAAATAGAGCTACAGTATATAGTGCCTATACAATTCTATACTGTACCATAATAATGCCAACATATACTGACTAAATAACAGTGCTTACACATTACACAGGACTATGGTATCTGAGAGAGCCCAAAAGACCCTCCACCAAGAAGGCACTGGTATTGTAAATGGCATATGGTAGATAAGGAGAGATAGTATAACAGTTGCATGTTCTGTGTTTTATAAGGTTGGGATTCTCAAACACTAGGCTGATATACTGTTGTACCTAAATAATTCTATACCGTGTCTTAATAATGCTGGTATATACTACTATACATGGCCCAGTTATTGGCACTTAGGTCAAGAGCTTACAAGCCTCAGAGCTTCATAGTTCCTTTAGTCATGTGACCCTTAGATGGTGGAGGCTCCAGAGAGTTTGCCCCTTGTGCCTTCCAATAATATAGCCCTAAGCAATGTATTTGTGAACAAGTGATCAGGATAACTCAGATAACCTGCACGTATCAAGACCAACAAAAAAAAAACATAGAAATTGTTGCACTAGATGAAGTTTTTTGCCAGTGTAATAAATGGTACTGTGTAAATGTATACGATAAAATGTCAGCCGCTGACAATAACCGGGCTTTTGTCAGTGACTGCCAACTTCCTTCAAATTGCTTAATAAACAGCATTTTACATCAAAAGTGACATTCAGTGAATATGCAATGAATACATTCATGAAAATGGCATTTCAATGCACTTATAAACATTCATTTATTACACAACCTGTTGTCGTTGTTGTCGTGGTTTTCTTTGAGTGGAGCTTTTGTGACGGCTTCACAATGTATACAGCTGGAGTCAAATTGAGACCTTATAAACCATAAAGCGCCCATGTGATGTATATGATGAGACACTTTGTTTTACCGCTACATTGAGTACATTGCTGAATATCATATCATTACAGTTCTAGTCATTACATATCAAAAAGCATGGCAGCTTTCTTCCAAGAACAGCACCACACCTCTCTCATAGATTCCAATAGGGCATGAACATTACTATATATAGAAGAAAGATGCTATGAACTTCTAATCCTGGACACAACATCTCAAGCCATTGACTTGTCAATTACAGAACATTAGAGGGGATAACATTGGAAAGGGGATAAATTCCTGATTGGCAGGACTTGATCCACTGAGACCCCACCAATCGTCAAAACAGGGGATGTCTTACCCCCCTTGTGAATGTTGCCATGGTGGATGCAGATGCACCCCACTTTATTCATTTAATAGGAGCACTGGAGATAGCTGAAGTACAGTACTCATATGAATGGAGTGGAGTACATCTGCTTCCATCTGCTGTGGCTACATTCACAATGGGGTCTTTTGGACCATCTACTTTTATATAGAATTGCAAGTTTTGTTGTTATCATTATACACATAACAGACACAGCGCCACCACAGATGTAAACATAGCCTTATAGGGGGTCCTCCAATTTCAGACCAATATCTAGAGACAAATGTTATGGTTTGTATAATAAAAAGTTGTGCAATTTAATAATATACTTTCTGTATCAATTCCTGACGATTTTCTAGATTTTGGCTTGCTATCATTGATCCTGTTACTTCTAGTGGATAAAACTCTGTGTGCTAATCACATGACCATGGACCGTAATCACATGACCATGGTAAGAGTTTTATCTCCTAGAAGTAACAGAATGAATGATAACAGCAGAGATCTAGAAAACTGTGAGGAATTGATACACAAAGTATATTGGAAAATTGTACGTCTTTTTATTGTACAAAACAATAACATTTGTTTCTCAATATTGGTCTGAAAGTGGACAACCCCTTTAATGTGGTGAGGGGACCTATTACATCTCATGGCTAAGGGACACAGTTGTAACTGTAACCACTGCATCCCCTAAGGGTACACCACTGTTATTGAGTGAGCGTCCTTCTGCGCTGTTCCGTTAGGACCTGGTACTAACAATTTTGATAAACAAAGTATATAGAGCAATGACAGTATGTGAATTGTGCTATGCTATGACCCCTTATGAAACCTTATGTTCTTATTATGTTTAACCTATTTCTGCAAGTTTATATTCTATAGAGGCATTTATTAAAAGAATTTGCTAAGAATTTTTATTTATGACCTAACCTTAGGACAGATAAATAGATAAATATCTGATCATTGAGAAGAGGAGCGGTGTGTGTGTGTGTGTCTGTGACAGGCAACCGTTTGAGGCCACTTCTAATGCCCGTTCTATATCTTGCAAGGAGCAGATGTTTCCATGCCAGGAGCCATCACTGCTGCTCTTCTTCCATTGAAGTCAATGACCGCCATGATCTCTGCCATTCTCCACCTTTTTTCATAATAAGTACTGAGCACGGCACAGAAGGATCTATGCATCACATTTACATCTATCTACTACTGGCGTAGATGTGTTAGCAAATCCCCCCCTTATCTCTTACTCCTACCTTATTATTTTTCTGTTCATATTTTGAGTTCAGTTTGACCCTGCTCATTTATGTATGGGTACAAATATTCAGAAAAAGATATAAACTTTCCGAACGTCATTCTTTCAGGAAAGAGCTTTTGCAGGATACAGAATGTGAGCCTTTGCTTAAGACAGCTTGCCAACCGCCTGCCTATGTTACCTTAGATGACATGTGACAATTTCAAAAGCTGCATAAGAGCTAAAAAAAAGGAATCGCTCTCTTTCATCTTCCAGGGCATTTTTGAAAGAAAATGAAAAAAGGAAAAAAAAAACTATAAATGTTTCATAAATGACTTGATTAGGCAATGTCTAATGTGATAATTTGATATAAGATGGCTGCAAGAAAAAATGGAAAGGGCATAGGCTTTTGTGCAGCGGAATTGCGGGTCCGAGATATAGGTGCTGATGTATATAGTATGTTGAGCAGGAAAGAAAAAGGCTATAAAAAATTAAAGATCATTTTGATGACCTGTTTTCTAATCCCCTTTAACAAGCTACTAAAGATAGTGCTTGTATTCCATCACAACACTGTCTAATCAATAAACCCCCACTGTAGGAAGGGGACACAAGCACAGAAGTGGTTCCAGAACCCGCGAAACCTACTTCTACCTGTCCAATGCTTTTAATATCAGCATTGTTAGACTGCCATAAAGGACAAATATAGAGAGCTTTACTATATATTCACAGGGGTCTGAAACATCTATTCCACATGGGGTTGCCAACCATCCAAAAAATTCCTCCACAGTCCTTAAAAATTGGAGACTGTTCAAAGATTGAGCCATATTTTTAATTTTCCTAGATAGCTTACTTATTCAGTTGGGGGTAAAATAAAAGCATTTGTCTCCCATGGAAATGGTTGTGAGGCAGATTTTTGGAAGTCGGATAGTCCAGTATTTTAGACAACCATGTGTTGCTAAAAGTCTCTTCTGTAAAGTTCCTTTAAATCAGAGTTTATAAGCTTACTCGAAACTGATTTCTGTGAGATCCAGAGCCCCTACTTCTTACCCTAGTTGGGACTATTGATAACCATTAGAGATGAGCGAACAGTACAATGTTCGAGGTTCGATATTCGTTTCGAGTAGCCCCTCAATATTCGACTACTCGAATCGAATATCGAACCCTATTATAGTCTATGGGGGGAAAATGCTCTTTTCAGGGGTAGGCAACGTTCGATCAAATTATACTTACCAAGTCCACGAGTGAGGGTCGGGCTGGATCCTCCGAGAAGTCTTCTCTGTGCAGCGTCCCTGCGGCATCTTCCGGCTCTGAATTCACTCTGCCAGACATCGGGCCTGAGCAGAGCCGACTGCGCATGCCCACACTACAAGCAGGCATGCGCAGTTGGCTCTGCCCAGGCCCGATGCCTGGCAGAGTGCATGAAGAGCCGGAAGATGCCGCGGGGAAGCTGCACGAAGACTTCTAAAGGTAGGAGAAGAACCAGCATTGATTGGCCGACTGTATAGCGTTCGGCCAATCAATACTGGTTCTGCATCAAACTTTTACATTCGAGTACGAGTATTTCGAATACCATAGTATTCGATCGAATACCTACTCGATCGAGTACTACTCGCTCATCTCTAATAACCATAATTTCATCATTAAGGCTATAGGCAGGAAAATATTTTCTTTGTCAAGTGAAGGTTAAAAGTATTATTTTAGTATTATTGCCAAATAATATTTAATGGCATGGTAAATTGAATATTGATAAGTTGTGTAGGAAGTTAGACCTGCAAACATTGAATCCTTCCACATTATTAATTTATTTTTCATTTATTTTCCTACAATGTGAACACAGTCTACTCTACTGACACTACTGAGATTTTCAGGTCCAGGTTCATTTATGATATCAATAGCAATGCCTCTGTGTCGGTACACTGTGTTCTCCTTCTTTGTGTTACATTGCCCAGTTCCAGGATTCAATTTGCTTTGTCTTCCCGGTCTAGATTCCAGCAGAAGAACAAAATGTGAAGTCTCAGGCTTCATGTTCCTTAATCTTTGTTCCAGGGTGAAACGAAAATTCTGAAGCTGAAAAATCTTAGACCTCAGGATTATGCCAATTACAGCTGTATTGCCTCTGTGCGAAATGTCTGCAACATTCCAGACAAGATGGTTTCCTTCAAGCTTTCCAACAGAACTGGTAAGACATTATTCATATATATTGTTCATTTCATGCTAATATATACATCTTTTATAAAGAAATGAGTGATCTTTCAAACCAATATTGACTCCAGCATGAGTACCAGTTTCTATCCATTAGGTCAGTCGCTGAAGATATGATGTTTACCTGATTGTTATAGCCAATAAAAATGTTACTTCTTATAATGGATACAAATCCTTCAAATGTAGCCTTGACATTTAAAGGGATATGAAATATAGAAAATACACAAGAAATAAATATGACAGCAATTTATTCTCTCTATAGATCCAAGACACAAAGAAATATAATATACATATACACTGTATATATTATAATTTATATATAATATTATATAAATTATAATATATACATATATATTTATACTTATTAAATTATTATTTAAAAAAAACCTGTTCTATATCTATTCTGGAAGATCAGCCAATACATGATCAAGGGAACATGTGCACGTAAACCATGGAAAATAGGGCCTTGATTTGTCCCATTCCCTTTGTTGCTGGGAGGCATAAGCCATTGGAAAACTCCTTCCCCAGTGACACTTCATTGATAGAAAGCTAAGAGGTTAGGACTTAGAGCTAATGACTTGAGAAGAGAAACAAGTAAGAAATTCTTCTGTCCTAGTTTGCAAAACTCAACACTGTAAAAAGGGGACAATTTAGATTTTTGAGGCTCTGTAAGTAACCAATATGCAGACCATTACCTTTGACTGAAAGACAACTGCTTGAAGCAGGAGAACTCCCACACTGCTCCTTGTGCAAAAGGAGAGCAGTAAATTTAAGCATCTCCTCTTTGATAAACACTGCGCCATTACCCTCTGTCTGCTGAAAGTGGAAGAAAACAGGAAGAACTTGACACCTCCATTATCTTCAAGTGTATAGGTCTCATGGGCAGCTGAAAATCAGAAAAGCGGAAGGTGGGGCTAGGGGGTAGGGCAACATTTTCTAAGTTTAGTGGTCCTGTAAGAAATTAAAAAAACATGAATTCACATGACTTGCCACAAGGGTTCAGAAAGCCAAAGTAAGATCATAACAGAATGAATGAATGCTTGCTAATAACAATGAGATAGAATTGTGCCAAGTTCCCCGTCTTGTTGCGCGTGTAATTTCTAAATGTTCTAAATTAATTTTGTTTTTAGATGAAGTTATATTTAGTTGCATCCATCTGGAATTGAATGTCGTAAAAGAACATTTTCATTTACCCTGACACTATGATAAAAATTGAGTATAAATAATAATTAGATGAACCCTGGGATGGCTAAAAAAAGGTGCTACATGCCGTGCCTCCTGCATAGACTGTGTACCTTAAGTTCGGAAAGACACCTACCGATGTATTGTCTTACTAGAACTGACTACAGAGTAAAATCAATGGCTGCTCGCTTCTATTCGCAACCTCATGAGGCGAAATAGAATGCAGCATGTACTTAAAAATGCAAGTGGGACTTCCAGTTCCAGCACTGATGGAGATGGCTGCATAGACAAGAGCTCTGCTCCATCCCTACATATCTATAGTCCATTTTGTTGTCAGTCCAGGCTATTTTTGCCATGTCCTGCAGGAACAGGTATTGAAGATTACCCTTCTATTTTTAATGGACCACTACTTGCCCAGGATTGGACAGAAAACACTGACCTGCAGATCCCAGCATTGCAGCATCATAGTGTCATCACTAAAAATGGTGCCATCGTCTTCCTCCTCACCGCTCCGTACTCCCGAGTCACCCAGCTCTCTTTTGGAGACACCCAAAACCAGCAGAATGATCGCACATGTCCCTTTACTTTGGACTCTCAAACATATATGGAGGTATGCCAAGGCTCACTCTGAGACACCATGGATTAGACCATAAAAATATCCTTGAAAATAAGGACACCTGAACTCATAGCCATACTTAACAGCACCATCCAAACTATACTTAACAGTATTAAATCAGAGGTGGATCAACAGGATTCCCATATACAGCTATTGGAACAGAAAACTAACTCCATGAGATCACTTTAACTACTTCAGCTGCCACCGCTAATGGACTGCATGAGCCCATGCCCAAACTGCATAATGGAAAAGATAACCTGAGTATTTTTGGCATGTTTGCCCTTACTGTGGCAGTTGTGCAAATCTACTGTACCACAGATCTTCTGACTTCTCTGACTTGTAAGTGCTGGTCTTGACGAACCTTAACTACCATCTACTCTTAGGTGGTGATTCTAACATAGTCCACTCTATTGGGAAAATGAGATCAGAGGAAAGAGTTAGGCATGGTCTTGGGTGATATCATGGATGCTACATCTCTAGCGAGTAGCTGGTGGTTTCAGCATTCCCATGGTGGTTAAATTACATTCTATTCCCATCCCCACATGTCCTGATCTCACCTTGATTATGTTCTGGATTCCCAGTCTCCGCTCTCATGCACAATCTTGACTCAAATTGAAAACATGGTCATCAAAGACCATTCCCTCGTGATATTGGAATTGTTAGATGCACATCTCAAGGGAAATTATTATATTTGGAGGTTATGACTAAAGATGAGGGATTTCTCCAACTTTTATGGCACTGGTTGGAAAAATATGGTGACACTAACAAAGTACATGTCCAGCAATTAATAATTTTCTGGGAGATTGCATAGACAGTGCATAGAGAATGCATATTACTGCATGTTAGAAAAATAAAGGAAAATAAAGGAACAGTACCAGCAAGTCAGCTTGAAGGTAGGGGAAGCATTCAGCAAGTTTGTAGTCTTTTGGGTGGAGATTGATAGAGAGGGGTGACTGGCAGATTTATTGGTGGACAGGAGGGAAAACTTTCTGCAGTTACAAATGGAGGTAGAGCTCAACGGCTTTTCAGATAATCAGGGAGACTTCCAGAAATGCAAGGGGTGAGAGACAGATTAGCCGCATTACCAGATTGCGACCTGCTGATGATTCAGAGTCCATTGACCCTAGAAAGATCAAAAAGATACTGGGACTAAATTTTGCCCATCTCTTTGAGAATACCCTGGGAGATCCTGAAATGGGTAAAACTTTCCTGGATGACTCCCCCCTTCCTAAAGTCAGTAGGAGCAACTGGACATTCTAAATGCCCTTCTACTGCTGAGGAGGTGCCGCAGGTAATAAAAACTTTGCTGATAGTCAAATCACTGGAACCAGATGGTTGCCCGAGTGAATCTTATGTTGCTTACTAAACTGTTCTATTATGGGAAATCAAGGGGAGGGGGTGACTTGGCAAATATTAACACAATGTACGTTAAACTCCAATCTAGGGATGTCAGGGATCTGTGAGAGCATACTGCCCAATATCCCTTATTATTCAAGATCTTTAGATCCTCTCTAAGTTGATGGCAAATCAGTTAGCTGAGGAGGCATTTGATAATGTCAGATGAATTTGGCTGGGGCAGGTCTTCAATGCCATGGAAATACAGGTGAAGTACAAAAACCTGCAGTCCTGTATGAACATCCCTGGTTTTCTATCCAAACCATTCACATTGTTAAAGGGGACTCTTCAAACATGCCTGCTCTCACCTCTACTGTTTAATATTGTGCTGGGAACCACTAGCTTGGCATTTGGAGAATGGTGACCTTTTTAGGAAGGTCACCATAGGGACACATACCGTACAGCCGGCATTATTTAGAAATGATTTGACACTGTTCATGGTAGAGGCCCTACCATAGGTGTTGGACTGCCTTTCAAGTTTTGAATCTTTTTCTGGTTTTAGGATAAGAGTCTAAGTGTGAAGTGCTGTTTTTGGGGGAGGAGCATTAGACTAGAGTAGGAACCAATGTTACATGGGTTACCAGTAGTTAAAACCTCCATATGCTACCTAAGTATTTATGTGGGTCATATCCTGGATTAAATTATCCTCTGTTGCTGTCAACCATGACCTAGAACATTAGCTTGGTCTTTCCCTCTCACTATAGGGGAGACATTTTCTGGCAAATTAATGATAGCAAGGGATGTGGGGGACTGAATCTTCCTGATGTGAGAAGCTATAATTTAATATGCCTGATGTGCCATATTACTGACTGGGTCCAGGAAACTAGCAAATTCATTAGTTGGAAACAAGTGATAGTCATCTATGCACATTGCTAAACACCAAGTTTAGGAGCCTTCCCCCAGAGATCAAAAACTTGCTTTTGGTGCGTGAAACAGCAACATGGTGTGGAAGAAATTTCCGGTCATCCTTTCAAATATCTAAATATTTACAATCTTTTTATAAATATAAATACAGATATAGAGCTACACATTGATGAAATGGTATCTACTAGAACAATTAAAGGTATTCTAGGCAGGGTCTAAGGTGGGTTAAGAGCAGGGAAATGCGTAAGTGAGGGATATGTTGGATCGATGGATCTTGTTGTAATGATTATAATATACTATTACTGTTTATATGTTAAGGGTCTGCATAGCCATTTTTTGTCTGAATAAAAGTATAACTAGAAATAAATGCAAGAGAAGGTAATATTTTCATTAATGCTTATCTGTTCTTGTTATTCCACTTACATTAGTAAAGGTTACTGCCAAACGTACATACATTGAGGTTCAAGTGATGGTCTCTCTGATTTCTTTATCCAGTGATAAATATCCATTCATTTTTATACATCTATGTATTAACAAATTTAGCATCTATGGCTCTTCTGTAACTCCCATGGACGGGACAATGGGCAAGAGAAACTACCCATCCATTCGCTTTCATTTTAAATGAGGGCATGAGGGTATCAATAGGTATTCTCTGAATCATAGAAGTGGAACCAAACCATTCAGGTATTTATGGTGTATCCTGTGTACAGTATATGCCAACAAAAAACTCACTGTAGGGAGTTTTTTTTTTTCATTTTCTATTTTTTCTTCATCCTGGAGATTTTTAAGAAGGATGAATGTGCTTGGAGAGGACATATTACCTACAAAGGGCCTAAGTAACAAATTTGACAAGGGTATATCATCAAAGGAGCAAAGTGACAACCTGACCTCAGACTGCATGCTTTCTTGTTGGCAAAGTGCTGTACAAATATGGAAATAATGAATACCCCAAGACCAGCATTAGAGTTTGCCAACAGGCACAATGCTGAATCCCTTTACCAACAACTACTGCTGGTAGACCAGAGACATGTAACCTGGTCAGTATAAAGGCCAAAATGTTACTACCAGGCCTACACTATGAGCACTGCTTTATTATATGCTTCAGACAATAAGGAGCCATTGCCTACAAGAAGGCTGGTATTATTGGCATTACTACTCATGCTGCCACTATTCTCTTAAAAGTATGAGTGAGAACAGAGTAGGGGTTAAATGTAGTCAGAGGTCGGACATTGGGTCCAAACACCCAACCTTCAAATTGGCAGTAGATCAAAAACTTTATGCTACACTAAAGGTAAATTAGTATTGTGGTCTATTATAAGGTTGTATTTGATTCCCTTTATGCCTATAATATGCCCATATACAGCCCTTGAGCAGCAAAGTCCCAGTGGGCACCCAGTCTACTGCTCGTTTGGTCTAATAATAGCAGGTTATTCCAATTTACAATGAGCCCCACAGCTCAGTGAGCACTGGCATCAGCCCAAGTTGTCTTGATACTGGCTTTGATACCCATATTACAAATCGACAGTAATAGCTATTCAACCATTTCCGAAATGTCAGGATAGTCCTTAATTGAAGGTAGTGTAGGACACGGCCACAGTATAATTATATTATATATGTAATTATAAGCCTTTTTAACTTTCTCACAGAACACTGTATATCAAGAGCATCTCCGGCAGTCACGCTGTGTGATGAGACTATTTTGTTATTTAAACTGGATGGAGCCAGCAAATTTCTTGCTGAGATTTGTACGTATCCCGTGGCTTTAGAGTTAATTTGCTGTCATCTTGTTAGGGTGTCTGCACATTTGATATCTATTTGCACTTTTTATCAAATTTGCTGTTTATATAATGTTTAAAGATAAAGTAATCTAAGATTTTATCCTCCAAAATCCATGTCATCATATGTAAGTGTGAATGTCGAAATTTTCATAACCCCTACCTCCAATGAGTAGTTCTGACTTCTGCATGAGATCTTCATTGTATAAAATGAACAGTAGGGTTCCCAAGTATTACCCAAGGAGACACCAGCTTCACTGCTGACAATAGACTAATTTGCATCTACGCCTGGTGCTTTAAATAAAGCCGTTCACCAAAATGTAATGTAAAAACAATGGGGGAGAATAAGAGTGACATTCTCAGGTATTTCATTAGAATTTTCATTGTGGTTGGACCAGCTGAATACCGTGCTTGTGGCTTCAAAAAAAGAAAAAAAAAAAAAAAAAAGAAACCTGAAAATGTTGTATAATAGCACGTGAAATACAATAAATGGAAAGGGGGATGGGATTATGGGCCACAAACAGAAACAAATAGGGTAGTTAGTATATCTATTTGCATTACAGCAGTTTATTATTATTATTTTCCTCTCCTCAGAAAGTGACATCACGTCCATTGGCCATGGATATATACAGTCCTATGAAAAAGTTTGGGCACCCCTATTAATCTTAATCATTTTTAGTTCTAAATATTTTGGTGTTTGCAGCAGCCATTTCAGTTTGATATATCTAATAACTGATGGACACAGTAATATTTCAGGATTGAAATCAGGTTTATTGTACTAACAGAAAATGCGCAATATGCATTAAACCAAAATTTGACCGGTGCAAAAATATGGGCACCTCAACATAAAAGTGACATTAATATTTAGTACATCCTCCTTTTGCAAAGATAAAAGCCTCTAGTCGCTTCCTGTAGCTTTTAATCAGTTCCTGGATCCTGGATGAAGGTATTTTGGACCATTTCTTTCTACAAAACAATTCAAGTTCAGTTAAGTTTGATGGTCGCCGAGCATGGACAGCCCGCTCTCAAATGATCTGAAAACAAAGATTGTTCAACATAGTTGTTCAGGGGAAGGATACAAAAAGTTGTCTCAGAGATTTAACCTGTCAGTTTCCACTGTGAGGAACATAGTAAGGAAATGGAAGACCACAGGGACAGTTCTTGTTAAGCCCAGAAGTGGCAGGCCAAGAAAAATATCAGAAAGGCAGAGAAGAAGAATGGTGAGAACAGTCAAGGACAATCCACAGACCACCTCCAAAGAGCTGCAGCATCATCTTGCTGCAGATGGTGTCACTGTGCATCGGTCAACTATACAGCGCACTTTGCACAAATAGAAGCTGTATGGGAGAGTGATGAGAAAGAAGCCGTTTCTGCACGTACACCACAAATAGAGTTGCCTGAGGTATGAAAAAGCACATTTGGACAAGGCAGCTTCATTTTGGAAACAAAAATTGAGTTGTTTGGTTATAAAAAAAAGCGTTATGCATGGCGTCCAAAAAGAAACAGCATTCCAAGAAAAACACATGCTACCCACTGTAAAATTTGGTGGAGGTTCCATCATGCTTTGGGGCTGTGTGGCCAATGCCGGCATCGGGAATCTTGTTAAAGTTGAGGGTCGCATGGATTCCACTCAGTATCATCAGATTCTTGAGAATAATGTTCAAGAATCAGTGACGAAGTTGAAGTTACGCCGGGGATGGATATTTCAGCAAGACAATGATCCAAAACACCGCTCCAAATCCTCAGGCATTCATGCAGAGGAACAATTACAATGTTCTGGAATGGCCATCCCAGTCCCCAGACCTGAATATCATTGAACATCTGTGGGATGATTTGAAGCGGGCTGTCCATGCTCGGCGACCATCTAACTTAACTGAACTTGAATTGTTTGTCCAAAATACCTTTATCCAGGATCCAGGAACTGATTAAAAGCTACAGGAAGCGACTAGAGGCTGTTATCTTTGCAAAAGGAGGATGTACTAAATATTAATGTCACTTTTCTGTTGAGGTGCCCATATTTTTGCACCGGTCAAATTTTGGTTTAATGCATATTGCGCATTTTCTGTTAGTACAATAAACCTCATTTCAATCCTGAAATATTACTGTGTCCATCAGTTATTAGATATATCAAACTGAAATGGCTGTTGCAAATACCAAAATATTTAGAACTAAAAATGATTAAGATTAATAGGGGTGCCCAAACTTTTTCATAGGACTGTATATAGTATAGTGGGGAAGTTAGCTCGGTAGAAGCAGTGGTGAAAACCCAAACAGTCAAAACAGGGACACAAAAAACTGGTTTATTTAGAAAAAAAAAACCCAGGAGAATAAATAGACTTTGCCTTCAGGCACAAGATAAGCAAAACAAAATACAGCCTTACTTCAGAATAAAAAAACCTGCTCTTCTGAGCAACTAGCTAAACAGATCTCATAACCTAACTATACGTGTGGTTTATTACCAGCCACACGAACAAAACAAGAGCAATATTGCCTCACCACACTCAGGGTTACAGGACAGAACCATACACTTCCTTTCACCTCATGTAACTCCCTGCAATGTAAGAGCTGCAGCCTTTTCTGGCCCAGTAATGAGCCCGGGATCCACACCTGGGCTGAGGCCTACTGCAGATCTGCCCTGGACCTCACATATGTCAGAAACCTGTGGCTCATATATCTGGACTCCAGCATTCTGCCTGCCTGCCTCTCTCTCTCTCTCTCTCTTTATATATATATATATATATATATATATATATATATATATATATAAGATATGAGATAAGCTAATCCTTTAATAGTCCCACAGTGGGGAAACTTCAGCATGTTACAGCAGCATAGTAATACAGATACAGGATAATACACAGTAATATATTACGGAAGTAGACACACATAAGCTGGGAGGAGAAGATATACTAGGAGTCCATGGCAGCTAAGGAACAGAGGAAGAAAGAAGGAAGACTTCATAATCATTAGTTCTCTGTGCGGAGTGATCTTCGCTTGGTCTGGTGTAGATTATACAGCCTGATCGCTGTTGGAAGGAAGGACTTGCGATAGTACTCCTTCTCACACTTGGGGTGAAGCAGGCGGTCACTTACAGTGCTGCCAAGTGCCATCAAGGTCTCATACATGGGGTGGGATTTATTCTCCCGCATGGAGCTCACCACGGACAGTATCCTTCTGTCATCCACCACCTGTAATGGGTCCAGGGGGCTCCCCAGGACAGAGCTGGCCCTTCTGTTCAGCCTGTCAAGTCTATTTCTGTCCCTGGTTAATATACTGCTCCCCCAGCAGGCCACACTGAAAAAGAAGGCTGAAGCAACCACAGAGTTGAAAAAGGCCCTAAGAAGTGGCCCCTGTACTCCGAAGGCCCTCAGCCTCCTGAGCAGGAAGAGCCTGCTGTGACCCTTTCTGTGCAGCACCTCCAGGTGATCAGCCCAGTCTAGTTTATTATTGAGGTGCACACCAAGGTACTTATAGGTCCTGACTATCTCAGTGCATGTCCCTCAGATCTCCACCGGGGTCCGAGCACTTCTCCGTTTACTAAAGTCCACCAACATCTTCTTGGTCTTCCCGGTATTAATCCTGAGGTGGTTCTGTTGGCACCGTTCAACAAAGTCCCGGTTTAAGTCTCTGTAATATATATATATATATATATATATATATATATATATATATATATATATATATATATATATATATATTATACATATTATACATATGCACAGCTATGATGTAAGGTTAGAGAAGACATATCTGTATATAGTGGAGTAAGCATTGGTGTGAAGGGGCTACCAAGCTGGAGTAGTTGTGGCAAACCCCAAGTGGGATTCCCGCTGGTTTCACATTTAAGGTTGACCATCAATGTAAAATAGCACTTTTCATGAAGTATACAGTATATCAACATATCCTGACATTAACACTTGATTATGAAGCAATAATGTCTTTGCATCTAAAACAATAATTTTCTCTCATCTCTCAAAGTCACAGATAAAATACCCCGATAGTGCCATGATTCACCACAAATGTCTGCCAAATCTGTACATTTTGACCAC